>NC_139911.1:4768619-5231119 GCF_905171665.1 Trachurus trachurus
GTTATAGTGACTTTCACCGGTAAAACAGGTCGGAAAAACACGAGTGGGTTGCCTGGAACGCTACAAAGTCGTAAGTTGTGACTTGAAGCTGTAATTTACGATTTCAAAAGCCTGCCTGGAACGCAGCATTAGCGAAAACGACCGGATCACTCACTTCTGCTTTAAGTATAATTAGATTTGTTATGACTAGAAATGACATTTTGACAAGAAATAAGACAAATATTCTGGGTAAGATATTTGAGTTTTTGCAGTGCCTCTGTAACAGAAACTTCCCACCCACACCCCCAGTCCCAGTTTGGTACGGTCCGGTCTGTGTCTCCGCTCACCCAGCGTGTCCACCACATGGACCTCCTTCTCCGTGTTGTTGTTGACGGCGTAGGTGTAGTAGAACCAGCAGTCGTTGGCGTCCCTCTCCTTGCAGTGCATCACCGGGTACGAGGCGTCGTTGGGCTGCGGCAGCTTGTCTCTGTCCTTCACCTTGATCAGGTTGAAGTAGCTGCAGTTCCTCTCGCACACGTCCTTCATCTCCCCCGTCCCGAACGCCCGGCACTGGACGCACTCTCTGCAGGGAAGGAAGCGTCGCCGTTAGTTAGCCATCGAGTTAAATCCAATCTTAAGGCATGACATTATTATTATATTATATTATTATTACTCCCCTACATCCACTCATTATCCTTTTTTATCGTAACTCTGGTCATTCATCATCAGTAGAAGTACACTAAATGAGCTATCACCACTTCCAGTGTGCAATAAACCCATGAACAGACAGAGGAGCATCACTGCATTTCATTAATATTGAAGAAAACTTTACAGGGAGTTCCTCTAGTGAGCAACTATTTATTAAAACCAGGCCTAATAAAACCAAAACAAAACATTTTTCTTTAATTTTGTGTGAAATATTGGAGTAGAAGTTTCAAAGGAGGTTAAATCGAAAGCAACTGGACTTAGTTATTTGTCTTATTTGTCTTATTTGTCTTTTCCTAGACAAATAACTAAGTCCAGTTGCTTTCGATTTAACCTCCTTTGAAATACTATGACCTGGGCAAATGAGAATATGCACCGGCTTATTGGAGTAGAAGTTTTAATTTCTCCCTTTGGCTTGTCCTGTGTATCATAAATACATAAAGTATGTTAACTGGTAGTTTTGAGCTATTGAATCAAGTCCATCTCTCTATTAAATGTCATAAATACAGAATGTTTTAAGACTTGTGGTGGTATCATGACGGAGTGATCACATTGTGAGGGTTAGGGGATGTGCTCAACAGTCCCTCCCTGTTGTGTAAAAATAAAATTGAAAGTTCAGCCAAGGCTAATATAAGGAGGCATTAGTCTGGATCATCTGTGACCTGGCAGTCATGCCTCGGTTTATTATTGGTATTGTGTCCCAGCAACTCGCCTACGTACTGTACATAAGAATACTGGGAAATATCCCTGTGCTGCAGCCCAGACAGGAACTCACAGCCCAAAAACACAAAGAGGATGAACTGATGAAGCTTCAGATGATCTTCAGCCAATATTTAGACCTTAATACAGGGCAGAGGAGTAAAAACAACAACCCGAATTTACGCTACAAGACAGACTTAAAGGGATACTTCACCCAAATCAATAATTTTCTACTCACCGTCATGCCAAGGAAGGGTTCGGATAACTTATTATCAAAACGCTTTAGGAGTTCCAAGGGGGGTCTGGCTGGCAACGGGATTTCATATAATGGCGGCGGATAGAGTTCACTTTTGAATCGTCAAAAACAGACACTATGAAACATCCAGATACCTCCATACTGCTCGTCTGTACTGACCCAAGTGTCCTGAAGCCGTGAAATAAAAAAATGTTGTTCTGAAAAAAATTATTTGATCTGTTTTTAGCCTTGTTGTAGCAGTAGCTCTCAGTGGCTGCGCGATGTTCTTCTGTGTTTATATCATACATCCAAATCTCACGCATGCGCACAAACATCGACAGAGCCACTGGGAGCTGCTGCTACAACAAGGATAAAAACAGATCAAATTACTTTTTTCAACTTTTCCATGTGGCGGCTTCAGGACACTTGGGTCAGTACAGACGAGCAGTATGGAGGTATCTGGATGTTTCATAGTGTGTGTTTTTGTATATTATATGTATATTATATGAAAATCCGTTGCCAACCGGACCCCCCCTGGAACTCCTAAAGCGTTTTGATGACTCAGAAAGTTCTCCAAACCCTTCCTTGGCATGACGGTGAGTAGAAAATTGGTGAATAAATCAATTTTGGGTGAAGTATCCCTTTAGTAATTTGAGGTATCTACTAGTATCTGTGGCTTTCAGACTTACTTGTGCTCGGTGCAGACTCCTGGACAGGTGGGGCAGGCTTCACAGGTGGGACCCTGGAACTTGGCGTCAGTGCACTTACAGAGGCCACATTCACAATCACCTCTGCCGTTACACACCTGCTTGTTGCTGGCCATGCATGTGCTGTTGTCTAGGGAACAATCACAGGCGCTTCCTGTCCACATGGGCTCACACACACACACTCTGCACTCACAGGTTCCGTGTCCTAGGAAATAAAAAAAAACAAAAGTATGATGTTAGATACGCCCTCAATTTTTACCCTACCCATGACCCCTGGACAAACCCCTCCCTGGCCAGTTGTTTTAGCTGCAAAAACACATGATTTCTCATACTATGTTTTTATTTTATTATTTTTTATTCATGTCTATAGTCTGAAGGTTTTTACAGAGGGGATTGTTGATATATCATTCATACAACATTTTATTCCAAAAAACAAAAACAAAAAAAGCTAAATTTGATTATTTTTTTTTTTACTGCTGGTGACAGTATTTTCTCATTTACAGAGTGATAAAAAGAGATATCCAAAATCCCCTCAGTGAAAACTTCTGACTCTAATATGTCAACAAAATAAAACAAGAATTTTGAAATCTGAACAAAGAAAACTGTTCAGATTTCGGTTCTGGAAATATATGCAAATTAGTGCATATTTCATGAAATATTGCCTCATTTACATATTTAAACATAAGATTTGACAAAACTTGTAATACAAAAAATATTTGTCTTAATGTGAGTGATAAACTTGGGAAGTTTCATGGTGATAGCTGTTAGTTAAAATTTTCACTTTAAAATAGATTAAAAAACCCATAGGCGGAGGTGGACTTTTTTGTCCACTTGGAGGGTCATGGATGTGGTAAAGATGCATTATGGGTCCAAAAAATGGACTTTCATTCTAAAACTTGGGACATCCAGAGTTTACCCAAAGATACACCTCCTTGCCAAAAATCAGGCTCCAGTGATCTTTCATTTGACCGTGAGGAGTTGGGAAAGTGTGAGAGGTGGAGAAAAATGTCCAGGGGTAAAAGGATGGCTAACGGTGCAAAAAGAGATGATCGTCTCTATGCTCACCTCCACACAGTTTGTTTCCCGAGCGGTCGCAGTTGAAGTTGTCACACTCGCAGTACTGTCCGCTGTACCGCTCCTCGGGGTTGTCTCTCTTCTTGCACTCGCAGGTGCCGCACACGCAGTCGCCGTTGTTGCTGCAGATGTCGGTGCCGTTGTCCTTGCGGCAGGTCCGGTCCATGTCCTCCGTGGCCACGTCGTTGCTGCTGCACTCGCACTGTCGGCCCACGCGTCCCTCGTTACACCTGAGGCAGAGGGGGAAAAAGGTTTTTCAAAATGTCTTTACCTTCACTTATAATGTACATTCTCACCGTACTAGACACAGTAATAATCTATATTTACCCTTTACCCGCACATCACACCATCAGTTTAATATGTCCTATAGAGGTCCTATGTTTTGGAATGGACTACCTGCTTCGCTAAGATCCATATCTTCCTATTCACTCTTTAAAAAGCAGCTAAAAATACATCTTAACTTTTCTTGAATTTCCCGCTCTCTCCATATCACACATCCGTACTCTGTCTTTTTTCAATCTATCTTTTTGTACCTTATTTCCATTGTCTCTATTTGTTCACTGCAAAAACTCAAAATCTTTCCAAGAATATTTGTCTTATTTCTTGTCAAAATGTCAAAATTTCAGTCAAAACTAATCTCTTTTCACTTAAAATAAGACTCATCACCTAAAAATGAACATGTTATTAGACAGTTTTCACTTGTTTCAAACACTTTTCAATTGAAATAAATAAAAATGTGCCAGTGAAAGCAGGTTTTTTGTGCTTGTAATGAGAAAAACTTGCTCCACTATCAGATTTTTCTACTTATTTCAAGTGAAAATATGCTTGAAAGAAGTAAAAAGTGTCTACTGTAAAAAACAAGCTACTTTTTAATTTGACGAGTCTTATTTTTAGTATAATTAGATTTGCTTTGACTAGATATTACATTTTAACTAGATATAAGACAAATATTCTTGGTAAGATTTTGAGTTTTTGCAGTGTTACTGATCACTTTCTCTCCTCATTTTTGCTCATTTTGCTCATATAACATTGATTATGTATGCACTTTATCTGCTTTTGTTTATTTGTTAGCCATAGAAATTTGTTTTATTGTAATTAGTGACAGGGCTTTGTTCCCTCCTTGCACCATCGAATATAAATGTGTGCTAAATAAATAAACCTAAACCTAGGTTGCGGTTGTTTTTTTATGTATTTGAAACACGGTAAGTGCGGTAAGTGTTGTCCACATGTCGGCTGACTTACTTGCAGGCTCCGCACTCGTACGTCCCGTTGCCGTTGTGGCAGAGCGGACTGTTGACGACGCCCTCCTTGTGGCATTCACACTCACAGATGAATTTAAGGGTAATCTCCACTTCCTCTGTGAATCCCAGGGGCTTTATCTTTATGGTCTCGGACTTGCCTTCTTTGGGGCAGCCCTTCGCTGTCACACTGATGCTAAACGTCACCTGTAGCAATAAAGGATAAAAAAAAAAAGAAGATACTGCTGAGTGACAACTGACGCGGTATTTATAAGCCAACAGAAAGGAGGAGACGTTTCCCAAACTTCACCTCGTCCCCGATGGAGATATTGGAGCACTTTCGTCCGTTTTCCCCCTCGCTGATCAGTCCGTTCTTACAGCGGGAAGTGTACGCGATGGTCACTCCCTCTGGAAGCTTGCTGTTCTCCAGAATAACCTCGGAGGAGAGAGACTGCCAAGAACAAGCGATAACAACACGTCGAGGGTTGTTATTTCCTGTCATCTGGTGGTTTTATTTTGACAGATCATGATACACAAAGGCTTAACACGGGATTAGAGGAGAATATGTCTTTGGAAAGACCTTCAGCTATTCCAAAAATACTGAATGCTGCAATGTGGCTCATGTGAGTAAACGATAAAGTTCTTACAGTCAACAATCTCCACAGTGTACTTACATTGTAAGCGTCTATAATGAGGTTGATTACGTTGCTTGAGTTGGCAGACAGAGTGCCCACTGCAGACTTCGGTATCAGATTTTTCAGTTCCTGAGGAGAGGGAGAGACGTTTAGTTTAGTACAAAGCTTTATCAAAACTATGTTTATCTCAGGGATCTCTGGAATCTCCATTAGCAGCAACAGCAAGGACCAACGTTAAATAGTTGTATCAGCTCCAGCACACAAATGCATCACATCAGAGCAGCGCCCAAAAATAAAAACTGGATTGAAAATTTCATTCCAGATTCCAGATTTGGATGAAATTAAAAAACACCAATTTGAGGCGCGTCGAGGCTACTGTGTGAGCAGACGTGACGAAAAAACGTAAAAAAAACCTGATCGGACTCAGATGGAGCCGAGCTGAACCGGCCAGAGAAGCAACAACAGTAAAACAGAAGGAAGTAATCAGAGCGTCCATTAACACAGCAGATGTATCAGACCAGGTGGATATTTTTACACACTGGGCATCTTCCAAAAGCACACGTGCACTAAGGAGGAATGAAGAATACGCTCCAAAAGAAGAAGACTGAGAGGGATCAAACCTGGTAAACAGGCTGGAACTCCTCCGTGACTGCAAAGATGGTCTGAATGTTGTTGTCGCTCAGCTTCTGGACCAGGTGAGCGATGGAGGGATAGTCCTAAAAAAGAAGATGGAGGAGAAATTAAAGGGATTATTCACCCAAAATTGAAATTTCACTCATTATCTACTCACCCTCATGTCGACTAAGGGCTATGGGAGAAGTTTCAGAGTCCTCCGTGGCTTCTCTGAGTTACAGGGAGTCTCGGCGTAGCAGTGCATGTCCATATAACGGTTGCAAATGGATACCAACTGTCTTCGTAACAAAAAGACACACCAAAAGACATCCAAATACCTCCATGCTGCTCGTATGTAATGTCCGTCTTGTATTGAAGCCCCGAAATGCGAAATTGTCCCGAAAAAATTAAATAAGTCTATTTTTCAAGCTTGTTTTGTAGCGGAAGCTTCTCGAAGCTCCTCTTCCTGGTCGAGGAGCATCCGCTACAAACAAGCTTGAAAAATAGACTTATTTAATTTTTTTTTGGGACAATTTCGCATTTCGGGGCTTCAATACAAGACGGACATTACATACGAGCAGCATGGAGGTATTTGGATGTTTTTTGGTGTGTCTTTTTGTTATGAAGACAGTTGGTATCCATTTGCAACCGTTATATGGACATGCACTGCTACGCCGAGACCCCCTGTAACTCAGAGAAGCCACGGAGGACTCTGAAACTTCTCCCAGCCCTTAGTCCACATGAGGGTGAGTAGATAATGAGTGAAATTTCAATTTTGGGTGAACTATCCCTTTAAGTCTCTTTTATCCAGGAGGAATCAGAATAAAAAAAATTAAAAAAAAGCAGCTGCAGTTTTATAAAAATGCTCACATAATAGTGGCTCATGGTGTAAATGTTGTTCTCCAGGTGACATCTCCCATCGTTAGGCAGCACGATGCCGCCCAGTTTACCGTCGCCGGCGAAGTGGAAGCCGGCGTCGGTGGAGAAGACCAGAAGCCGGGTCACATTCCTCCAGCCAATCTGCTCCTGATCAACGAGAAATAAATAATCACGTTATTATAGTAAAAAAATAGGTGTTTTTGCTACCAGGTTTTTTATTTTACGAGCTGCTCCGAATGTGACACATAAACTTTTGATTATCGCTGCATCCAGAAACCTCCTTGTAAAGACGGAGAGCTCGTAAAACACCTTTTTCACACATCACCAAATAAACATTTACTGGCGCTGCATACCTCCAAACAAGTGGAAACATTACCCTGTATTGTGTTAAAGGGATAGTTCACCCAAAATTTAAATTTCACTCATTATCTACTCACCCTCATGTCGACTAAGGGCTGGGAGAAGTTTCAGAGTCCTCCGTGCCTTCTCTGAGTTACGGGGGGGCTCCGTGCAGCAGTATTTGTCCATATAATGGTTGTCAATGGATACCAACTTTCTTCGTCCAAAAAGACACACCAAAAAACAGCCAAATACCTCCATACTGCTCGTCTGTAATGTCCCTCTTGTATTGAAGCCCCGACATGAGAAATTGTTCCGCCGGTCAGTGCAAATCTCGTGATTTGCACTGACACAGGAAGAGCAGTGAACTGAGACACTGGGAGCTTCCGCTACAAAACAAGCTTAAAATATAGACTTATTTAATTTTTTTCCGAACAATTTCTCATGTCGGGGCTTCAATACAAGAAGGACATTACAGACGAGCAGTATGGAGGTATGTTTTTTGGTGTGTCTTTTTGGACGAAGAAAGTTGGTATCCATTCACAACCATTATATGGACAAATACTGCTGCGCGGGTCCCCCCTTAACTCAGAGAAGGAACGGAGGACTCTGAAACTTCTCACAGCTCTTAGTCGACATGAGGGTGAGTAGATAATGAGTGAAATTTCAATTTTGGGTGAACTATCCCTTTAAAGTGAAAAGTCTAATTATTTCCCACAGCGTTCCCAAGCTTTTCTTTCTTTTTTGGGGGGGGGGTTTTCGTCTTTTTGCTTACCCCACACACAGCCACTTGCATGATGGCGTCGAAGCCCCCCTCAGGAGAGTCCAGGTTTCCAGAGATGTGCTGCTGGCCGACCAGCGTGTTGAACTTCTTGCCGTCGTCGGTGAGCTTCAGGACGTTCTTGTAGCTGAAGGGGCTGGTGCAGTTCTGGTCGCCGGTGCACGGGTTCAGCAGCTTGGCCGGCGTGGTGCTGATGTACGGCATGACCGTCTTCTCCACGAAGGAACCGAAGCCTTTGAAGGATGGACGGAAACGGAGAGTTCAAGCGCTTTATTCGTAAACACTGCAAAAACTCAAAAACTTTCCAAGAATATTTGTCTTATTTCTTGTCAAAATGTCTAATTTCTAGTCAAAACACAACTCTTTTCACATAAAATAAGACTCATCACCTAAAAATTAACTTGTTTTTAGATCATTTTCATTTGTTTCAAACGTATTTTCACTTGAAATAAGTAGAAAAATCTGCCATTGAAAGCAATTGTTTTGTGCTTTTGTGCATAAGAAAGAAAAACTTGCTCCACTATCTTATTCCAAGTGAAAATATGCTTGAAAGAAGTAAAAAATGTCTAAAAAACAAGCTACTTTTTAATGTGATGAGTCTTATTTTACGTATAATGAGATTTGTTTTGACTAGAAATGACATTTTGACTAGAAATAAGACAAATATTCTTGGTAAAATTTTGAGTTTTTGCAGTGAACAGATTAAGGATCATCAGATTAAGGGAAGTCGAGTACTGAGTAAAAGGCTTCGCAAGAGGCTTGGTTTTGTGGTTTTGTGGTTTTGTGTTTTTGTGTGGAAGGTAAGTCGAGTCGACACTGGGTGGATTCTGAGGAAGGTCAATGAACTCTCAAACATTTACTTCTTTGGTTTGTTTGTGCAGGTCAGACCAAGGTCAGTCAAACCTGGGTGGCAAGAGGACACCTGTGAATACAAGTCGGCTATTCAGCTCCGGGAGACGCAGTCCGCCTTAAAGGAATAGTTCACCAAAAAATGAAATGCATCTGGAGACCCGGGAGGGGGATTCGTAGTCCAACGAAAACTTTATATGAGAGTCAATAGCGCCCGACACAGAAACATCCATAAAACTACAGAAAACTAGGGATGTCCCGATCCGATCACGTGATCGGAAATCGGGGTCGATCACGTGGTTTCAGACTCGATCGGAATCGGACGTTACATCCCGATCAGGAATCGGATATATTACATATCTACATGTCAGGGTTTTCCTATCTGTCTAAAGCGAAGACGGGCCGCAAGGGGGGGCGTATTATTGTGAGATTGTGATATTGTTACATCCCTAGTAGAGCACAAAGAACAGAGAAATAGTGGGATGATACAGTTGATCTACATTAAAAACTTTACTGCATTGCCAAAGTATCGGATCGGGACTCGGTATCGGCAGATACTCAAAATCAAATGACTCGGACTCGGACTCGGGGGCAAAAAAATGTGATCGGGACATCCCTACAGAAAACCATTTAATATTCTTCCACACTGCTCGTCCACTGCAATCCAAGTGTCCTGAAGGGATATAGTCTAGAGTTTAGTTGAAACAGCGTCATTTAGGACATTTTTACAGCCTAAACAGTCCTGTATTGAATTTGCCTGGTGCACGCTCTCGCGTTCACACGACGCACGCAGACGTGGCCAGACTTGCCTCAATGACGTCATTTCGGGTAAACTCTGGACTATCTCCCTTCAGGACACTTGGATTGCAGTGGACGAGCAGCGTGGAGGAATATTACAAGGTTTTTGTGTAGTTTCCTTTAAAACAAACGCAACACGACTGCATCTCCACCCAATCTGAACCTTGGCAGTATGTTGTTTCTCTTCTACTTTATAAAGAAATGTATCTTTCCGTTGTTGATATAATGAGACAGAACCAAATAAAAGCTGAGTCCCACGGCGCAGTGAGACCTCTCACCTATCCTGAAGTCAGAGGTGATCTTCGACATCTCCAGCATCAGACTGGTCCCCAGGTTCTTCACGTTCTCCAGATCGTCCTTCATGGAGTAGGACAGGTCCATCAAGTAGTACAGGTCGATGGGATAATCTTCAGCTCGTTTGAACGTCAAGTCAAAGGTCTGAGGCTCACCTGTAGGAAGGAAACCGTGATTACAAAGAAGTAAACGAAGCTAAAGACCGATCGATCGCCTTCAGATGAAAAACTGTCTTCTCACCAGATCGGAGGGTGAGGCTGAGTTTCTGGGGCTGGATCTGAGTGATGTCCTCTGGCTTCAGTTTGTCTGGTCCCTTTCTACGGTTCGTCACCGCTTTGTTCTTCAGGACCCTCTTTTCTCCGTGCGGGTTCTCGATCATCGGCTCCTCGCAGCCTCTTTTGATCAGGGACTGGAGCTCGTCGCAGCGGGTCGACACGGTTTCACCCTGTTTCAGGAAAGTCTAAGAGCAACAGCACAGGGAATATTAAAAGGTAAATCTCTCTCTATTTTACGAGTGTAAAATCAGTTTATTTGTCATAAGAAGAAACATTCAGTCTGTAAAATGTGTTGCATAGTGTCCTATAGGCTCTGTAGGTATCTGATGAAGCCTTTAGGGTGATTTAGAGTCTACATACTTAGAAAATAACAAATTTTTGGTGCAAGATATACATTTTATCAGGTAGAGGACGTACAACAGAATGCACTTCTGTGTAGGATCTAGTGTTTTCAGTGTATATATCTATGCTAGGGACTGATAATGTGGCTGCACCTGGATTAAATCTGCCTGCACCATCAGTTACAGTCATTTTACAGTTTCACTAATTTATTTATTCCTCTGCTCTGAGAAAATTCACATTTAAGGCAAAAATACAAAAAAATTAGCTTGTTTCAGCTTCTAAGATGTAAAATAAATTCAGTATTTTACCAGTTTTATTATTTATTTTTTAGGATAATGATTATTCTTATTTTGGGACCGATGACCTAGCTTTTTCTGATTCATCCCTGGTTGAATCATCAGTTACTCAGCTAAAATAGATCTATTAATAATTCTGCAGCCTATCTATCTACTGTTTAAGTGAACTATCTCTACTTTCCTAATGGCCTCATCAAACCGCATTTCTCAGCAGTGAAAGTAGCTGACACACTCAGATCCACGCACCGGGTCTTTACACCAGCCGCATTTGGCTCCGGCCTGGATGCACTCCCCGCAGTATTTGGCGTTGGCATTGATGCACTCGTTCCCCTCTGCATGGAAAACAAAAAGAGAGAGAAAGAGAGAGAGAGACAGAGAGGAGGAGGCAGAGTCACAACGAGCAGTGGTACGTCGCAGCCCCTGCAAAGTAAGCAAAGCAGCCCGTTAAGCCCCCCCCACGTGTTTACACATCAGTTCATGTGGAACACCGTGTGGCTCGACGGTAATTGGAGACAGAGGCTGAATATTCCCTATTTTCCATTATCCTTGATGCTGAGGGCATCTGATCGGAGGCGTCGTTAGGATAAAGTAGTAAAGTAGCCGGCCCCCCTCTCTCTCCAGGGAGGCAGGGGGGTTGGGGGGGTCGTCATGTGACACAATAATGATGTTACAGCAGCAATATGTAAGGGAATATGGTTTAAAGGTGCATTAGGTGCATGTAGGAATTACTCCCATCTTGCGGTTGTATGTCGCAAGCAACTCAATCGTATTTTTCATGCTGCATTCACCTGAAATTGGGCAGACGGCAGACGGACGACAGCCGCTGCACGTAACGGCATAAACAAGCCTCTATGTAAACAAGTGGTCCGTCAGCACGAGGCAAAACGATACACGTGACGATATGTTGTCATGGCGATGTCGTATTGTTTAGCTGACCCACGTTTTACCGGCTTTCTCTGGACTTCTGTGACTAAAACGACATCTGGTTTGTTAGCGACGGCCGTCTGCCCGACTGCAGGTGAATGCAGCATCAGTGTAACGCTCCATTCCTCCTCACTGCGTTACCGCTGTGACTTTTCACAGACGCCACCTCGACCTGAGCCGACAGCTCCGGTGTCTCCGCCGGTGAGTTTCCTACCGTCACGCTGCCACTGAACGTAAAAACATGGCGACACCACATGGCAGCAGCACCGAGCTTACCCGCTCCATGGAGATATGAACGATATGAACAGCAAATTGTTGATGGGGGGGGGTTACTGATTAATGAAAAACATACTTTTGGACGAAATAATCGATTTTCATGAATAGATAACAGGAGAAATTACATAATGTCCCTTTAACAAGAGGATGACTTACCTTTCTGGGCGCTACAACAACAAAAGGCTGCTAACAATGTGGCCACCAAGAGCTTCAGCTTCACGTCCATCTGAAAACACAGAAGAGGAGGAGGAGATGAGTTTAAAGTGGAAAACACAAAAGCGCCCCTGTTGCTTTGTCTCTATATGTGTCCGCTGCTCTGAATGCTTTAATTCATAACTTCCTGGGCCAAAGGGTTCAGAGGAGCGGGGGGGGGGAGTCGCACACATGAAAGATTGCAAATGGCCTGGATATAATTGGTGGTGATAAATTATCTAGTGTCAGGGGGCTCAGCTATTCTCAGCCAGCTAATTCAATGCAGACCGCTCCCATACACAAACATATATGTATGCACACACATAGACACACACACGGTCACATCAACTTGGCCTCTGGCTCGGACTGCAGCCTTCTTTTTCCCACAACCCCCCTCTTTTTTTTTACTGTAAATAGCACCGACTCCCTCGGGCCGACCCGTCTCTTTTTCGTGTATATCGATCCCCTGTCTGTGCGCAGACCCCTCTGCTCGCTCATATCAATACATCTTGTCGCTCTGCTAATGCAAAGCTCATGACTTACTAATGATAAGAGGACCGAGAAGCCTCTGTCTGAACCCAACGGATGAGTTATGAGGCGTGCACGGCCGTGCTACAGTAGCTACTGTGTGGGACTCAACTTCAAACATAGTAAAACATAGTGCTCTGAGCTACAGCCTGCTAACATGATTACACTGCTGATGCTAACACACTTGATTTATCAAACCAGCCTAGCTTAGCATTTACTAGGTAGCAATGAACAAAAATGACAATAGAAAAATATCTGATGTTTTCTGAGACTTCCTTATCGCTGAATTTAAGTGAAAAGTAGAGTTTGATAAGATCGTCAACTGTCTGTCCAACCTTGCAAAGTGTAGGCGGGTTTCCTTCCTTAATGGGAAAAAAACACAAATTTATGATTTTTTTTCTTGCACATTTGTGACTTTTTGATGTCAGAGCACATCCAAGTTTATTTCTTGTTAATTTGTGACTTTAAATTTGAAAATTCTGAGTTTTAAACGCCCAACTCTCTCCCAAACATGTTGTTCTAGACAAGCCAAAAGAGAGCCTGACTGTTTGTAACATTCTTCAAGGACATCTATTCTCTAGTTTGGCCTGAACCAAAATGGCAGATAAAAACCAACCTACTGCAGCTGACGGAGTATTTACCTTTCAACCTTGCAAAATAAAAAGTGAGCAGATCAGCCTCTGAGAGCTACCAATGTCTGTGCTTCAGCTAAGTCAGTAGATGTTTTACGATAAATCCAAAACAACCTGGTGCTACTAAATGAAACCAATGTCAAGTTGGGTTCAGGTACAGTTCACCAAAGGTCATTAAACGATTAAACCGACACCACCTTCCCTTGATGCTGGTCTGTCTCCATCACTGCTGCTGCTGCTGCCTTCAAGGACTTAGCGAGCACTTTAAAGCTCTTATAGGATTTTCACCACCTCGTATTGACAGCTGTAATAAGCAACAGCTGGACGAGCTCCTACAGAGAGACACTGACTGCACTAATGAGCAGATTCTTATCAAAGGTGCAAGAAGAGATCAGCATGTGAGGAATCTAATTAACATATGGAACGCAGAAAAGCAATATCCACAATCAGAAACTCATGGAAACTCATTTTCTGAAAGAATCTCCGTCCACAGTAGCTGCCGTCGTCCACCACACTGGATATTAAAGCACGAGGTTCAAATTAGAACCAGACAGACGCCGATAAAGTGACAAAACCGTTTTTTTTTTTTTATGTGTGTGTGTGTGTGTGTGTTTTTAGCCCGGCGGCTGTGTCTATTTGCGGCGGCTGCATTACGAGACCGCGTTCTCTCTTACACTGCGGGTTAAAGGAAGCTCTGACGCTCGGTGTGCGTGGTGTTGAGTGATGCATTCCTGAGCTCCTGTGTGTGGGGCAGTGTCCGTTTATATAGACACACAGGGGGAGACGGACTGTCTGCAGCCCCCCCCCCCAAACCCAACCCCCCCAGATTAGATCAGCTGGCTTCAATCTCTGCTGCTTCACACATGGGTTTGCTGTGCGTGTCGTGTCAGTGTGTGCACTGTGCACCTTTATATTGTGTTTAAACACCGAATCCAAACTGGAGATAAGTGTATTAGCTCCGTGTGAGGCAGGTATGAGCGTTGTGTAAGTTTGTGACGAGGCAACAGTAGATGTATGCCAGCGATTAAAGTGAACACGGGGCTTGAAATGAAGGAATTCAGGTTCACATTCCTCTTATAACAAAACCACACACACTCAGATATTTCCTTTTCATTCCTCCTCCTGCTGCCGGGGTTTGGACTCGGAGCTCTGAGGGAATCATTCAAATGCAAACTACGTCTATAAAAGTCCAGAGAGGTGTCAAGTTAGAAAAACAGCCATGTTGTCTTTATACGGCGAAGCTTAGCAGCTGCAAAGAGGAATGTTCACTGAAAAAAAAGAAAACATGGCAGTGAAATATAAAGATAGAGGAGGACAGAGAGCCGGCCAAGGAAGAGCTGGGATCAGGATGTTACAAAGCACCTCTGAAACGTTCAGAAGTCGTAAACACAATGTGGTTCTGGTTACCTGAACCGTTTTACAAGGGAAACGGCTGAATGGAGATGGGAAAACAGAGCTGATAACACAGAGATGTAAAGTGTAGAGACTAGAAAGTAGATTTTTCTTTGTCCAATGTTTATTCCTAACATCAAGACTTCAATTAGACATATAACACATAATCCAAACCCAATCGGTTGAGGCTCAAGCAAATCTACAGGAATCATATTTGTCGATATCCGTACAATTAAAACTTTAATGGAAATTGGCTTCTGTCTGGTTTAAAACAGAGATCCAGTCACAACTGTGATCTTTCATCATTTTTTCAAGGTTTTTGGTCAGACTAAAAGGAAATAATCACTTGTTTCCTCTTCACCTTGCTCACCCCTGACTCTCTGTTTTTCAATGAGGCCAGAACTAAGGAAGTTGTGGACGACCTGCATCTGTGAAATAACATTTTCATTACTGTAGTAGTGGAAGTGGAGTGGGGTCACAGTGACAATAGACTGGACTGGGAATGCATCTACAGGAAGAGACAGAACAGATCTACTTGTTCTGTGTCACAACTGCAGCAACCTGCTATTAAAATCTGTGAATTAAATAAAAATATATAACTTTAAAGCATTGGTAAAACATGAAATATGAACTTTAATAAGTCCACTGACTTCTGCAGTGGCGATGGCCGTTATGTGAATTTTTCCACCGCTGGGAAAACCAGAGTTTGCAGCAGCAGCAGCAGAAGCAGCATTCCTCTGACAGCAGCCCTCAAACTGCCCTCCTCTGTGGGAAAACTTCTGGGAACTATGATGCTGAGGAAAAACCCGTACCCACATTTTGAAGAAGCCCGGCCGACGATGCCAAGAAACATTATCTTGTATTACCGACCGAGGAATCACTATGAATCAAACCGTCAGCTTGATGTATGGGCTTTGAAAAGCACAAGCTGCTATAATCCTCCACTTTTTTATGAAGCAGCTTGAATATGCTGATAACGATGCATCCAGGCCAGTTTACTGTCAACAGGAAGACAGAGATGTGCTGTTGCTGCTGCTGCTGGTTATTCTCAGGGCTCACCAGACCTACTGTACTCCCATCGATGCCCCGCCCACTTGTCAGCCACACCTGAGCTGTGACTGATGGTGGCCAGTGTTTTATGAGCTCTATCAGCTGGCAGGAGACGGTGATGCATGGCAGACACTTAGGTGCGTGACTAAAACAGGCCGAGCCTCTCAGGCATTCCTGGAGGACTGAGCGCTGTCCAACCGACTGACCGGGATAGTAACCTGCAGCACCGTCACTGCACTTTGTGGGAAATGTGAGTCAGGACGCCGATGACAGAGATTGTATATCTGTTACACACTGATTCCTGCATCAAAGGTGTCATATGGTTAAAAAAGTGGGATGTACAAAGTAGGTCTAGGTTCAATATTAACATATTAACACTGTGAGTGTCTGTGTGCTGCCCGTGCACAAATTGAATTGAGTCTTAAAGGAGACATATTCTGCCCTCTTTCCACAAATGAAAATAGTTCCCAGGTGTCTTAAAGACATATCTGTGACATGCTTTTGTCAAAATACCCCAAGGATCAAACATCACAGCTCTTTTCATCCTCTCAAAACAGCCCTGTTCAGAACGGCTGGTTTCAGTGCCTGTCCCTTTAAATGCAAATGAACCACTGCTTGCTCCGCCCCCATAGGGGTGGTATTATGCAAATTAAAATCCTAGTTACATCACTGGAAGACAACTGAGGAAACAGCTCGTAAAACCATGTGGATTTCAACCCAGGGAGCCTGAACATTACAGATTTTTTTGTCAATTCTCATATTTTGGGGTTCGGAAGGCAAGACTAACACCCAAATATACGTTAAAGAGCCTTCAGAAAGTGATATTTCCACAATATGTCCCCTAAACAAGTTGTCAGAACTTATGTAACTTTGTGATGCCACAAGGAAGCAGTCAGTTCTTTCAGCCGCCCACCCAGACGGAGTGTTTCACCTGAAACTTGCTCTATTTTGATTGGATCGCTCAGAAAACAGTCAGCAAATCAGAAGAGAAACTCAGAGCTTCCTCTCTTCTGATTGGCCGACACTGACCTCCTGTTGTTACTAGAGCTCCAGAAAGAGAAGAAGGAAAACAACTTAAAATGGTTTTAGGTTCTTAAAACCACACATATATCTTTAGCAGTTCAAACAAAACACAGTTAAAAGCGTCTATCAAAAGATTGAGAATTGTGAGAAAGCAAACAAGTGCATAAAACATGGCAGGGCTGCTATTGTGCTATCATTTATTTATAGATAATTGCATTCAGCCCTATGATGCATAAGCCTCTTGCTGTGTTTGGGGGCCCCAGGTGTCTGCAGGCTCCTGCCCCCCACCCACCTCCATGCAGAAAACCCCTGGTGCAGCTTAATTGAGCCGTACAAGCCTCGGCCATGAATGAGTGGATTTACTTCCCTTTAAATGGAGCTGCATTTACAACAAGTGCTTGCTTGGAAGAACTGAGTTCAGCAGCAGCAGCAGCAGCAGCAGCAGCAGCGCCACAGTGAATAATGACCAGCGAGAGAGGAAACAGTAAAGCATACACATATACTTGCTGGTGGCGGATCAGAGTCACAGCGCTCTTTGTGGGAGAGAAGGCCCGGGCTTCCCCTCCCTCAGAATGGCTGTTCTTCTCTGGCCGCGAAAAGAGGGAATGGAAAAGAAGGAAAAACAGGAAAGGGCGGTGCAGACGTCGAAAGGGAAAAGGAGCTGCCTCAAAGTCCAAAGCAAAGGATCTTACAGAGTTTCCTCCTTCTGCTGAGTTAGCCCTTTAGTCCCTTACTAATCCTCCCTCCTCTGCTTGTACAGTGTTAGTCTGCTTGTTAAAGTCAACAGAATATTTACGGCTTCATTATAGCTGAGGGTGACAACAGATCCGGTAGCTCAGACTTTACAGACTTTTATCTTCTTGGATTTGATAAATATTTCATTCTCAGTCTCTCCAGTGATGTCTGTGGCATCCTACACTTCCATCTCCCCCCTCCCCTTCCTCTTCTTCCTACCACCCACACAATCACTCGGTTCACTCCCCTCCACAGTGAGTGTGTGAGCCGAGCCAAACCCGCGGCCCCTTGACTTGACTTCACATTCCCCGCAAACAGCGCGGAGCGGAGAGAGAACATGTCTGAGCTCTGAGACGTACAAGCCGCCCCGACAGAGTGGAAGGAGAATACCAAACAGTGTCCGTCTGTGTCTCTGTCTCTGTCCACCCCCCACCACCACCTCCTCCCACCACCCATTCGGAGGAGGACCCTCTCATTGGAGACAAAAGCAATGAATCAGACTGCCCTCTGAGACCGTGACAGAGAGTCTGATCTTTAAAGTGTTCCCACTCACCGTCCCCTCCTCTCCCAAAGAGCCACTGTGATAAATAATGTTAATGAGATGAGAAGTATTTTTGCTCCTAGGACATCGATATGGACAGACAATCCTATGTGGTTTCCAATGTGATCCTCCACAGGAGAAAAAAACCATAACCCTAACCCCTAGAAAAAAAAAGAGGGGAAAATACTCCAGATGACAGGGATGAAGGCCCAAATTACCAGAAATGTCATCACAGTTTCCACATTACATGAGCGCTCCAGTAGTCGAGCTATTCCTCAACAGATGAAGCTTCGTCAGAGAAAAAAAAAAAAAAAACTTATGTTGAACGCTGAGAGATGGAGTGGAACGACAGGAGCTCGCAAAAGCAAAGCCACAGAGTTTCCATCCCGTCTAAAACAAACAGCCTCAATGTTATTTTTAGAAATACACATGTAGGTGTTAATGACATCTGTTTATTTTTTGCATATCCATAGAAATGGCTCAAACTTCTCATGCATACGTTGAGCATGACCTTCAAAATATCTCCCAATGGTATGATGAACGTAGTGCTCAAAGTGGCTTTAAGTGCGAATTACATGCAAAATAGTGCATCTTCAATGTCACGCACTGAATGAGTGGGAAATTTACTGCAAACACTGTGTCCAAAAGTGGCAATTACATAATAACAGTGTTTATCAGAGACATGTTCGAACATATTAAACATTTGCAACCATTATCCCCCTGAGACCTGTGTGTGTGTGTGTCCCGAGGGTTTACTACAGGAAAGGTGTGGCTGTCAGATTTATATATAAAGATGTGGTTTCTATGCACGGAAGTCAGCACCAATCAAACCCTCTCCACTTGGGAACACACACACACACACACATCACCCAACCCATGGCAAACACAATATCAATCTGATACGAGACCAGAAAATGGCACAGCTTCGTGTTAATGTGATAACTGAAACAGGCTAACAGTTGAAACTGCTAAAACCAGTGCCATATACTTCATCTAATTAATAGATGGCGCACTATTGACCGCCGGCCCTGCACCTCTGTGGAGTCAGACTGGCCCTGACATAGCCTACTGTACCCGGTCAACTCGGATCCAAACTGCATCAGATACCCGGCCACTCTGGGACATAGGTTTTGGACATGCACAAAACTACACACATTCTCCTCTATTTGTAAAAAAAGAAACGGAAATGTAACAAATTGAAGCAAGAAACTTCTATATACTATGTGTAGGAAGTTTGTATGTATGTAGTCTATGTATATGTTATATCCAATGTACATGGCCATTCATGCAATTGTGTCTTTTGGCCCTTTACTGTATGTCAGTTTGTTTTTCTTATTTCTCCACATTTTCTTTTTCTCTCTCACTACATTCTATTAAAAACTCAATAAAAACCATTTGAAATAAGGAGATGGTGCACCATTAATGCTTTGTCATCACTGCAGCAGCCAGGGTTTGGATCTGACCCTTGACCCTCAGCTGCTGTCATACCCACCACCACAATCCAAGATTACCTGATGAAGGTCTGAGGACCCAAACGTTGTGTTTTCGGAATAAACCAATAACCTACTGCAATGCAAGTGTATTTTCTGTTTCTCTTGGTCGGCCGTTGGTCTCTGTCCTTTGTTTAAAGGTGTGCAAAAGTTGTTCTTGCTTGATACTCACCACAATAAAAGAACAAAGTAACTAAAACACTTTCTGTGGTAGCTCTGTTGCTAATGGAACAGATGGACTTTGTGCAAACGTGTCTCATTTAAGAACTATTTCCTGTTTGTTGTGGTGTGGCGGTGTGACTGGATCAGTTTGATGCATGTGTGTGCTGAATCCTGCAAGTGTCTCTTATAGTCTGCATTAAAGGAATAGTTATTTTTCAGAAATTAAAAAGAAAGGTTGTTGACCTGTAGGCATTACGCTGGTGCATCAACATGTTTTTCCTTTTCAAGGGACACGCGGCGTGAAAAGTGACAGCAGCAGGTCTTTGTTAATCAGGTATTTCACAGCAGTTGCAGAATTGGTTGAGCGGAGCCAAAGTGCGACACTCTCTGTAATAGAGTAATTGAATAATGGAGGTGGCGGCTGCAGCCTGAATTCCTGTTTTAGCGGTGGCTCAACAGAAGGGCTTAGTACTACTGCTGGACTCTGCTGGAGAAAACTCTGCTCTCTGCTGCTTTTCACACAAAACACTTAGCCACATATGTTGGTGCGGAGCCTGCCAACATTCCCGTTGTGTGACAGAGGCTAAAGATACACTTCAGGGGGGGATGGATTGGATATTGCCTTGGAAGGACTTTCTAACTTTTTCCACACAGAAAAATCAATAACACTTAGGCAGCTCCGGTTTCTCTGCTGCGCCCAAAATACATTTGTATTGAAGAGTGTTCACATCTCATCACATCATGTCGTCTGAGTCCAGTCCAGGTCAAACAATTAAGGCAAAAAAAAAAAACAAGAACAAATCTTCTGTGGGGGGAGAGAGAAGGCCACGTCCATATCATTATTCACACAGCTCTGCCTCTGTGTTGAAAATAGCTGCACGGTGCTAACAAGTTATTTCTGACTCGTCTTCCCCACCTGGCCTCTGCTATCACTCCTTCAGATGAACCGAACCGTGATGAGAGACACAGAAACATAAATCTGCCTCAGCCCCATAGAGACAAACAATTCACGTCTCATACAACCCACTTAGCGCCAATAATATAATAAATATATAATCAAATTTCCGTGCAAAAAAGAAAAAGGAAAAGGGAGATTGTGCTCCAAAGCTAAAGAGCTCCAGCGCTGTCGAGCTGTTGTGTTTGTGCAGAAACAGACAGTAACCTGACAGGAACAAGCTCTGCTCAGGCATCTGTGAAATCAGACATTTTTAGGGGCCCCATCTGTTTTACCACTTATGGTGTTCCTCTGAAAACGCAGATCTGATCCACAGACGGGGGCAGAGCGTCCCATTCCCACCACCGAGCTAGAAGCTGCATGGCTAGAAGCAACTTCAGGCTGGTTGTGTTGTGAGTGAGGCTGCTGTGGGAGGGGAGGGGGTTGCCCTGGCTGTGACAGTGAGAGCCAGGGCTCAGCCAGTGGAGCTGCATGGATCTGCTGTACAATAAGCCTCCACAACCCCCAAACCCCAAACCCCCCCTCCTCTTCTCTTAGTCTTTGCTGAATCGGCCCTTCCTTTGCTGAAACACAGGAAGCTCAACTGAGTAAGGCAGGAAGGCCAGTATCTCAGCGCTTCGGGAAACCGGCCATATCTCCAGCTCTTGATGCCATAAAGATGACATACTTGGCAATCAGGGTAGAGAGAGAGGGGGGGGGGGGGGGGGGGGGATGCAGAAAGAGAGAAAGCGAGAGAGAGACAGGACCATGCAGACCGCCTTGTTACAGAGAGTTGAAAATGTTGCGAGCTGCCAAAACGGCAGCATATTGTCTCTGTGAATCAAGCGTGTCTGATTTCTAATCCTAAACCAGGCCACCGCCGTAATCTAAGCTCTGGGAACGGCCAAACAAGCCTGGAGACTGTTTCAGACAACAACAACAACAATGACGACGACGCAGCAGCCAAAGGACCTTCGCTTGGAAATTAATGAACGGCCGTCGTCACACAGATATTATTAATTCTCTGGGACGATCTACAATAATCAGAGCAGCATCTGTGCTCACACACACAGACAGAGAGAGGCATCGCTCATACGACGGCGGTCTGGTCTGAAGCCTCGGACAAATATTTACAGCTGGGAAGTGATTAATGGATTTCTCAAGACCTTAATGGTCCCAACAGTCGGTCTGTTGGAGACAAGCTGCAGCTACTGGGAAACAAACGGCATCTGCTTTAAAAAAAGAAAAAATATCAGTGAAGTCAAGTCGTCCGTTCAGCTGTTGAAGCCTCTAGAGACTCTTGGAAGAAACTCTTTGAGGCTAAATGCTAAACATGTTCATAATGAATAGACTTGAGCTTAACATGTGTAATCAGTGCTTTGTTTACCTTTAGTGTGCTAGTATTTTGAAAAAGGGCCCTTTGTAGAAAGTACAGTTGGGGTTGGGGGGCAAATGATGCCACGAAGGAGGAGAAAATGCAACTCCAAAACGATTGAACAGCAGCATGGAGGAGCGATCTGCTGTCCAACAGAAGCTGAACGCCATAAAAAAACGACATTACCTCCCATGTTTTTCTCTCTGCGCAGACAGATATGTCAAAGTTGGGTCTTAATCGGATTTGAGCCTTGCAGCAGCAGCGGCGGGCCAGCTGTGGACACCTCTGCCTGATGCCGGAGAACGGGCACATTAACGACACTCAGATGTCTTTCATTAGACCCCATTGACACTCGAAGTAGAGGAGAGGAGAGAGGGCCCCCGTTTCCTTTCCGCTACCATGGGAGAGTGAAAACTGCAGCGGAGCTACAACAGTGGGCTCTCTATGGAGCTGAGAGCGTTTCCTCTGGGGAACACCGCAGGAATATCTGTCATGTTTAATTCTCTCTCTTTCTTTCTTTCTCTCGGACCCGCAGACTGAACATCATGTTCTGAAACTGTCTGAGCTCCGCGCCGCCGTTTAATCTGAACAATAGTCTGAGTAAAAAAGGGTTGTACTTAAGAGAAGCGTCCCTGTTGTGCAGCTTTAAAGCCCGATGTCCTTGAAGTGTGCAGCTGGTGGTGAATATAAATGAATGAATCAGAAAAGAAGCTAGTAGTGATCTGCCTCGGTTTATGCTTCTCTTGCTTTTTCCTCCTGTGAAGTTCCTGAAGCAGCAGCTGGTGTCAAGTCTTAACATTTAGGAAAGGAAGGAACAAACTACTTCTTCTTAGTCGGCCCTTTAATTAATAATACGCAGCTGTCAGTGACATTTAACACCTCTGAATTCTCTACACACTGCAAAAACTCAAATATCTTACCAAGAATATTTGTCTTATTTCTAGTCAAAATGTCATTTCTAGTCAAAACTAATCTCATTATACTTTAAAATGAGACTCATCACATTAAAAGTAGCTTGTTTTTAGACACTTTTTACTTCTTTCAAGCATATTTCCCTTGAAATAAGTAGAAAAATCTGATAGTGGAGCTAGCACAAAATGATGACAGATGTTTCTACTTATTTCAAGTGAAAATTTGTTTGAAACAAGTGAAAATGATCTAAAAACAAGTCAATTTTTAGGTGATGAGTCTTGTTTTAAGTGGAAAGAGATTAGTTTTGACTAGAAATGAGACATTTTGACAAGAAATAAGACAAATATTCTTGGAAAGATGTTGAGTTTTGCAGTGCACTACTCTTTACATCTTTTATAAAACATGACACAGCAATGTGATGAACAGGCAGCAGGATTTCACAGAGCGAGCGACCTTGGAGCAGCCCAACCTCAGAAAACACTGTTAAACACACACACACACACACACAGACCCTCCGACTCAAAAACACAGACGGCTCCTGAGTGTTTGTGTAGCTGTGGTAAACACCGGCCACACCGCCAGCTGACCAACAACGTACAAATAACACTAACCACTTCCCAAACCGGTCGGATATCAAACCCTGCATCACACTCTCAGTAACAGAACCAACAGTGATAGAGCTTCACAGTGATTAATTTAAGATTATATAACTTAATCTAGTGGTCTAAGCAATTATAAAGGGAAATGTGCGATGTTTAAATAAAAAGCAGCATCAGATGGAGGAGTCAGAGAGTTGAAGTTCACATAATCTTCTCTGCATCACCTCTGCAAAGTCTGATGAGCATTTCTGCATCGTCTACATAACACATCGCACCATGCACATCTGAAAATATAAGAATTCCCAAGGTGAATGAGTTACAAAGCCCCTCCCACCATGTAGCCATGTATGAAGTTACAGTTTCCTGCTGGTGACTCACTTAACACCCCTGAGACGTCAGCAGCGCCGTCGAAACAGACCCCGGCCACAAAGATGGAGAACACTGTTTGCATTGTTCTGTGTGTCCCTGCTGCATATGTAGGCCACTGGATGCAAAATGCATGGGAAATGCCCGATTTATGAACTCATGATGAACTTTCATCCGTTGCAAAGACTTCTAATCTAGAGTTAAATGAAATAGCTGTACGAGTAGATTTTAGACAGATGATACCAATAGTGCAAGCAAAGTTACTGAGCTTCGGAGTGTGAAAGGCCGCTTCTTTGATCACAGCTGTTATTTGTGAGCGCTTGCTGAGCACGCTGAAACACAAAGCCAGTGTTCATGTTAGAGGATAAAGCCACATTTTTCTAAACACAAACAGTGAATAAAAAAAAAGACACACACATAAACATTTCAGTGTCGGCTCACAAGCCCCCGCAGTTAAAACCTTCACACTATCACAATAATAAACACATTGTGACGGAACTCGCAGCCCACAAAAAAAAAAAAAGAAAAGTCTACTGCTACTATTTACTACCAACACAACATGTTCAGCCTCGCTTTTTTTTTTTTTCTTCATGGCAGACCTTGGCAAGCAGAGGTCAGCTTTAACCACGCCATTCCTCCGCTGGTGTTTCAGAGGCTGTTTTTAGAAGCAGGAGGCCCTGGCTCTCCCTCTCCCTCTCTCTCCCTTTCACTCTCACTCCCTGTCTCAGAATAATAGTAATAATAATGATAATAATACAAAAGAAAAGCCCAGAAGTTTATTTGAGTTAAACATGGAGAGAAAAGAGCGCAAGGGGAAAAGCAAAAAGCAAACATTTTGGCAAGGAGGTCGAACAAAAAAAAACCCAAAACCAAGAGTTACGGCCCACCCGGCAATCTAGCTGCAAAAATAGACGGATCTGAGCCAGAGAGGATATTCAGAAGAATGGAGCAGAACAAAAGCGGTAAAGGATGTTTTTGTTTGTTATTTTCATGTGTTGCACAGAATTAAAAAAAAAAAAAAAAGCTGCAACACTAGTCAGGACTTTATCACCATATGTTTTAGAAAGCTGCAGACTGTAGGAGGAGAGACTGCTGAGGTCCGTGCTCGTTGGTCAGTCATGTGATTAACTGCATAACAAATCATAGATAACAGCTCTTATGGGACTGTCAGTTGAAGACCGTTTTTTAAACTTGCAAGATAAGTGTGCATATGTGCGTATGTGTGTGTGCGGTGGAGCTAAACAGCTGTAACAGGCGATTATTTGTACCACTTTACGCCTCTGAGCCCTGAGATCCCTCCCTCCGGCACCGGGCATGTGTCGCAGAGGGTAATCATACACATACATCACTTCTAATACCACAGCAACACACACACACACACACACACACACACACATACACAATCACAAGAGTGCACATTCATCACTACTTCCTCAGGGGACGAGTTCACACATAAGGTGTACGTCACTCACAGAAAGAAAGAAAGCAAACACACACAGAGTAAAATGTCACATGTGCAGGAGAAAGGCCTGGGTGTGGGAGTGGGTGTGGGTGTGGCCCCGTGTGTAACGGTAAGTGGCCTCGTAAATCAGGTGGAAGCCCCCCCACCCAACCCAAACCCCCTCCCGGTAGCTGCAGCTGTTCCCTAGGGGGCCTCGAGGGTCACATCTATACAGCTGGTGCTGGTGGTGGTGGCTACTGGCTGTGGCTACTGCCTTTTAAACTCACCACCGCCCCTCCTCTCCTCCCTACTGTCCTACATTTACCCTCCTCCTCAATTAGCCTTCCTCCCCTCCCCTCCTCCTCCTCCTCCTCCTCCTCAGTGTCCGTCCTCCACCCCTTCCTGCCTCCATTTCCCTGATTAAACCGATGCCTTGGCTCTCCGTCTCCATCTCCGGCTGCTGCAGCGTGGAGTCAGCTCGGTCAGATGTATTTATTAGCCCTTCATCCTCCTGCTGCCCTTCAGAGGAGATGATGCTGAGGAGGAGGAGGAGGAGGAGGAGGAGGAGGAGGAGGAGGAGGAGGAGGAGGAGGAAGAAGGAAGAAGAGGAGGTATCCATCCTGTGGATCCTCTGCAGCCTGTCAATCATGCACTAACGAGCAGCCGGCTCTTTATGTGGAACCACAAAGCCACTGTAGTGTTGCACATCCCATCCCCAGACTGTAATAATCTCACACATGCTTGGAGCACTTGTAAACCTCCCTGCCTCCCTGCCTCCCTGCCTCACTCCCTGCCTGCCTCCAGGGCAGCTGTATCTGATGTGAAGTGATCCCTGGGTTAATTTTAACAGACCATGTGAGATCACTTGTTGAAGCCCTGTCATATGACAATCCACAGCAAACAGCTCGCAATGCATACTGTAGATCACAATGCAGATTAGTTCAACAATGATGCTGCACATTATAGGCTATCTAGACTTAGAAAAACCACTATAAAACCTAAAAACACCACTTTTATACAGAGCAACGAGCCACAACGACTTCCCAGCTAATTAAAATATGATTTCAAATAAAAACCTTTAAAATCTGAGTGATGTTTTATCATTGTAGTGACAGTTTGGCATGTAAAACTACACTTTTGAGCACAAAAGGCAGCATTCAGTCCACAATAAACCCAAAATAGCACTTTAACACCACTAAAGACACTTTACAAACGATTTAATATAAAATGTCACAATAACAAAAAAAAAAGTTAATTTAGTTTGAACAGGGATGGAAACAAAGTGAACAGAGCAGCCTCTTCAGCCTGTTTACCTTGGCGCGGTGCTGTTACATCCAGAGAGGAGCTGAGTCTCCGTGTGCAGCTCCCGGTGATGACCGATACGCAGCAGCGACTCTCTGCCCTGTTGGCACCGACACACCGACCGACCGGGGGCCACTGACTGTCTCCTCCGTCTGAAGTCACCGCAGCTTTGCCCCGCTACTCATTCCCCTCGACCGGCCTCCGAGGAAAGAAAGAAACCCTGTGTGTGTGTGCAGGAGTTTAGACGGAAAACCACCGGCGGGAACGGCTCGACAGCCCGCGGCGAGTTAAAGTCCCAGCGGCGGCGACGAGGAGCCTCTTTTCCTCGGTCTAAATCGGTCTAAACGGAGAGTCAGCCCCGCTGCGCTCCGCTCCTCCTGCCTGGAAACACAGGACTGTCAATGCGCACGACGTACAATACACACTTCCGGTAAGGACTTTCAAAATAAAACCCCATAACCCACAGGCAACTACATTTAAACAGCGTCTTTCTGTAATGTAGGCTAATAATTGCGTTTACATGTAGCTAATATAGTTTTAGTTTATTTACTCATTTATTTAACAAGGACAATCCAATTTAGGCTATAGGCTACAGTAAAATAAAAAAAAATAAAAAAGTTTAGCTAGCCTAACCTAGCTAATGCTAACTTTCAAATCTTGTTTGTGTAGCCCACAATGTAGGATTTAAAACACCTAATCATAAAATCATAAAACTCGATATGCGAGATGAAATTACAGTAGAATAATGAAAGCATTTTATAATAGGCTAATGGAAGAGGAGACAATGACAGCAACAGAGAAAACGAGCAAACAGACAATTCAATTGATAAAATAGGCTAGCTACCCTACTACAATTTGCAAAAAATTATACACTTGTTTAGGCTACAGTATATTGCATGTACACAAGCAAGTAAACAAATACAACAAATAGGGCCTAGAAGCTAGAAGTGAGTAGTTTTGGTTTGTTTTTATGCACCTTCATTCTAAAGCGATGATTCAGGTAGAAGAAGCCTATGAAGTAGTGTAATTGTGTCTGTATGTGTGTTACCGTCTCTGGTCATTGTAGCCATACTTCAAAAAATATCCATCACATTTTTTTGCTTGTTTTTATTTTGAAAGCATTAGTTTATGCGCTTCCGTTTTAATCCAGGTTAATTTTGCTGCCTTGACACGCCTCCCTCTGTCGTCACAGCTCGAGGAACAACCCCCCCTCTCACATAATTGCCTATTTATACAGATGCTGCCAACATTTTTATTCAATGTCACATCAGTCAGTAACTCTATTAAAGCTGACACCATCATCATCATCGTCATTATTGTCAGCCTCATCACTATCACCCTTAATATAAACTCTATTTATTCACATTTCTCCTTTTTTTGTTTTTTTTTTAGAAGAAGATCAAATTTGCCATGTTTGTCATATTAAAAATAATATAGGTTTTCATAACTGCAGAAAGTGCATGAGAAGCAGTTTCGATAATGAGGACTGTTTACACTGAGATGTTAAACTTTATTGAATCTTTAGCTACCTTATAATAAAACTGAATAAACAAGAGTTTCTTATCACCTTTTTAAGTTCACTTTTCCACAGCCACATGAGCCAATGTATTTATTGGATGAGTTTAAGTGAAAATAATCAACCCCGTTATTTATTTGCTTTAAACTTATTGGAAAGTTATTTCTGTCTCAGCAGCAACTGAGGAGGACACAGTGGAAAAATGTGAGAGAAAACAAACTATCAAGTCCGGAAGATCCGTGGATCCTGTTTAGTCTCTAGAGAGTGTTTACAGAGGAATGCAGCTCTGCATTTCCCTCAGAGCTGCTGAAGGACCGAGGCCTGTAGATGGGTGACAAGTTAAATCTGCCTTAACGTATCTACGCAATCCAAGTTTATTCTGTCCTTTTTCTGCAGCTCATATGTCTGGCATATGTAAGCTTGGTCTTTTTCTTTTTCACAGTGATTCACCCAAAAGGTTTGTTTTAATTCCAGAGAATCCACAGCAACTTTAGTTATATGAATCACACTTGAGAATGAGCAGAGCGGGTCCAAAAACCACAGAGTGAGCAAAAAATATAGTCCAAATAAAGAAATTTGCTCTGACTGCACAGCAGGAAGTGGAAGTGATGACAAGGAGGAATGTCTTATGACTAAAAAAGAATCTCAGATTGGTTTAGATGAAAAATGCTGTGATGGAAATATGCAGAAATCAAGATAATAATAAAAAAAACATAAAAAATGTTACATATTTCTGCCCATAAAAGTCAAACACTATAAATACAGATACAGCGGGGAAAATAAGTATTGAACACGTCAACATTTTTCTTAGAAAATATATTTCTAATAGAGCTATTGACATGAAATTTTCACCAGATGTCGGCATCAACCCAAGTAATGCACATATACAAAGAAATCTGAACATTAATGTCCATAAATTAAGTTATGTTTAATTAAGTGAAATGACACAGGGAATAAGTATTGAACACATGAAGAAAAGGAGGGGCAAAAAGGTATGGAAAGCCAAGAAAGTAGCTGGAGTTTGTCAGTATTTAGAATGTAATCCTGTCTCCTATCAGTGCAAAGTGATATCTGCTGGTTTAGTCCTGATTGATGCCTTTTAAAAAGGTTTCTCACCACCAAGGTGTCAGACAAGAAGTATTGCATGGTGGGCAATGGCAAAGAGCTGTCTAAGAGCTGTCTAAAGACCTACACAACCTTACTATTGCAAACAAGAGTCAAAACAATAATCAGAAGGGTTCCCTAACAGTCCAGGACACTGGTGGAGAGCTTCAGAAAGACCTGGGATCAGCAGGTACAGTTGTTTCAGAGAAAACAATAAGTAACACACTCAACCGCCATGGCCTCCATGTACACACACCATGCAAGACATGGCGGTTGAGTGTGTTACTTATTGTTTTCTCTGAAACAACTGTACCTGCTGATCCCAGGTCTGTCTGAAGCTCTAGTCTCCACCAGTGTCCTGGACTGTTAGGGAACCCTTCTGATTGTTGTTTTGACTCTTCTGTCTGAAATCTTTGGTTGCATAGGTCTTTAGACAGCTCTTTGCCATTGCCCACCATGCAATACTTCTTGTCTGACACCTTGGTGGTGAGAAACCTTTTTAAAAGGCATCAATCAGGACTAAACCAGCAGATATTACTTTGCACTGATAGGAGACATGATTACATTCTAAATACTGACAAACTCTGCTTTCTTGGCTTTCCATACCTTTCTGCCCCTCCTTTTCTTCATGTGTTCAATACTTATTCCCTGTGTCATTTCACTTTATTACACATAACTTAATTTATGGACATTAATGTTCAGATTTCTTTGTATATGTGCATTACTTGGGTTGATGCCGACATATGGTGAAAATTTCATGTCAATAGCTCTATTAGAAATATATTTTCTAAGAAAAATGTTGACGTGTTCAATACTTATTTTCCCCGCTGTATGTTGCTACTGTATATTACATAAGTGCAATCTCCATCTTATCTATCCAAATTGTTGTAATAGACATGCATGTGCAATTTGTGCAATTAAATAAATGACTTGATAAGAGAGTTGTTTATACCATATATGTACATCAGCACTTCCCTTTGTTCTAGCGCCTCCCTGTGGCCAGTTTCTGTCACTGCGTGGACACACGGATGAATGTAATATTCTGTTTTTTACAGTATATTTTCTTGTTTTTCATGTTCATAATATCCCAGGCAGCGAGATGCAACAACACCTGCCACTCTCAGGATGACTTAAAATTTTTGTTTTTTGTTTTGTTTTTGAGTGCAGACACTTTGCCTCAGGTTAATAATAACATTAACTACAGTATGAACAAAACCTGCACCCTGAAGATTGAATTCAGCCATCGTGTATTTTATTATTTACACCTGCGCTTTTCCCCAGCTGTGACCTGTCAAAATGTCTCCAATAAAAAAAACAGCACAGGTGTATATTATTGTTTGTTTATTTCCTCTGGTAGTGATTTCTATTTTAATACACATCATAAAATCTAACATAGGATCACTCCTGTGGTGTTTCTATGGTTATATAAGACTCTTCTATGACTGAGCCTTTGTGTTAAACTCTAATTACATTTCTATTTATGCCCATAATACAGTTATTCTCAGTGTTGCTGCTCCATGGGGCCATCTGGTGGCAGAAAGAGAAAACTGCAGACAGTTCACACCTGTGTGAGAGACTGTTACTACTATTACTATTACTATTACATATTTTTAAATGGTTAAGTTGATGCCTCTGTCTTTCTTATATATCACACTTTATAAAGGGTACTGACATTTTATTGAAGCTCTCCATGGGTCATGACGTATAAGAGCAGATTTTTCTGCAGGTTTTTCTGATTCTCAAGTGGTCTGAAAATTAAAAACAGACTCTATAAGTTAACTTAAAATGAAGAAAGCGTTCAGCCAATGAGGAAAAAGTAGATGTTGTGACGGCCTCCTGCCTGTGTATGCCTGTGTGTGTGTGCGTGTATGGTTGTCTCTGCCTTGTCAAGCTGCAGGTGATGAGCTGGTGGGCGTGGCCAATTCCCAACCTGTGATAAGCTGGTCCTTCCTCCTGCCTCACTCTCTGCCTGACATCGCCTGGCTCCGGAGGGAGAGCTGTGTGCTGCAGCCCCTCGTTTTCTTTTGTGTTCCCTTTGTTTGCTTTGTCATCATTTTGGTCCCTTTGTTAGGGAAATAAATTATCATTTTGTTACTTTTACCTGCGCAGTTCCTTTTATTTGTCCGACCATGAGCCGGGTCGTGACAAATGTGGGGGCTCGTCTCGTTGTCCGTGTGCGCTAGTAAGCCAGAGTTGTGAATGAACTCATGGGAATTTGTGAATGGAACCGCTGTGGCGGCGTTACTATTGAGTAGCGTGGGAACCCGGAAGTCGCGAGGGCTTGTGTGTGTGGTTTGTACGCCACGGTTTAGCTGTGAACTGCGTCGGTAAATGTTGGGCCATGGTTGTGTTGTTTCTCTGGGTCACTTGGCTTTTGTTGCTGCTTAAAGATAATTGTTTGGTCCGGGCATCCTGATCAGTTAGCCGCCGGGTGAGCAGATCTCGCCACTTTATTATTTTGCCTTTTTTGTTTTGGTCGGTAACCCTGAGGAGGGAGTGCGCTGGCTTGGGTTGTTGCAGCTGGCCAGTCTCGGTCAGATGTGATATCCTGCGGTTGGTGTCACTTCGAGCTCGGCAAGCCGACGAAGACTACGTGAGGTTTTGTAAGTATTGTGGTAGGTAGTTAGGGGTTGGGGTGTCTCGGCTTGTTTTTTTCGTAGCTCCTTGTTTGGGAGTTACCTAGTAGTAGCAGCAAAGGTAAGTGTCCTGGAGTTTTGTATTACTGTGTGTAGAGTATGGCGGATGTGGCGTTTTTTGTTCAGGCTCCGTCGGAGGAGTTGCTGGATAAATGCACGCGGGAACAATTGTTTAAAATAGCGGAGCATTATCATATCGATATCCCAGATAGAAGGGTGAAAGACGCGACGATTCAGAATGTTGTGTTTGCTGCATTGTGCGAGTTGGGTATATTGTCGAGTGCTGCGCGTCTTCCCCAGGCCAGGGTGGAGAGTTTGGCTCCACTGGCTGCGGGCGCGAGTGAGCTCACGTTTGAGCAACAGAAAGAACTGTTAGTGTTGCAACTGGAGCATGAACAAATGAAGCTCAAGATTGATGCTGAAAGAGAATTAGCCCTTAAGAAAATGCAGTGTGAAACAGAGCAGGCTAAGATTGTACTGCAGCAGCAGAGGCTGGATTTGATTAAAAGTGGAAAGACGGTGGGAGTGTTGGATTCTTTTGATGCGTCCCCGTCACCTGAGTCGCCTGGCAGTTTTGATGTTTTGGGTAATCTTCGTTTGTTGCCTAAATTTAATGAGAAAGAGCCGGAAGCTTTTTTCTCTTTGTTTGAGCGAGTGGCCGAGGCGAGGAAGTGGCCTGAGTCAGCCCGCACGCTGATGCTCCAGTGCGCACTGACTGGCCGTGCGCAAGAAGCTTATTCTGCTCTGTCAGGTGTTGAGGGCCAGAATTATGAGTGTGTAAAGTCTGCCGTATTGAAAGTGTACGAGCTCGTGCCGGAGGCTTATCGCCAGCGCTTTCGTTCGTGGCGGAGAATGGAGAAGCAGACGCACCTTGAGTTTGCTCGTGACCTGACGGGTCATTTTGCGCGTTGGTGTACCGCGTTAAAAGTGGAGACGTTTGAGGATTTGTCCGAGTTAATTGTGTTGGAGCAGTTCAAAAATTCCTTACCTGAAAACATTGCACAACACATTAATGATCTCAAGGTAAGACGTGTGTCTGAAGCTGCTTCTGTGGCGGATGACTATGTGTTGACGCATAAACGCTCTTTTGGTGAGTGGCGCGCGCATAGTGGCAGCCGTGGTGGACCGTTTGCAGAGCGTGCTGAGGCAGCTCTGGGGAGTTATGTTGGTCGTTCAGGTAAATCCGACGCCTGGGAACGTAACTCGAGGGGTTTTGAAAAAACCTGCAGTTATTGTCATAAAAGAGGTCATTTCAGAGCTGATTGTTACGCACTTAAACCCAGGGTTCCCCAGGGGGGTCCCGTGGCGCAGCCAATGGGTGCTTGCTGCGCTGTCTCGTTGCCTCGCGCACCAGTGGTGAGTGAGGTGGGTGTGCCAGCTCGGGGTGAATCGGTGTCTGTGGGATTGGCGTCTTTTCTGCCGTTCATTTCTGGGGGCCATGTTTCTCTGGTGGGGGGCAGGTTGAAGGTGCCAGTTAAAATACTGCGCGACACAGCGTCCTTTGATTCCTTCATTCAGGCTTCTGTGCTGCCTTTTTCCGCCGAGACTCACACAGGTTGTTGGGTGCCTGTTGTAGGTATGGAAATGAATGTTTTGCAAGTCCCTCTGCACAAAATCACATTACACTCTGATCTCTTCCAGGGCGAGATAGCTGTGGGTGTGAGGCCGGCGCTGCCTGTTGAGGGGGTCACTCTGATCCTGGGTAACGGTGCTGCAGGTGAGCGTGTGTGGGGTGATGTGGCCCCGTCTCCAGTGGTTTCCTCAGTTCCCCTGGTGAGGAAGCAGCCTGATGAGGATGAAATAAGTTTCCCCGAAGTGTTCACAGCGTGTGCGGTGACGCGGTCCATGTCCCAACATTCTCCACCAGAGCCGCCTGAGTGTGGCGTGGGTGATGGTGAGGCAGTAGATGGGCTGTGTTTCTCCCTGTCTGATGTTTCCCTTTCAGTTACGCAGGAAGAGTTGGAGAGTGAGCAGCGAGCCGACGCGTCCCTGAAGGGACTGTTTGACATGGTGTTGCCTGCGTCGGAGGTAAAGAACGACTCTCACTGTTACTTTTTGTTGAAGGGATTGCTCATGAGAAAATGGGTGCCTCACGGGGACGATTTTGTAGGGGATCCCGTCCTCCAGATTGTCCTGCCTTCTAAGCTCCGTGAGACGGTGCTTCGCCGGGCCCATGATGACTCGGGTCACTGCGGGGTGAGAAAAACATACAACCGAGTGCTGAAACATTTTTTTTGGCCTAAATTAAAGAGGGATGTGTCTGAGTATGTGAAAACCTGTCATACCTGTCAACTTGCGGGGAAGCCCAATCAGGTGATTAAACCAGCTCCTCTGTTTCCGATTCCGGCTGTGGGTCAGGGTAAAGTCCGTCCCGTTGCAGAGAAAATAAGAGCTGTCCAGTTCTATCCTCCGCCCACTACTAAGAAGGAACTGATGAGGTTTCTGGGTTTGGTGGGGTATTACAGGGGGTTTTGCCGTAACTTCTCAGAAGTCGTTGCACCATTAACTGATCTACTTAAAATGTGTGTCCCATTTGTGTGGTCTACTCTCTGTCAGCAGGCGTTTGAGAGGATAAAGTCTCTGCTGTGTGAAGCACCGGTCCTGGCCGCTCCGAGGTTTGACCGACCTTTTGCGCTTCAAGTCGACGCTAGTCACATCGGAGTAGGTGGGGTTTTGTTGCAAGCCGATGAGTTGGGTTTGGAAAAACCAGTGTGTTTCTTCTCCAAGAAATTTAACTCGTATCAATTGAACTATTCAACGATTGAAAAAGAGGCACTGGCCTTAGTTTGGGCTCTGAGAAACTTCAAAGTGTACTTGGGCTCTGGAGCGGTACCCGTAGTGGTGTACACTGACCACAACCCACTTTTGTTTTTGAACTCGCTGCAATGTCCTAACCAGCGTCTGATACGTTGGTCGTTATTTCTACAGTCACATTGGCTTGATATTAGACACATAAAGGGTGCGGAAAACGTCGTAGCCGACGCACTGTCTCGCGTTCCTCAGGATTGAGGGTTGAGCTAAGACTTTATTGCTGTTACGATGTTCTTTTGCTCTCCTGTTCTCTCTTCTGTCGTCCTTCCCTCTTAAATTGCTTCCCACTGGTACCAGGTTGCTGAGGTGGGGGTGTGGAAGATGCGCGTGGTGAGCTGAGTGGTTCTCAACAGCAGTTGGTGTTCCTGTCCTCGGATGTGTGTGCCCTTGTGCGTGTGCCTTAAACATGGTAAACTCTATACGTGAAAAAAAAAAGACAAAAAAAAAAAAAGTAAAACTTCAAAGTAAAATGTATATATTTGTGAAAAAAAAAAAAAATCTTTAAAGTAAGTAAAATGTATATATTTGTGAAAAAAAAAAATCTTTAAAGTAAGTAGAATGTATATATTTGTGAAGAAAACACATAAACTTTATAGTAAGTAGAATGTGTATATATTTGCAAAGTAAAAAAAAAAAAAAATTGGTTTGAGTTTTGGTTTAATGATGGGGGAGCTATTGTCGGCTTCGGGGTTGGGCCCCGTTCTTCAGGGAGGGGGGTGTGACGGCCTCCTGCCTGTGTATGCCTGTGTGTGTGTGCGTGTATGGTTGTCTCTGCCTTGTCAAGCTGCAGGTGATGAGCTGGTGGGCGTGGCCAATTCCCAACCTGTGATAAGCTGGTCCTTCCTCCTGCCTCACTCTCTGCCTGACATCGCCTGGCTCCGGAGGGAGAGCTGTGTGCTGCAGCCCCTCGTTTTCTTTTGTGTTCCCTTTGTTTGCTTTGTCATCATTTTGGTCCCTTTGTTAGGGAAATAAATTATCATTTTGTTACTTTTACCTGCGCAGTTCCTTTTATTTGTCCGACCATGAGCCGGGTCGTGACAATGTTTCCACCAAAATCTCTTCTAAAATGATGGATTTTTTTGGGTGTAAAGACAAAACACCAAGTTATAGCCTATTTCAAGCATCAGTGAATATGATGCATTCAAACTTTCTAATATAAAGTGTGTCTGCTAAATGACAGAGTGAATATCCAGTGATGCATCATCATTATACAACTGAGTGTAGGCTATTAATTTGTATGAATAGATCATTTTAATGTTTTCAAACTCTGTGATTGCAGCTCTAAATCACTTCAGCTGCAATAAATAAATGAGTGATGACGGCGCTGCTTTGTCTCATTGTTTGCACGACTGATTAACTAATTAATGCAGAGCAGAGCAGTGTGATGATGCGACGCCAGCCTTGTTGGTTCAAGTAGTTTTAAGAGAGATAAAAAAGGATGTAGCAGGGGTTGCTGGGTTACAAATCTCTGCCAGTTAATTGAGTGTGAAGGATATACAGCAGCCAAATGATGTTACGATGTCTAATTTGCTTGTTTATGATAATGGGAGCCTGAGCATCGCCGCTGTTTATCCAAGATGAGCAAACGTTTTAACACAAATATCATCACTAATAATAATTTGCTGTTATGTTTTGCTGCTGCTGGACTCGTCCTAATTAAGGACGTCCTGTCAAAATAAAAGACTCAAACAGTTTGGGATCAGAAAAAGCAGAGTGAGTTTTTGGAAACATTTTTCTGGACAGGTACACAAGAATATTTGTCTTATTTCTAGTCAAAATGTCATTTCTAGTCAAAACAAATCTCACTATACTTTAAAATTAGACTCATCACATAAAAAGTAGCTTGTTTTTAGACACTTTTTTACTTCTTTCAAGCATATTTCACTTGAAATAAGTAGAAAAATCTGATAGTGGAGCAAGTTTTTCTTCCTTATTACAAGCACAAAAAACTTGTTCTACTCATTTCAAGTGAAAATTTGTTTGAAACAAGTGAAAATGATCTAAAAACAAGTAAATTTTTAGGTGATGAGTCTTATTTGAAGTGGAAAGAGATTAGTTTTGACTAGAAATGAGACATTTTGACAAGAAACAAGAGTTTTTGCAGTGTAAACAGCGCAGATCAACGGTACTATGGGACTTTTTCCTTTACCCTGTAGGGTTTGTTGGTGCGAGGCACAAAGACGCGACCTTCCCTCCACCGGTTGCCCTGGTTTTAACACAAATATCATCACTAATAATAATTTGCTGTTATGTTTTGCTGCTAGCTGGACTCATCCTAATTAAAGATGTCCTGTCAAAATAAAAGACTCAAACAGTTTGGGATCTGGAATGACCTACGTTTACTTGGAGAAGAAAAAGGAAAAAAATATCAGTGAAAATGAAGACGAAGCCTAATTTCAGCTAATGACAGAGCAACATGATGAAACCAGGCAGTGCAGCTCACATCAGCTTCTCATTAGTGGTCAGCAGCAACAGCAGCCGCTCCCTGCCATCATGCCTCACCACAGTGCAACGCTCCAATAGGTGGGGTTAAAGAGGACTTCCATCCAGGGCCGTTGTATAGGGGAGGAAGGTGATGATAATTCTAGGGGCCCAGCGCCCAGTAGGGCCCTTAAAAGACCCCAGTAGTCTAATCTTTGTATGACTGATTTATTCTGCGTAAGACCCTGACTAATACTCATAGTACACTGTAAAAACTCAACATATTTGTCCAATGTCTAATTTCTAGTCAAAACTAATCTCTTTCCACCTAAAATAACACTCATTACCTAAAAATTAACTTGTTTTTAGATAATTTTAACTTAAATGCACAATAAATAGAAAAATCTGCCAATGACAGTAAATTTGTTGTGCTTGTACTGTAATAAGGAAGAAAAACTTGCTCCACTATCAGATTTTTTCTACTTATTCCAAGTGAAAATCTGCTTGAAAGAAGTAAAAAGTGTCTAAAAACAAGCTACTTTTAATATGATTTGTCTTATTTTAAGTAGAATGAGATTTGTTTTGACTAGAAATGACATTTTGACTAGAAATAAGACAAATATTCTCGCTAAGATACTTGAGTTTTTGCAGTGTAATGCTGCATTAGCATCAAAACAAAGAAGGCTAAATAAAAAACGAGAATACATACGTAGTCTAAGAAAAAAAAGAAGGAAAAGTTATGGGGAGGGGCCCACTTTAGTATTCTTTAAGGGGACCCAGAATTCCTAGCAACGGCCCTGCTTCCATCTGCCCCATAATAAGTAATAAATATTCACTTATTGCTGTGTGATCAATGAATAATCAAATAAATGATCAGCCACCTTCATATGAAGACACTGTTTATTTGGATCTTTGGGAAAAGCGATGGCTGTGAGACAGACACTGGACAAATAAACTGTCTTCTTTACATCACTGTCTTGCTGTTTTTCACTGCTTTCACCTTATAATAAGTGAAGCAGGAAACTGATTGTGTGTGTGTGTGTGTGTTTGTGTGTGTGGCTGCTGGTTATAACCCTTTACAGCACAACAGTGATGTAGATCTATATAGGACAAGAAAACTGTTGGGACTTTTTTCTTCAGACTCTTGGATCACAACAAATATTCTCTTTTTCTTTTTTCATTTTTTTAAGGCGTTTGCTGTTTATTCATTTTTTTTATTCCTACAACAGCAAATTACAGAAGCAGTATTGAAAATAAAAGTCTTATTTTTCTTATTCTTGTAAAAAAAAACAAAAAATCTGCACAAAATCTTTTGAATGACAGTACAAAACGAAGCGTTAATATGCCATGTTAATGGAGAAGGGGAGGGGGGAGGGGGGAGGACAGGGGACATTACTGTTGGAAAAATCTATTATGCCTTTTTCAATAATGAAAACATCTCAATATCTTTACATTTCAGAATTATATCACATAATCTGAAACTATATATATAAAAAGATGAAAGAAATGAACACCAGTTTTTTTTTGTATGTGTATTTTTTTTCTTTTTTTTACTTTCTTCAGTTTTTTTCATCATTTTTTTTGCAAATGAATGTTATAAACACATAAACCTCTTAAATATATTTATCAGTGCAACATCGGTTTCTTTTTGAGTCCACGCTACAGTATCCTTTTTCTCTAGTTCATTATAGCACACAACGGCTGGAGCTACAGTCCTCTATAGCTGAGAAGAAGCGCGGACGGACGGTGGTGGGTTGGGTGGGCTGGGTGGGGGGAGAGGTTGAAATGAACTATAAGCGGAGAATGTGTTCACCACGGCACCAAAAATACAATGCACACGGATGTAAAAAAAAAAAGAAAAGAAAAAAAGACGCCACTGATCTCAGGATCAAGTTTTTTTTTGTTTTTTGTTTTGTGTTTTGATTGTTTCAGGTCCCACGGGGCCCTCGAGTCCTGATACTGTAAAATCTCACTCAGAGTTCACTCAGAGTTCCCCTTGTGTATGCATGTGTATGTGTGTGTGTGTGTTTGCATGTGTGTGTGTGTATGTGTGATGGAGGGATAGTCCCATCCTGTCCATCCATCTGCAAAAAAACAAGAAAAAAAAGGAAAAAGAGTCTCTTTTTTTGAGAGAGTTCACGCTGAGGTGACATTTGCTCGTCTTTCAAAGCTTATAAAGAGATAGAAAAAACAGACACATCGCTCGTCCCATCGTCCCATCATCGTCCACCCGGCAGGTTTCAGTTCAGTTCTCCTGCCCCTGATGACCGTTGGTGAACTGAGTTAGTTGTGTAGTAACGGTGAGAAGAAGAAAAACCCTCCACCCTCCATCCTTTGGTGAAGCCACGGAGCAGAGGGAAGGCCATGATTCGGCGATCCCCTCCCTTCCCTCCACTGGTTGGCTACCTTAGTGTCCTGTCCTAATGACATCAGCTCTGACATCACAACGTTATGGCTGCTACACGTGAAACACGTTAAGAAACTTCTTTGCGCCCCCTTTTTTTTTACGGGCCTTTTAAGCTACAATACAGCATGTGAACAATACAAACTGGGTTTAATTAATAATTCATCATGAGACACTTTTTTTGTTGTTGTTGTTGTCTGGCTAAAAGTAACGATAGCACCATTCTTTCAGTTTGTGTGGCGACCCCCTCCTTCCCCCTCCTCCTCCTTTTCGTCTAAAAACAGGGGGAATCGGAGACAAAGTGCATTCAAGCTGCATTGTCCAGATAGCACTTCTTCAGTGAACAATCCACAGTGATGTTGGGAGGAGATGAGTTGATCTAAGATTCAGCTAAAACAAAGAAATCATGATTGTTTTTGTAGTTAGTTTTTTTTTGGTTTCACCACCACCACCACCTTTGTGTTCGTTTGAAGCTGTGTGAAGATAGATAGTATGGTAGAAATGGGAGAGAAAGGTGCCAAGAGTTCATCATCATGTCAGCTTCTTTTGTCGTCGTTACCTTTTGACTAATTTGTGGGCGATGACATTCGATGACAGGTGGCTTGAATGCACATTGAAAAATCGCTGTAACATCAGCTTCACACAAATCTTGACTTGAGCAACGTAATCCTAAAGTGAAACCTAAAGAAAGAAAGAAAAAAAAAAGAAAAAAGAAAAAACAGACCATAACACTGCACCTTCCACAAAACAGTCAGGAGATTGTATTTACACACACACACACACACAGACATACAAACCCATGAAAAAAGGGATACTGCAGCTTTTTTCCTTTTTACTTTCTTTAAAAAGGGCAATAAAATATATTAAAACTTATTTACAGTGTGTGTTTGTTTTGGACAGAACGACAAAACTAAACAAAACAGAACAAAGCGCATGTGATAAGATTGTTTTCCTGTATTTTTTCGCAGGTATTTCCACGTTTCCTGTCGTCATAACTTAAGCCATGTACAATAAAAACGTCAACAGAGGAGGCAAACCCAAAATGTACTAAAGGCACTGTCAGAACCATACATTGCCATGAATGGGACCCTCACTTTAGAGTGACAGGGGTCATAGGGGAGGTGGGTGGGGGGGTCGGGGTACATGTGTCAGGGTCCGGGGGTAATGGGCGCACACCCTGTATGCCACCATACACCACAGGGGCAAATCTACAGTTTTGCCGGTTATGGTTCATTTTAAGATTTTTTTTTCTCTTTTGTTGAAAAAGTTCATGAACTGATGATGAAGAGAGAAAAAAAAAACCAACAACAAAAAAAACATTTTTCTTTCCCAGAAAACGATAAATACTTTAAACATTATTAATAAATTGGTCTCAACACCAGCATCCGATTGTAAAAATGAATGAAAATCAAAATAGAAAATTAAAATATTCATCTAAATCATCTGTACATATTTTTTTCCTGTATTGTTTTTTTTTTTTTTCTTTTTCATTATTATTTGTACACAGTGTCCCCTACTGGTAGGTTCTTTTTACTGCAGCTCCTGAGAAAAGCGTGGATCAGTCCAAACCTCCCACTGGGTCCTGAACCTTGTCCCTCATCCAGCGAGTTGAGCCGAGTCTGAGGGAGTTGAGGGAGGGAGGGAGGGGGAGTAGGTGGGTGTTGGCAGTCCTTTTTGAGCTCTCACCTTGCTCGTGCACACACACACACGAGAGGATGCGCAGTGCACTACAGCCAGTCACTCGTGCACGAACGCTCTTGCACGTGGTTTACAGTACAGTCACGCTTAAAATGCACCCAGCGGTCGGTCTGTCTCTCCCCCATCTCAAGCCTCCGAGTACGAGCTCTGTACGTTGAGTTTGTCCTTCTTTAGCTTCACGCCGTCCACCAGTTCAAAGTTATAGTTCTCCAGGGCCGATAAGTTCCTGTCCGACATGCCGCCGTGCGAGCAGGCGCAGTACAGCACCACGCCGCAGATGGCGCCCAGGAAGACGCCCAGCGCCGACATGGCGATGATGGTGATGAGGATGGGGTCCAGCGTCTTCAGCATGTTGCCCGCGCCGCTGATCTGGTTGGTTTCCACGAACACCGGGTATTCGGTGATGTCCTCGACTGCTGGAGAGAGAAGAGTGAGGTGAGAAGAGTTTTTTTTTCACCATAATGCTAAAAATTCAAAATCTATCAAAGAATATTTGTCTTATTTCTTGTCAAAATGTCAAATTTCTAGTCAAAACTAATCTCTTTCCACTTAAAATAAGACTCATCACCTAAAAATGAACTTGTTTTTAGATCATTTTCACTTGTTTCAAACAAATTTTCACTTGAAATAAGTAGAAAAATCTGCCAGTGAAAGCAAGTTTTTTGTGCTTGTACTAACAAGATAGAAAAACTTACTCCACTATCAGATTTTTCTACTTATTTCAAGTGAAATATGCTTGAAAGAAGTAAAAAAGTGTCTAAAAACAGTCTAAGAACAAGCTACTTTTTAATGTGATGAGTCTTTTTTTAAGTATAATGAGATTTGTTTTGACTAGAAATGACATTTTGACTAGAAATAAGACAAATATTCTTGGTAAGATATTTGAGTTTTTTTTGTAGTGCAGAGGAGACTTCTGGATAAATCCTCAGTGTGAGGAGACTTACGGATTTCATTGATGTGATCCTCAGGTAGCATGGGCTCAGTGGGTATGTCGGGATCTGTGTAGAAAGAAAGAAAGAAAGAGATTCTCAGTGAATAAAAATCTGAACGATGGACCAAAAAAATAGAAAAAAGTGCAGAGTCGTAGGCTATTTCAGATCGAGCGGTTTTCTCACCTTTGCAGTCCACCATGCTGAGCCCATTGAGGACCTTAATGTCGTCCACAGCGATGTCCCCCCAGCTCTTTCTCTCCACCAGACCTTCGATCACCACCTGGAAATTAAAAAAAAAAAGCAGAGTGAGTTTTTGGAAACATTTTTCTGGACAGATACACAAGAATAATGTCATACTTCTAGTCAAAATGTCATTTCTAGTCAAAACAAATCTCATTATACTTAAAATAAGACTCTTCACATAAAAAGTAGCTTGTTTTTAGACAGTTTTTACTTCTTTCAAGGATATTTTCACTTGAAATAAGTAGAAAAATCTGATAGTGGAGCAAGTTTTTCTTCCTTATTACAAGCACAAAAAACTTTTTTTCTACTTATTTCAAGTGAAAATTTGTTTAGAAAAAGTGAAAATGATCTATAAACAATTATTTTTTAGGTGATGAGTCTTAATTTAAGTGGAAAGAGATTAGTTTTGACTAGAAATGAGACATTTTGACAAGAAACAAGACAGATATTTTGAGTTTTTGCAGTGTAAACAGCGCAGGTCAACGGTACGACAGGATTTTTTCCTTTACCCTGTATGGTTTGTTGGTGCGAGGCACAAAGACGCGACCTTCCCTCCACCGGTTGCCCTGGTGACCGCTGACCGTCCACAGCAGGATGTCGGCCGGCCCGTCCACCGTCTGTTTGCGCTGTTTGATGTGCAGCGTGCCGATGTGCGACCCGAACATGTGGTACCAGAAGGAGACGCACAGGTCCGAGTCCGGGGAGCTGACGGTGGGGCTGACCAGCCGAGCCACCTCCGTCTCCTGGGGACCCGTCGCCAACGTGTAGATGAAGTTCCCCGATCCTCCTGAAGGGAGAAAAGACAGAGAAACGTCACAAAGGCTGAAAGGAAACCAGGGTTCCCACTGATGCCATACACTGACTAATCCCCTGTCCCATTCATGCTTTGGAGAAGTGTTCTTTTCGACAATGGTACCTTATTTTATACATTTAATCAGTTTGTTTCTATGTTTATTCCTCTCTCTCATTCTCTCTCCCAGAAATCTCATTTAAAGATGTGCAGTCTATGGCTCTAATTTATGAAATAATCTCTTAAATGCTTAGAAATGATGACAAATTTATCATAGAACAGCACAAACATGTTATTATTATTATTTTTTTTGGAAACAAAATCCTTAGCAGGGTCTGAAAAAGTCAAATAGAGCTCTGGTAGCTGATGTCATGATGTGATGAATCATTTTTCAGGACAACTCAAGCTTTTCCAGGACATCTGACTTTAATGACTGAAGAATTGGTCAACTATTTTCCAGGTTTTCCAGATTTTCCAAACGTGACAGCCGGCCGGTGAGTCTGAGCAGGAATTAGCAGGACTCTCTCACCTGCGTGATCCATCTTGGGCCCTGTGTTGAGGGTCGGGGTGCCGCTGGACTGGATCTGCCACCTTGAGCCCGTGTCCTCGGAGGTCCAGCTGCAGAAGGACGGATCGTTGGCCCAGCCGAAGTCGCAGGCGAACGACAGGAAATCTGAAAAAATCACATTAAAGAAAGGTTGAGCCCCGACGAATCAGAGAAAGAATCTGGTTTCAACATCCTGCTTATTACAGACGGACGATGTGCCGCGAGCTCTGGGCTTTTCCCCGAGCCCTGACCCCGAGGGCATGTCAGGATTATGCTGCAGGCTACACTTTGTGGGCTGGGATTCCTCTTCCACTCCACTCGCTCTGACTAATTAAACTCTGAGCAGCAGAGGGCAGCAGAGGTCTGTGGGACATGAGCGTCCACAGCTGGAGGAACGTGCACTGCAAAAACTCAAAATCTTTCCAAGAATATTTGTCTTATTTCTTGTCAAAATGTCTCATTTCTAGTCAAAACTAATCTCTTTCCACTTAAATTATTAAATGAACTAGTTTTTAGATCATTTTCATTTTGTTTCAAACAAATTCTCACTTGAAATAAGTAGAAAAATCTGCCACTGAAAGCAAGTTTTTTGTGCTTGTACTAATAAGGAAGAAAAACTTGCTCCACTATCAGATTTTTCTACTTATTTCAAGTGAAATATTCTTGAAATAAGTAAAAAGTGTCTAAACACAAGCTACTTTTTAATGTGATGAGTCTTATTTTAAGTATAATGAGATTTGTTTAGACTAGAAATGACATTTTGACTAGAAATAAGACAAATATTCTTGAGTTTTTGCAGTGTGGAAACAGTCAGAGCGACTCAGGAGGGAAGAAGAGACTGCGATAGAGGAGAAGTTACATGAGAGAGAGAGAGAGAGAGAGAGAGAGTGAACCGTCAGCACAGACCTCATGCAGACATTGTATCTTGGCTCTGGTTAATGAGCTCTTTTAATGAATGTAAAAGGCAACATAAAGAAAGGTATGGAGGGCGTTGGGGGGGGGCATTAAGAGCAGAAAGAGCGTCGCAGGAGTCGGGGTCTGGACACGGTGTCCAGTTGAGAAGGCAACACTCATAGAAACCCGCAGAGAGCTGAGGATTTTAATGAGAGCGGGGACTTGAGAGGTTTTGAAGACAGCTATGGTAACAGTGCCAGGGCCCCTCTCCAACAATGCAATCCCCCACGGACACACGCTGCGCCGGAGAGACGTCTCCGCGGAGGCAAGAGAATGTGTGGGAGCTCGGAGCTTTTCAAACCGGATAAATAGAGAGTTCCAAGGAACACAAGGGAGCGAGGTGTTTGGGATGTTATCCACGGCCCCCGAAACAGAAACTCCCATCATCAGCAGATGCCTTCAGAGATACAAAGAGATAACTCTCCAAATGACAGAATATATGAGCCAATATTCCCTTTAATAACGAGGAAGGCTTTAACTAGCTTCTGCAGGCTACGTTTCTGTTTACCCATTAAACACAGAGGATGGAATTCCCATGTGGAGCCGCATTTTCAGACGCCAAGCCACTTTTTTTCACGGAGAAATCCCATTCCCAATTAAAATGGCTTTGGCATTTTTTTTTTATTGTTCCATAATAATTCTTGGGAGGCTCTGACGGAGGCTATACCAACCAGCGCTGCTCGCTGGATTGATGAGCAGCCACATGACTCACTTGGCCATTTCAAGAGAAAAGAAAAAGACCTTTTCTTTTTTCCTTTTGTGATTTTCTTCCTCCGAGCGCCGACGGCGAATAGCTACGTCCTGTGAGATTATGGTGCCCAACGCACACACACACTCACACTCACAATACAACGGACACACGCATATGAACAGAGCTGATTAGCATGCGTGGTTGGAGGCTCTTGGAATGAAAAGTCGGACAGATAAGTGTTTATCCACAGCAGACACTTGGTTCTGTGCATATATACACACAAATATGCACATGCACACACACACCTGGACCTGAGCTCTCATATATTGTGGCGGCTGCAGACAGACAGACCACAAAGCCAGCTGATGGAGTGAGGAGGGGGGTGGAGGGGGGAGGGGGGTGGAGCCTATGGCCCATTAGCCAAGGTCAGACTGGGGCACAGCCTCTCAGCTGGCTGCTGCCTCATCAACCTGCTATAGGAGACGACGCTATGTGAGTGTGTGTGTGTGTGTGTGTGTGCATGTGGCCCCGAAGCTCACTTAATTTCCTGTGGTCATTTGCATTGTGCTTCCCTGCTCTATGTGTGTGTGTGTGTGTGTCTGAGTGTGTGTGTGTTTAGTGTGAGTCAGTGTCGGCCCAGTGATTAGTGATTATGCTGAGAAGGCAGCAGCAGAGCACCAGTGCTAATCATCAGCTCGCCCCGCATCACGCCACCTCCCTCACCCTGTCAGCAGGAGCCTCTCAGGGCCGTATCATCAGCTTTAATAACAGACACACATCAGAGGAGAGAGGGCTGCCTCCGGCTTCGCAGTCATTAACTCAGAGACACTGCTTGATGCGGCGATGCAAATGAATCCACAAAAACCTTGAAAAGTTGAATATTTTTACTCTCTTATATATTCTGACTTTCAGCCAATGTGATGGTGTTTAAAGGAGACATATGATGCAACTTTTTCCACGAAGTAAAATAGTTCCCAGGTGTCTGTGACATGCTTCGGTCAAACACCCCAAGGACCAAACATCACAGATCTTTTCATCCTCTCAAAACAGAACGGAACGGCTGGTTTCAGTGCCTGTCCCTTTAAATGCAAATGAGCCACTGCTTGCCCCGCCCCTTCTACAGGTACCAGGTAGGGGTGGTATTATGCAAATTTGAAAACTAGTTACATCATTGGAAGAGATCTGAGGCAACAGCTCATAAAACCACATGGATTTTAACCTAGGGAGCCTCTAAATTACTGATTTTTTGGGGTCAATTTTCACATTTTGGAGACCGGAAGGCAAGACAAACACCCACATGTATGTTAAAGAGCCTTGAAAAAGTGATATTTCCATCATATGTCCCCTTTAAAAGCAAAAATACAAAGTTGTCTGGGTTCTCACCTGGGACGGTGTCCACCTCGGCTGTAGTGGTGTCTGGTGTCGCCGTACCTGCACAACAGATGAGCACAGTTAGCTACATGCGGCTAAAAGGAGGTTTCTTCTCTAGATAACTGCACCCATGCTTTGTTGTTGTCTCCATGCTACAGTAGATACATTTAGCTAATCAACACACGCCTTGGTGCCCTCCCTCCATGCTCATCATTGGAGACTGCTGGTTAATATGGAGGAATAAGGGGGGGGGGGGTAAGCAGCAGTGCAGCCTCAGAGGCTTCTGGGTTAGTGGGACATTAGGCCAAGAGGAGTGAGTGGGAAACGAGGTGCAGGAGGATAAGAAGAGAGTTAGTGTAGACGCAGGTGTGTGTGCAGAGGTGTGTGATAATGTGCTGCTGTGGGTTTAACAGGGGACACATTGAAGCGGGAGGAACTGCAGGTGCAGCTAATAAGCTAGCTGTAGCTGTGTGTGTGCATGCACGTGCACTGTGCGAGTGTGCACAGTAGATGGCAGGTTAGAGAGAGAGAGAGAGCGGTCAAGCCGGGCGAGCACACTGCAAAAACTCAACATCTTTCCAAGAATACAGTATTTGTCTTATTTCTTGTCAAAATGTCATCATGTCATCATTTTCACTTGTTTCAAACTAATTTTGACTTGAAATAAGTAGAAAAATCTGCCAGTGAAAGCAAGTTTTTTGTGCTAGGTACTGTAATAAGGAGGAAGAACTTGCTCTACTATCAGATTTTTCTACTTATTTCAAGTGAAAATATGCTTGAAAGAAGTAAAAACTGTCTAAAAACAAGCTACTTTTTAATGTGATGAGTCTTATTTCAAGTAGAATGAGATTTGTTTTGACTAGAAATAAGACAAATATTCTTGGTAAGATATTTGAGTTTTTGCAGTGCAGAGCAGATATGAGCCATAGCAGAAGGAGGAGGCGCAGGGGGGGAGAAGAGGGGGGTGAGGTGGGAGTGTGAGTGGGTGAGGCGGGCGGTTGCAGTCTCATGAGGGCGATGTTAGCACCTGTCACATCGTAGTCATCACCTGTGCCGCTGTGGCAGCTCGCCTGGTCGTCGTCGCACTCGTCCGACGGCGTGGTGCTCGGGACCAGAGTGGTGGGGGGCGGAGTCGGAGCTGCAGAGGAGAGACAAGAGAGAGAGAAACTTAAATACAGGAAGTTATTTCATGGAGAGAAGCATAAGAAGGCAAGGCATTTTATTTGTAAAGCATTTTTACAAACAGTTTGTCTCAAAGGGCTTTACATAGCATCATAACAACTTCCTCTGCTCTTAGACCCTCACATCGACTGAGGAAAAACTCCCAGGAAAACCCTTTAAACAGGGAAAGAGTTGGAGAAACCTCAGGGTGAGCAACAGAGGAGGGAGGCCCAGAACAGGCAGATGTGCAATAGATGTTGTATACAGACAAGAAAACAGTTTATAACATGGAATATGATGGGAAAACATGGAAATGGTAAACAAGAGATGATGAAGGAGGCAGCATCTGGTGGGAAGAAGCTTCATATAATCCCTTCATTTGTTTGGTTGCTACTTTAGCCCAAAGCAAGATACAGTAAAACATAAACTACTGTAGATTTAATCTGGTTTTTCAGCTGCTTTATAGTTAAAACTGACCATTGGAAAGAAAAACAGAAACATGTAAACAGCCTCTGCCCACAGTTACACACTGGGTTTCAATCTGGGCCCGAGCTATTAGCACGGCTCCCCCCATCAGGTTGTGGAGGTGTGTGTGTGTGTGTGTGTGTGTGTGTATAAATAGAGCTGAAGCTGAGGCTCGGTGCTTCGGGCTTCGGCTTTAGGCGGAGCGGCCTGTCATTATGGCCGTGCTGCACTTGGTTGTGGGCGAGGCCCCTCGATCCACGCCACACTCCACTGCTGCACAGCCGTCCTGCGGTGTGTTTGTGTGCATGTTTGTATATGTGTGTATTTGTGTGTGTGTTTACACTGACTGAGTAATGAACGGGCTTCCCCAGTGCAGAGGGAGGAAGAAGGAAGAGGGAAGAGAGAGAGAGGGAGGCACAGACAGATACACTGCAAAAACTCAAAAACTCAAAACCTTTCCAAGAATATTTGTCTTGTTTCTTGTCAAAATGTCTCATTTCTAGTCAAAACTAATCTCTTTCCACTTAAAATAAGACTCATCACCTAACAATTAACTTGTTTTTAGATGAATTTCACTTGTTTCAAACAAATTTTCACTTGAAATAAGTAGAAAAATTAGATTCAGATCAGATTTTTCTACTTATTTCAAGTGAAAATATGCTTGAAAGAAGTAAAAAGTGTCTAAAAACAAGCTACTTTTTATGTGATGAGTCTTATTTTAAAGTAGAATGAGATTTATTTTGACTAGAAATGACATTTTGACTAGAAATAAGACAAATATTCTTGGTAAGACATTTGAGTTTTTGCAGTGTAGGGGGCAAACTGCCGGAAAAATGTATTTGTACAGTATCTGTGTGTGTGTGTGAGATTGTGTGTGTGCACTTGTATGTGTGTGTGTGTGTGTGAGCCAATACTCTTGCTCACTCCCTGTGCAAGATGAAATATGAGGCAGATCAACCCCTGTCAGATTCAGGGTGGGGAAGGTCAGGGATGGGGTCAGCGCTGCGTCAGGGGAGCCTCGCACAGAAATGAGGATTTAGCCCTCCTACTATGGCTTCACACACACACACACACACACACGCTTGTATGTGTGTGCGTGATTGCGTTTACATGCCTGTAACCGCATGTTCTGGCGAGGTGATTGCGGTTGTTGTGCGTCTGTGTGAGTATTAACAGTGAAAACAAGCGTTATCATCCGACTCCAGCTCCCGACGGGAGTCCAGGAGGCTTACAACCCGACGGGCCGCCCTGAAATCCAATATGTAAATCCACTTAGGGGGCTGACGCTCGCTGCTCGCTGCACGTTCTCGTATCTCTGAGCCGTTTCTGTGCAACATCATCAGCTTCCACAGACTCAGATAAAGAAAAGAAGAAAAAAAAACACAACATTTTACAGATAGCAAAGTGTGTATGTGTGTGTGTGAGTGTGTGTGCTGCCCTTTGAAAGAAGAAAGACATGGAGGAGTGTGCTGCAGGGGCAGGTGGGCTTTGATTTGATCTCTTCCAGAAGTGGCACAGATATGGAGGCAGCTTTGATGTAACAGTGAGACAAGACAACTGCCCCCTTTTTTCTTTCAGGGGGTGCAGAGCAGAGCAGGAGCTGGACAGCTGTGGTGGAGGCTCCACACAGGAAGCAGCTTTAAATAACCGGGACTGTGGCGAAAGGCACGAAGAGCAAGACGTGTCATTAGCTGAGGTGATCGATGGCTCACCTGTGTGTGCGTGTTCTTGCACAGCTACACATGTGAGGACCAGTTTGAGTTTTAAACCACCAGAGTGAGGACGTTTTGGCCGGTTCTCACGTTCTCAGACCCGTTCCAAGGGCTTTGAGGGTTAAGACTTTATAATAACTAGGTTATTAGGTAACACTTTACAATAAGGGTCCCTTAATTGCATTATTAAGCATTAATTAACTGTTTACAGGTATATTAACAATCATTATTATGTATTACTTAGGATTAGGAAACACATTAATGAATGTAGCCTATTAGTAAGCAGTTAATTAATGTTTACTACTCTAAGTTAGTTAATAAATTATTAAGTAATAATAAAAGTTGAATAATGTAATCAGTTATCATTATGTATGCATTACTCAGCATTAATTAACACAACTAACGGGCCCTTATTGTAAAGTGTTACCAGTTATTATAATTAGGTTTAAGTTAAGCATAATGGTTAAGGTTAGACATTTGTTTTGGATGGTTAAGGTTAGGGTAAGGGGCTAGGGAAAGCATTACTATATGTCAATGAGTGTCCTCACAAAGATAGCTATACAAACATGTGTGTGTGTGTGTGTGTGTGTGTGTGTGAATGACTGTGTTGAACTTAGGTGTGTGTCAAGTCATCATAACTTTTATATACTATATATACATGACTATAAATGTAAAGATGTAATCACTACCGCGTGTGAAGAGTGGAAGTGTTTTTACTGCGTTCCAACAGCTGGAGCTGTCGTCAGAGTGGGAGGAAAAGTTCCAGTGTGAGTGATAACACCACAGGCTGCTGCCGCTCCTTATCTTTGATATTTCGCTACTAGAACTGAGGCGATTTTTTCTTCTTCTTCTTTTTAACAGGACTCTGAGAATCCAATAGATCTCAACAAGATATCGTAACAAGGGGGCTTCGGTTTTACCTTCAATTTCACAGCCCAGCAGCTCGAGTCGCAGGCCCATGCCGGCAGGAGTGGCCCTCTCTGGGTAAATCCTGATGAAACGGGTCAGCAGGGTCTCCACCGTCCTCAGCTCGGGGGTGTCGTAGTTGCTGTTCCCTTCAAAAATCTGCAAGGACGGACACAAGAGAGGAGAAGGTGAGGGGTTTGATGTTTTTTTTTGGATCGTATGGCTTTTCGTAGCCCGAGGCGGAGGTGCTCATCGAACACCGCAGGTTCGGATGGAGAGGTGGCACGAGCCGGGGGGGGGGGAGCGATTAGATTAGATACGATATGATACGATAAACTTTATTGTCCCGTTCAGGGAATTTTGTCTTGGATGTACTTTATTCATCCCACAAAGGGGAAATTTAGTTGTTACATCAGCCAAGTTAAAAAAGAAAGAAAGTAGAGAGGGCTAAAAAACGAAAACACAACACAACAGCTCAACAGACAGAAAATATAGACGCAATAAACAATAAAACGAATCAATCTTCAACCAGGCAATGTGTAAAACAAGTACTAAGGATGGCTGTGTGGAGGAACAGAGGCTGACATCTAAAGCAGAGCTTAGGCGTCTGACGCAGGAGGGGACGGGGGGCAACGTTGGGCTCCTTCAGATCCTCGTCCAGCGAGAGGGGAATAAATGAGGGATGAGGGGAAAAAGGAGAGGAGGATGTCGGGTGTGAAGGAAGCGAGCGGAGGTGGAGCTGCAGGATTGATGGAGGTGGATTAATGGGTGTGATCATGTTAAAGGAGACTCAGATGCTGGAACCTCTTATATTAGACGAAGGGGGGGAGAGAGGGAGCTAACTAGGACAGGAGGGGGGGAGGGGAGAGGGGGGCAGAGGTGGTGGTGGTGATGGTGATGGTGGAGTATATAGATCCTCTTCACTCCCTTCATAAATCAAGCATCAGCCCATCTGGATCAGATTTATGCCCTGTCAGGGACGCTTGTAATTGGGGACAGGCTCTTGTAGCTTTTCTTGTGTGTGTGTGTATGTGCTCAACTCGTATATACATTTTGTTTGTGTGTGTGAGTGCATGCATCGTGCAAAGTGCCGGCATGTGTCTCCCGAACGTGCAGAGACACCGGCTGATAAATCTGGAGCCACTTCTCTAACGTTGTGCATCTATCGACTCCATCACCTCCACTCTGGTGTGTTACGATTCACTGAGGAGGCAGGACAGTGTGTGTCTGTGTGTGTTTGTGTGTGTGTTGTGCAGAAAACAAAGCAGGGAGAGAAAGAAAAATTAGAGGGGTGAAAGGACTGGGAGAGCCAGGAGATGCTTATCCTAATGTGATTCAAAGCGCTGCTGGAATTGACTCGGAACGACTGGTGAATGACTCACGAGCGCCAGACTCACAACGCTCTGGTGAAAACTGACTAAGTGCATCGTAATCAGAATCAATGTTGTGTTTTTTTTTTCTTTTTGTGGAAGGAAGCGTGTTTTCAAATGATTTCCACAACTTAGGAGGAGAGTAAAACCTGTCTTTTGGTTTGTGCAGGAAACCATCAATTCAAACCCATTCCCTTGAATAATGAAGCTGCCGAGGAGTTCCTCTGGTTACACTGCAAAAACTCAAAATCTTTCCAAGAATATTTGTCTTATTTCTTGTCAAAATGTCTCATTTCTAGTCAAAACTAATCTCTTTCCACTTAAAATAAGACTCATCACCTAAAAATGAACTTGTTTTTAGATCATTTTCACTTGTTTCAAACAAATTTTCACTTGAAATAAGTAGAAAAATCTGCCAATGAAAGGAAGTTTTTTGAGCTTGTAATAAGGAAGAAAAACTGGCTCATCAGATTTTTCTACTTATTTCAAATGAAAATCTGCTTGAAAGAAGTAAAAAGTGTCTAAAAACAAGCTACTTTTTATGTGATGAGTCTTATTTTAAAGTATAATGAGATTTGTTTTGACTAGAGATGACATTTTGACTAGAAATAAGACAAATATTCTTGGTAAGATTTAGTGTTTTTGCAGTGTACAGATCTGATCTGATGCAAAAGAGAAAAAAAAAAGAAGCAAAGAGATGAAAAGAAACACTCACCTTTGGTTTGCTCCCGGTGGCGTCGTCCATCACCATCCTCCAGTCGGAGCCGTTGTTGCTGTAGCCGAGGCGGAACTTCTTCATGAAGACCTTGTTCTCGCGGTGCTTCCCTCCCTGGATGATCATGCCCTTCACCAGCTTCTCCTCGCCCAGGTCCACCTGCAGCCACTCGTTGGTGAAGGGCTGCGGCTGGGGCAGCAGCGTCCAGCCCGTCCTGCTGGTCAGCAGCCGCGCGTTCTCCGGCACCCAGCTCCGGTCCGTGTGCGAGGACGCCGTGATCTGGCTGTCGGTGATCAAGCCCGAAACCATCCCCAGCATGCCCGAGCACGGGTACTCTGAAAGACAAGAGGTGGTTGCTCAGCGCTTTTTTTTTAATGCAAACTAATGAAAACCTGCAGAGATGACGGGAACACGGGAAACAAAAGACTTGATCTGCGTCCAAATGCTTGATGTTGGACATAATTCATAGTGCCACGAGTCAAGTTTGGTGAGTTTTAAGTTCATGCCGGGGCGGCAGGGAGAGGGGGAAAGTCGGGAGGAGGACAATTCCCCAAACTCTCTGTGATGTTATTGTGATCTCTCCCTCTCTATTCTCTTCCTCTTTCTCCCTCTCTCTGCAGATCTCATGCATACTAATTCCTCTGCCTGAAGCGGTTGTCTCCAGGCAGCCAATTAAAACCCTCCTCTCGGTCGGTGCTTCCACCTCCTGCATTCTGTGGGAGATGCTTTTTCTTTTCATCTCCACTCGTCCACCTCCTCCCTCCCTCCCTCCACACATTCGCATTTACTCACACTCGCACACACTCTCTCTTTGTGTTTTATCTGCTGCTGCACTCATCTACCTTCTGCTCCACAGCTGTCAACATCTGTGTGTGTTTTTTTTTCTTTTAACACCTCATTGTTTCCTGTGTGTGCACATTTTCAAACTTTCTTCTCCTTTCATTCTCCTTCTCTGATCTCATCCCATCTTAACTCGCTGTAGGTCCATTTGTTCATCCTTTCTTCTTCACGGCGTCCCCTCACATGAAGAGTCGAGCAGGAGAACAACAACCTGTTGCAACAGCTTGTTAATCTAAAGCTGTTTTTTTTTCCATTTTAAAGGACAATTCCAGGCAAATTCAACTCCGGGCTGTATTTTCCTAAGATTTTAGGTCTAAAAGAAGGAATCTGAAGATTTTCAGTTGCTCCTCTTTTGCGGTAGTTGTGTCGCAACTTTTTTGCTGCAATTTTTTTCCACAGACAGCATCAGATGGTGACTCAAACATGCACCGAGAAGTTTTTTTACTTCAAGCAAGTCAAGAGTTGGTATTCCTGTGTTTATGACACAAACGGGAGCTTCCGACTGCACGTAAACACACTGAGCGTCAACTCGGGTCTCGTGCGAAACTCCACGAGACTTTGAATTAGATCTAGTTTTACAAACATGTCGGCTTGCTTGAAGTAAATAAACGTCTCGGTGCAGGTTTGAGTAGCCATCTGACGCTGTCTGTGGAAAAAAATTGCGGATGTAGGAGAATGTAAACAGCCTAAGCAGTGGAACTTGCATCCGCTCCATTCATCGCTGCCGTGGCGATGCATGGACAGACACAACTACCGCAAAACAGGAGCAATTAAACTGAAAATCTTCAGATTTCTTCTTTTAGACCTAAAATGTTAGGAAAATACAGCCCCAAGTTGAATTTGCCCGGAATTGTCCTTTAACTGTCCACATGTTGTTGATCTTGCACCACAGGAAAAGTACTGCAGGTGGAAATCCTGCACCATGGCAAGTTATTGTTGAGATCTAATGAAATGTTACTGACTGTATTGAGTCTGTATTGAATCTAATGATTCTTATTTAACAACCTAAAATTCATGCAATGTCTCGAAGCTTTAGCTGTTTTTTTTTAAGCGGCTCAGTGATGGCACAAATTCAGTTTAGCTTCAGCTTTCTCAAACCCCACAGGATGAGATTTACTGTCACCGGTTGTGAGCTCTCTCTGCCCGTCTTTTTTACCCACTGTCACAGTGAGTGACGCCAACTTAAATCCACTGGAGTTTAGCAAAGTTCCCCTGTGCTGTAATCACCAGCAGAAGTCAGACACTCAGCCGCTTGTCTTAGGACTAAATCTTCCTTCTGTCTTTTTTTTCCCAAACTTTCTTCCAACTCTCAATCCCAGGACACTGAGTCAGGGGTCCTGTGGTAAAGTAACAACATATTTACTATCCGGCTCCCACAGAGGGATAATTCTGGGCATTATTACGTCCCCTCTGTGTCCGTAACCAGACAAAGCGAGCAGTGTGCGGCTGCAGGACCGACGGTTGCAGCGGCATCTGGGAAAAAGTGAGCGAAGACTCTTTTGCAGAACAAGGCTTCATTCAGACCGGTCTTTATCTGAAGAAGCTCCTCTCTGCAGACCCGTGGGACCATCTCGGAGCTCAGGGAACAAATGGAAAAACTTCTTCTCCACTGTTTTCAGACTCTTTCTCTAAGTCTTTCTTTCGTCTCTGGCCAAGATCTTGTTGGGGGGGAGTGATCGCAGCAGCTACACTGGCCGCCTTTGAAGTGGGAGGATATGAGAGGTGTGTGATTGAGTGTGTTTGTGTGGAGGCTGATCTGAGTTTAGGCACTCGGGTGAACTCCCCGGGTCATCTGGAGCTGTTAATCGACTTCAGCTGCGATCACAGAGGATGGCACGCACACATGCAAGGACACACCCAGAGAGGGGCCGGTACAATGTGTGGAGATGTTGCTCCATCATGCCTGCATACGTACGCGGGGCCTCGCTGAGGGTTTTGGGTGGAGCATCAGTGGTTCATCACAGATATTTATACACCGCAGCGTATTTACCAACAACAGGGCGGTGGATCTTTCTTATTAATACGCAGCTGTTTGTATGAACAGGGACACGCGACCAGGGTCATGTGGGTCAGAAACATCTTGGAGCGTTCAGGGGTTGAACTCCTCCCGTCCTCTGATGTCTGAATCTGAATCACTGCCTCCATATTTTGAAAATGTTGCACCAATACCAATATTGGCCAGGCCTTGCTTAGGAAAAGAGATGTTTTTTAATCTCAAGCAATCTGCCTGGTAAGTTAAATAAAATATTTTTTTCAGACTGTTTCAGATCTTTACTGTATCCTTGCACACTTTTTATTGCAAGTTCCTCTTTCTTCTATTTTCCTATATTTAGGTATTGTATCTGTCGTATTTATTGTTTCTGACTGTGATCATTAGCCATTACCTTCCATTAGGACCTCATGTATCCAGTCACGACAGCTTAGTATTTATTGTATGTATTCATTGCACTTTATCTTGGTATATTGATGCTGTTTCTATTGATTGTATTTTGATACTGTTGATATTTAATATTTGAATTCCTCACACTCAGATGTGTGGGAAAGTGATTGGTTTGTGTCACACAGCCACTCCTATTTAAGATGGCTTCCTGTGTTGGCACAAACATTTGCTCGGAAAAGGTCTAGTACCGAAACGTCTCAATAAATTCTGCAGGTTGGCTATGTGTGTGGGAACTCTTCTTTGTTTGAAAACATTGCACCAGAAATAGTTTAATGCAGCTCTATACTCTGCTGCTGTTGCTGCTGCTATGGCACCAGAAGTTTTTTTTTCTTCCATCAGATATCTGCATAACTCAAGGTGGAACCGAGTGAGTCAGTGCAGTGAGTTTGTTGCAGCTCTCGAGAGCTTCGCAAATTTTCCCTCTCTCTCTCTCCCACTGTGCTGCTGCTGCTGCCGAGCAGAGGAGCTGGCAGCGTCTTCAGAGCACCCGGGGGTGCTGACGTCATCACGGAGGCCCTGCGGTGACTCCGATCCTTCTGATGTGTTTATGCTCTGGTGTTGTGCCCGAAACACACGCCCCGGCCGTAACCCCCGCCGCAGCCGCAGCCACACAACCACACAGCGGCCCTCTGCTACTGCACCGAGATACAACACATGTAACATCCGTAACACCATGAAGGAAGCTTTGACTTTAAACCGAGGCTCAACTTAGATATACAAGCACAAAGGAGCAAAACACACAATTAGCATCCGATTCCACATGCTCTAAAAAAAAAACCCATACAGATGCAGCCAGATGTGCTAAAACCATATGAAAGTCAGCCCCACATGCACGCCACTCATTAAGAAAAAAAAAAAAGAGGAGCTTTTGCCAAAATCAAAGCTCTGGAAGCAAAAAAGACAGACTGTGGCTAAAGATGAGACTGAGACCAGATCAGCAGGAGGGAAGGGACCAGCGCCGAGCCCACCCAGCTCCAGCAGCACTCTCTCTCTCTGCCTGCCAGCTGTTGGCTCCATTTATATTGTATGAGCGACATCTAAACATGGGGTAGCATAAATAGGTAATCCTCCTTCATGTGCCACTGCTCCATTATGCAGCAGCTTGCTTCAGCCTTAGAGGAGGAGGAGGAGGAGGAGGACGCTCACAGAAATGGGAGCTACATCTGGCAGAAGTGAGGTGTTTGTGCAACCGGGAGCCAGGGTGGCAAATACCAGCTCTGCTTGATAAAAAAAAAAAAAAAAACCAACAACAACTGAAACATGTGCATAAATCATAAATAAGAGTCAGTGGCATCATCTGATTATTGCACTTGGAATTGGAAATAATCAGCGTTATGCAAAGTTTGTTTTCGGTGGCAGCTGTGAGCAAAGATAAAGCTGAGATCAGTGAGTGGATCAGTGAGAATCTCAACAATACCAACCTGATATCTTACATCCGTACACCTCGAAGCGCAGTGCGATGCCTGTTTCCCAGGTAACGGGACGGATACGGACGAAGCGCGTCAGCGTGGGTTTGGGCAGCATCGTCTTGGCAACGTCTGTTGGGTTGGTGTTGCCTTGGAAAACCTGTGAAAAGAAAAAAAATGATTTAACAGAGAGGAATGTGTTTGAATGTGTCGGAGACCTTGGCTGCATTGAATCAGCATCCAGGTTCGTTTTTTCTTTTTTTTTAAACCAGTGAGATCAATAACCAGAGCCGAGTGATCGGCCTTTTGTCTGCGTTCACTTCAGCCGAGACGCCGCCGCCGACACACATGAACAAACAAAACAAAAACCATCTGTGTGAGAGAATGGGATCATAAAAACCACAGAGTTGAAAGTTGTTTCTGTTGCTTCCCTCTCACTTCCTCTCCCAGCACAAACAAACCGCCGCCTGTGACCGTGAAACCTGAGGCAGTAAAAATGTAACACTGACAGGACCAGATTGGCTCAAGACGCCCTCTCTCCTCCTCTCTCTTCCTCTCTTCCTCTCTGTCCTCCACCTCCAGATCTGCTGCAGGTTTTACTGCGGCGGCGGCGGCGGCTTGTCCAAAGGTCAAAGATGTCACTGTTCTCCCCCGGGGTCGGCTGACAGTTTACTAGCTCCATACGAGGAGGAGGAGGAGGAGGAGGAGGAGGAGGAGGAGGGGGAGGAGGAGGAGGCCACCCAGCGATGAAGCAGCAGTTCGTCACAGTTCAACTCTGGGTAATTGAATCACACCGGTGACCATGTGACCTCCCTGATGTAACAGAGAGGAGTCCAGCTGAGAGGAGTCGGATGGACGGATAAAAAGACGACAACCGGGGCTAATTCTGGACAAAACACTAAAACAGACCACGGCCCATTATCTGTCACTGCTACTACGGCAAAGTCGTCCACTTTCTTGAATGTCACTCCTTGCTCCTCGCTCCACTCGCTGACTGCAAAGTGGCTTTTTTCTCCAAACTGCAGACTCAGCGTTGAGCAAATGGTGCCCGCGTCCGCAACAAGAGCACTTTACTTTAGAGTCCGGAAAAACACCGGCCGGCTTCACCGTGGCACCTTTAAGCCACCACTTTGCAGAGGGGACTGTGTACTTTGTTAGAGGCCATAAAGGAGTGTGTATATACACTATGTGTCTGTGTGTGTAGCAGGACAAACATGCTTGTTTGGTCGCTCTGACTGAAACTTTTTTGTTCCCAACTCTTCCAGTCAGAAACGCCCGGTGGTGGTATTTACATGTCACACATACTGTACTGTGTCTGTATGCCTTTGTGACCCTGCACTGCAAAAACTCAAATATCTTACCAAGAATATTTGTCTTATTTCTAGTCAAAATGTCATTTCTAGTCAAAACAAATCTCATTATACTTTAAAATAAGACTCATCATATAAAAAGTAGCTTGTTTTTAGACACTTTTTACTTCTTTCAAGGATATTTTCACTTGAAATAAGTAGAAAAATCTGATAGTGGAGCAAGTTTTTCTTCCTTATTACAAGCACATGATTTCACTGGCAGATTTTTCCACTTATTTCAAGTGAAAATTTGTTTGAAACAAGTGAAAATTTGTTTGAAACAAGTGAAAATGATCTAAAAACAAGTTAATTTTAAGGTGATGAGTCTTATTTTAAGTGGAAATAGATTAGTTTTGACTAGAAATTAGACATTTTGACAAGAAATAAGACAGATATTCTTGGTAAGATTTTGAGTTTTTGCAGTGTATGTGTGTGTAGCAGGACAAACATGCTGGTTTGGTCGCTCTGAAACTTTTTTGTTCTGAACTCTTTCAGTTGGTATTTACATGTCACACATATGCCTCTGTGACCCTGCGGGACACCCACAGAGTGTGTGTGTTTACCTCCAGATGGACAAGACCTGGCCTGTTTGACAGGCCGATCGGCAATCGATGGTTATAGCACTGTCACGCTCCGGTCAAGCATGCCGTCCCTCCTGTCCGTCCTCCTCCTCGTGGACACACCTCTACCAGCTGCTCAAACATCTCCTCTTCCTCTCCTCTTCCTCTCCACCACCGTCGCCCTTTAGCTCCTGTTTGTCGACTCGTTTGTCATCGTCCCTCTGCTGCTTTTTACGGCGAAGCTGACGTGAGCTTGACATAAAAACGGCCGCTACGCATTCTTTACACAATCCTCCCTGCAGCTATACAGCCGCCGCAGCGTGTGTGTGTGTGTGTGTGTGTGCTGGAAATACTGCTGGCTGTATTACCACACCGAGCAAAGTGTGTAATTGCATGTTGGGAGACAAGAGGCTCAAGTACATATAGCCGGGTATTCCCCATTTTTGTTGAGTTCAAAGGCAACTTGGACCAAACCACAATTCAAGTCAGCTGCTGTGCTGAGATGGGATATTCCAAACGCAGGGGTGGTTTTTCTGGCACAGTCGCACATAAATAAAAGAAAACAACTTTTTTATCTGTCTGTTTGTTGTTATTTAACTTTTTTTTTTTTTTTTCTTTAAAGTCTCCTCCTACCTTTTGCTTGGAGCCTTCCTTCAGCGTGATCCAGTCCTCTCCGTTGGAGCTGACGTCCACTTTGTAGGACTTGACAAAGTAAATCCTCCGCGTCTCCTGGGAGATGGCGCCTTGGGTCCCGATGGCTGAGACAAACCGCAAGAACCCGAGATCCACCTGTGGAAGCCAAAAAAAAAAGAAAGAAAAAGAAAGAGAGACAACTGAGCAAAAGCTGCTTAAAGTGGCTTTGTGTATGAAAATTTCACAGTCGCTATGTGAGAGCGCCAGGATTTAGCTTCAGTGTTTGGACGGGGATGCTGCTGAAATATAATTCTCCTCTCCTGCTCAAATGCATGAATAATTTCTGCAGAAAAGGCTCCAGCCATGTTTTAATAACACACTGAGCAGAGCTGAAAACTGTAACCTCACTACTACAGTCACCTTTGGCCATAGTCTTATCATCAGCTGCTACCTGGAATTTAATAAACAGCAATGAAATGAGATTCACATTAATGAAAGAGACACAGGATGACAAGTTAATTTCCTGAGATGGGAGACAAGAGCGCGTCGGATGAAAGTGAAACGATGAATAGAACGAGGTCTGCTCTGCAATCACATTATCAAAATCGGCCAGGAGGAAAAAAAAGAGAGAGAGATACAGACTGAATATCAAATATTGTGCTTTTTAAATATGCAGGGCTTTATAAAGTAATCATGAGGCGCGGTGCATTACTGCAGGGGCTTTTATATTTTCACAAGGAGGCAGCCAGAGGCGCTGGGGTCAGAGTGGCACGTGAGAGAGTGAAGGAGGGAGTGTCTGCTCTGTAGCTGCATGTACGTTATGTATTCGCTGGTGAAGCAGCAGAGCGTCTGCCAACCGTCAGGCCTGTACACTGTGACTGGGAACACACACACACACACACACACAAACACACTCCTGGCTTCTGTTTCTGTGTGTTTTTTTCCGAGCTGCAGCCTTCAAACCCTCCGTTTGATCCTGTTCTGTTGCTTTTCAAACGTCACCGTCAGACTTTTAACTGTCTGACCAGGAGCACAGAGCCGGTTACTAATAACTCTGACACACATGTACTGTACTGTATAATTTCTTTTTTAGCCGGCGGCGAAATAACAAATCGGTTCCCTCTCCTCTGACCTCTGTGGCAGCTACTTAACCTCTTCCATGCCATCCCCTTCATCCAAAGGCTCATCTCCCTGACCTGCAGAACTGAAAGATTTAAAGGGATAGTTCAACATTTTGGCAAATTGGCCCATTGCCATAATCGCTATAGTCATAGCAGTAGGTTCGTTACCTTTATTTGTCGGTGTAAGCTATTTTTAGAACGGAGGAGCGGAGCGGCAGGCTGTTCAGAGCTACACTATGGAGGCTAATGGAATTTCTTGGTTTCCCTCATCAAACTCATCAAATACAAAATCCCAAAACTCCAAAACGCTTTCGTGGACAAGTTGTGACCTGCACAATCACCACGCTATGAGATAATAATGGAACGTTACGAAACGGAGCCGTTTTCGAGGTAAATACAGAGTCTGCTTGCTGAAAAACTGTCCCTGAACGCAACGTGCATCAGCGGTTTTGCATGAATTTACCTCTAAAACAACTCTGTCTCGTAACGTTCTATTATTATCTCATAGCGTGGTGAATGTGCAGCTCACAACTTGTCCACGAAAGCGTTTTGGAGTTTTGGGATTTTGTATTTGATGAGTTTGATGAGGGAAACCAAGAAATTCCATTAGCCTCCATAGTGTAGCTCTGAACAGCCTGCCGCTCCGCTCCTCCGTTCTAAAAATAGCTTACACCGACAAATAAAGGTAACGAACCTACTGCTATGACTATAGCGATTATGGCAATGGGCCAATTTGCCAAAATGTTGAACTATCCCTTTAAGAGATCATTTGTTCCTGCTGCAATCGTTTTATATAACACTTGTTAAAATGTTTTTTGTGTTCATCTTTTTTGTGTCATTATTGTGTGAGCTACTGGACTAACTTGAATTTCCCTGCTAGGGATGAATAAAGTATTCTCTATTCTCTATTCTATTCTATAACAGAGGAAGGAGAGAGGATGGTGAGGTATTAAAAGAAACCCAGCTCCTCGGTGTGTTTGAGTTTAACACCGTCCCGTCTGACGTTAATGAGGAGTAATGCGGCGTCAGAGAAGTGAAGAGCGTTTGGGTGGAAACAGGTTTCCAAGATGGCGACGAGAGATGTTTCTCTTTGATGTTGTTGGAGATGGATGATGATGGCGACACGAACACCAGAGTCTTGGAGCAGATTAGCACAAAAAAAAAAAAAAAATCCCTCTGTGCAGTGAGTGAAGGGAGCAGGCAGACAGTCACAGTAGCGTGCACATATTTGAGAAAATCAAAGCCAGGTTCATCCGCTGCAGCATGTTAAAGCCATACAGCTTTGTCTGCCAGCCCATCTACACACAGCACACCAGTACCACACTTAATGACTCGGAGCAAAGACGGAGAGAGGGGAACATGTGCATGCCACAGAGCGCTGGTCATTCCTGCTCTTCCTGATGGGGTAAAAAAGACCTAAACAGATGGGAGCAATAAACGACGTTCCTCTGCTCTATGCCATTCTCTCACTGTCTCTTGGCCACTCAAAGGATTTGGATGGATGGAGACTAACAAAGAAGACAGTCTCGTATAAAGACAGGATACTTTTTTTTTTTCTTTCTTTCTTCCTCCCCCCTGTCTACGGGCTCAATGGGCTTATACAGTAAGACCCAGATTCCTTTTGGGTCCACAAATAGAGACGAAATCAAATCCCCGTCAGCTTCAGACTGGTTCCCATTTAATAATAACGCAGGAGCTGAATTCCAGCCCATATGTGCCAGCGCTGGATGGAGAGAGAGAGAGAGAGAGAGAGAGAGAGATGGCAGCGAAGGCGCGGGCAGGTCTTTTAACATCTGCGTTCAAACGGGGCCAGGCTGATTCGTTTCCAATCTGGACCAATGGCAAAGCGGCTTACTGAAAAAGAGGCTCAGTTTTTAAAATAAAAAAAAAAAGCAAAAAAAAAGAAACATCTAATAGGAAGACTTGGCCTTGGGATGTTTTCCCCTGAAAGGATCTCATTAGACGTAATGGAGAAGTGGAGCCTCTGGGAATGAAGTGAGTGGCGGGGCTAATTGGGAACACTCATGGGTGCTCAGACTCCAACGGGCTCAGGACATGAGCGAGATGAAATACGGCTGATCTGAAGAGATTGGACTGATATATGACTTTAATCAATATTCTGAGCCTGTAAACCTGTTAAATTCACTCAGAGAAAGTTTTTTTTTTTTTTTTTTGGAAGTGAATGTTTTCATTTGGAGGGCAGAAAACTTGGAGCCCGGTTATTACAGTATATTTTATATTTAATTTCTTTTACTTTGATCAGTTTGAGGTCCAGTACTTATAAGGTCCTGCAAAACCAGAGAGATGGAAAAAGTAAAGTGAATTACTGTAATTATCTAAAGTTTCTTTCTAGCGCAGAAGCACAAATAGTTATGCACCTTTGAGTCCAAATGGGGCGTGAGGCCGGGGCACCTGGGGGAAAGGGATGGAGGGATGGGAAAGAAAGAAATAGAGAGCAAGGAAGAGGAGGAGGAGGAGCCGCTGACAGACAGTGATGCCTCGTAAGAAGTGAAGGACAGAAGCTCAGGGTCTCCTGTGAAGAAGTGCACAGACTAGATCAATTTCACTGACACGGGCTGATAACAGAGGCCGGGTAATGAGCAACGCATGATTTATTAATGTGCTGCTTGTTAGAGGCAGAGGAACGAGGCCGAAGCTGCGCTAACAGACTGAGGTTGCGCGGGTCAGGGGAGGAGAAGCTCGGCTCGGCTGCTGCTGCTGCTGCTGCTGCCAGTCCATCCCATCCCATCCCATCCCACACCACAGAGACAGACCGCAGCGAAAAAACGAAATCCAGGGCCCAGATAATGATTATACTAGCAGGACTCCTTTTTAGCCCAGGGGCCACGAAACAGCACAAAATGACCTATATACATAAACCAATAGGAGACGTTTAGAAAGTGCATGCAGCGCAACACGGAGCATCTCTAATAAACAATCGATCCCTGAGAGGCTGTGATGTAATCGCTGCATGCATGGAAATGTGTGAATTACATCTCCTGATCTCTGATCGAACACACACAAACACACACACACACACACACACACACCGTCTGTACTGTCTGTTATTCTCCTCCTATGCACAAATGACAGTATGGATTCCTGGCATGCTGCTGCACTCACACTTGACACCATAAACATGTCAGACAGGGTATGAAATCATCTGCAGAGCTGCAGCACGCTGATGTGTGGGCATGGCTTCGATGTGCTCTTGCATCCAACACCCCCCCCCCCCCAAAAAAAATATAGTGTGTGTTTGTGTCTCTATATATATGTGTGTGTTTGTGTTTTCCACCTTCCTGTTGTGAGGCAAGGCGATGACTCAAAGCCCCCCTCTTGCCTCACAACAGCTCCAGTCGTTTCACAGACTAATGAAACCAGAGAGGCAGAAAAAGAATTAGTCGTGCTCGGGCTTGTAACATCAGCCAGTTAAAGCCTGGTGTGTCTGCAATTAGATCGACAACACAAGCGAAATCCACATCGGGCTCGTTTCGACTGAGGCTGCACGTTATCGTCTATATATTATGTTTTTCTGCGTAAAACGTGGCGGATAGAGTGACAGCCAGACAACATTTACATGTATTTACGTGTGTTTGTTGCACATTTTTTGACGAGATAATTCCTCCCCATAGATGATGCCGCCTCATCATCATCATCATGAGCAGTGGTGGTGGTGGTGGGATTTCGTGGGCGTAATCGTCAGCTCTATCTGTTACTCAGTGCATCGTCTCTGTGCCGTGTGAGTCAGACGTACTGTAGATGCACCGACCGAGGCCACATGACATGTATTTGAGGCTAAAGCCGAGTCATTGTTGCTGCTGCTGCTGCTGTTGTGTGGGCACAGCCAGGAGGAGACGTGTGGTTTATAAGGCCGAGGGAGGGGTGAGGAGGGGAGAGGAGAGGAGGGGGCGTTCAAGAAAGTGCTCAAAAGCTTTATCTCTTGCTTCTTGATTGCCTTATAATTGAGTTGCCAAGAAGTTGTATGCAGCAGACTGGGAGAAGTTTACCAAAATACATTTTTTTTTATTCTATTTCTCTGCTTCCCCAACAGAGGGGGTAAAAAATAGCTCCTCATCTCTCTTTGTGTGTGTGTGTGTGTGTGTGTGTATATATATATATACTGTATATGTGTGTTTGTGTGTGTGTGTGGGCTGCTGCCTCTAGGGGAAAGAGTTTATTCGTTTTTTTTCTCCCCCTTTTGCCAAAAACAACAACAGGAGAAATGCCGAGAGGAGGTGAGCGCTCCGGAGTCAAAGAGCAGCTGGTGGACACAGAGAGACTCCTCCTCACCCAGCATTGCATTGTGGGTCTCTGAGTGAACACACACACCACGCCACACACACACACACACAGCGACTCCACTAAAACCAGATTCGCTAAATTTCCCCCGCATGCAGCGCTGCTTCGGTGTCGGTCGCCAGCGGAAGCCTTTCTTTCGGAATAGCTCCATTACCTGAAAAGTGTAATTAATTCTCCTTTCATGAAAATTGTATTACTCTAATGCTGCAGGACCTGTGAGCTCCACTCGTGACCCCCCACCCCCCATTTATCACAATACTCACCTGACACAATTACAGTTTATTTTTAGCCCCCCTGGACACCTCTTTAGGTGGCATTAAATTATGCATGACTTCCCATGCTCCCATCATCTGTTTCCCTGACAAAGAGGGATGTATAGGTCAAACTGTGAGAATAAAAAATAAATAAATAAAAGGTTTGTTGTGCGTGAAGTGAGTGGATGTGTGATTAAAAGGGTTTCAGCCACAGCTGTTAAGAGAGGATGTTTAACTGTCTGGTTTCAACGTTTCCTTCCCGGTGAATCATCGTAAAGACCAAAAGACTAACTCCTCACCACACACACACACACACACACACACACACGACTAATGCTCTGAGTAATGATTATGAAACCGAGACTGGGAGCGGCTCAGGACGTTCAGCTGCTGATGATGATGATGATGATGATGATGACGACGACTCACCGGCCGCGAGGCGTTCAGGCACTTCCCTCCCTTTTGAAAATGACACTGATTACGGCTGAGCTGAGCTGAGTTGAGTTTTTGTCTCGGGGAAGCTTATGCAGCAGCGCCGCCGTTTCATTTCATTTCATTACATCATCGTGCCATCCCTCATGTTTCGATTTTTTTTATTTTTTAAGTCCCCACTTTTTTGGGCTTCTTCACTCAAGTGTGGGTCTCTATCCTCTTCATTGATTTTCCAATCGAGAGCGAAGCCAGACAGCATCCATTGTTTCCATTTATGCAGCGCAATGACTATGACAACAATGATGATGATGATGATGATGATGATGATGATGATCTCACTGCCAGACTCTCGTTTGACTCCATCAACAGAAACCTGCTGTTAATTACCGGTTCGTATTGTAATTACTCATCACTCAGCACGACGGTGTATAGGCTATATGCCACAGACTGGGGGACACAGGAGTGAAAGGAGCAGGAGGGGGGGGGGGGGGCATCTCTGAAACTCATTGACCTGAGGTAATTGAAAGCACATTTAAGATGAAACAGGATGTAGAAGAACGCCCTGGTTTCAGCGTCAGATCTCCAGATCTATGTGAAGAACAAGAGGAACCGCACTACACTGCAAAAACTCAAATATCTTACCAAGAATATTTGTCTTATTTTAAGTCAAAATGTCATTTCTAGTCAAAACAAGCCTCATTATACTTAAAATAAGACTCATTACATTAAAAAGTAGCTTGTTTTTTGACACTTTTTACTTCTTTCAAGGATATTTTCACTGAAACAAGTGAAAATGATCTAAAAACAAGTAAATTTTTAGGTGATGAGTCCTATTTTAAGTGGAAAGAGATTAGTTTTGACTAGAAATGAGACATTTTGACAAGAAATAAGACAAATATTCTTGGAAAGATTTTGAGTTTTTGCAGTGTAAGGAGTTCCGCTGTGGTGTTTTCCTGCAGGAAGTGCGCGATTAGCGGCGGCGGTTCATCTTGGGTCAGATGCTGTTGTCTTTTGCTAAGTGGCGATGTTTTGAGGAAATATGGTTAAAGCAGGTCATGCCCTCATGTCTCTTATGTTTTTAAACCCCCCCCCACCCCCTTCTTCTGACTCTGTATACCTCCAGATTAGCATCACACGCAGGAGGAGATAGAGAAGAGGGAGCGCGTTGTGTAAACAGCCGTCTTTTTTTTTTGCTCTTTCATCCATCAGGAAGACGAGATGAAAGCGTTTTTCTCTCTTATGACAAGAGCGGAGCGGCTCGCTATCTGTCCCCCCCGGCATCCTGATTAAACTATTTAGGTTATCAGAGACATATAGAGGCTGACATATACTTAAACACTGATGAAGCAGCTGCATCCTGACAAGAAGATTGAAGATAATGGCAGGAGCCTCTGCAGAAATTGAGAGCAGAAATGAACTCGAGCTCATGAGGATATATAAAAAAAAAGAAAAAGAAATATATGGGATAACATACTGTATATTGTCATTATGAGATGCTCAATAAAGAGGCTTTCAGGTATTGACAGTTGGGTTCTCTCCAAGACGGGGTAAATTATTCATGCTGTGTGATCAATGGAGGCCGACCGACCGCCCTTCTGCCTGACTGACTGAGTTCCAGTTTAGCTTTTATGGCATCACTCAGGTGCTGCGGTGACTCGGGGCTGGCCGTCACATCCTGTCCACCGACCGACCGCCGACATATTCGACAAAGCCATTCCACACGTTCTTTGTCAAGGTTTTCGCGGGGCCGTGACACAACAATCTGAAAACATAACAGAGACGGATGTGTTGTGGTTGTGCAGGTCCAGGTATTTCCTCGTCGGTGTCGTGCATCACTCTGTGTTTTTTTTTTTTTCCTCCTGGAGCTGGTGAAGCAATGATCGGGCCATAAACTGGGGGTGGACCCTCATTTAGTTCTGCAGCAGAGATCCTCTTATGCTTCAAAGAAATAAACGGAGCCTGGTTAAGTGCACACATCTCTCCCTGCACCTTGATGTAGATCTGTGGACCTGAATCTTCAAGAGGACCGAGGACAAGGAGGAGGAGAGAGGAGTGAAAGGACCGAGGGGTAAAAAGGGATTACTGCCTCTTTCTTTGCTGCATCCTCCGGGAGCCACAAAAAAAACACACCTCAAAGGACATCTGTCCATCTTTGTGTACAACCAAAGGGTTGATTAATGACCTGGCTAACCCAGCACTCGATGCTGAACCACACCACACCAATCTAATTACCTAGAGAAGAGAGCACAGTCTCCTCTTCTCTATGCATCAGAATGAGGCGGCATTAAAATGGATGGCAAATCTGAATCTGGATTATGTTCTGCAAAAAAAAAAAGAAGAAAAAGCAGAGAGAAGGAAAATGCCCCAGAATCAAAAGGCCGCCTGTCATGAATAATAAAACCCGTCGGCCTCAAATTGCAGTCGGGGAATGATAATGAAATAAATAATGAATTGATTACTATGCATCTAACGGAGCAGTGAGATGATTTATACGTGCCGCGAGGGGGCCTGAGCTTGTTGCAGCAGCGCCACGGACAGGCCTGATGAAAGAGGAATGAAGAATTGAACTCTTTTAATACCACTTGTGATAATTGGGCTTCAGCTCCGAGCGCTCGCCACAAGTGCATCGCAACATAAATTACGCCGTGACTTTTACGCACAGACTTTTCCTTGGCTCCGTCCGTGGCTGCGCTTGAAATTAGAAATCAGGGCCGGTGTTTTGATCCGATTAGTATCGGGGAAATCAGCACGGACCCATTAGAGGCACTAGTTTCAAATCAAATCCTCAATATGATCAATACCACAGGGGGAGAGAGACCGGAGTGGCAACAAATCACTGTGATCACTTGTTATTTCCGCAGACAAAAGGGGCCAAAGTGAGGACGAGGAGCCTTCCAGTCTGTGTCCTCGGCGTCCAGCGACTTCTCTTCTCTCGCTAAGTGCTAAGAGAAGCCATCTTTCTTCCCCGTCCACTCAGACACATGCTGCGTTCCTCTGCAGGACAATATGGCCCCTGCCAGACCCTCCCACTCACCCACGAAGCCAAGGAACGCACACAGGAACACACACACACACACACACATATAAAAAAGCATGGGAGACTGTGCACAAACCTGCACACATCCACGCTCACACACTGATTAAATTAGTCTGAAGGAGCAGCGGGGGCCCCCAGGACAATATTTTCATTGCAATAATAAAGGAAAAGCTTGCTTATGGCCCTCCCCAAGCAAATATTTGGCTTTGGGTCAGCTCTATTATTCATCCCCCGAGGAATACGCTGGGGCCAAAACTTTTTTCAGCGATGAAGCAAAAGAAAAAGAAAAAACAGCAGAAAAAGAAAAACAGTCTGGGCATTTACAAGGCCTGGAGGCTTTCTGTTAATAAATCAAACATGCTCCAAATGCATCTAGGTAGTGGTGGTGGTGCGGTTGTGTCGCTGAGGGAGTGTGTGCATGTGTGTGTGTGTGTTGTGAGTGGACTAAGGATATGTGACTTATCCCCATATGAGGATATGAGGATGGAGGAAGAACTAAATCCTTAATCTTTCCACATAAAGTTTCCCTGGTGGGCGATGATCGCTTTGTGCAGATAAGCCGTCAGACAGGAAAAATATGACTATTTGTGCAGCCTATTTGTGTGTGTTTATGTGTATGTATGTGTGTGTATGTGTGTGTGTGTGGCTTAGCAGGATGCCTGGACTAAATCCCAGCATCCCCCTGGAGGTGGACTGTGTTATCAAGTAAGGGGAAAGTTATCAGGTGTGACAGGGAAAAGATGGAGGCAGGTGGAGAGACGGAGGGGACGGAGGCGAGTGGACACACACAGAGGCAGCGCAGGACATTCATCGTCTCAAATAGTCGGGTATCATCGTCGTCGTGGCAGCCAGGGGGGACGGGGTTACTAGGCTGGGGCCGTTGACTCGCTGTTTTGGTATACTTTTTTTTTTTTATTGATACTATGATCTTTTATCCTCCTTTTTTGTAAGGTGACCTTGGGTGACCTGAAAGGCGCCTCCAAATAAAATGTATTATTATTATTATTATAAGCAGCCGGATCCAGGGCGAGAGAGAGAGGCCTTTCCGTCAAAATAAAAGCACCAAGCTAATAAAATGCGGTGAAACTTTTTAATTTAAGTAATTATAATTTACAAGAAAGTCCCCCGAGCCATTAAGTTAACCTTTTGCTTTTATTGTATTACAAGTTAATGTCTATTTTTATAAGTTTTATGTTGGTGAACACTTTTACTTTGGTGAATTTGGTGATTTCCCGATCCGCTAGAAGACGGGAACCCAAATGCAGACAAAATTCATACATTCCCACCTCAATCCGACTTCTCAACAGCTAACTCCCACCATAACTTTTTCTTTTTTAATTAACCTGTTTTTAACTAATTTTATCATTGTATGTGTCTTTTTTTAACCTTTTTTGCGAGTACTTGTACTTATGTGTGGTACTGTATGTAGGATGTGTGACATTATTGTGTAGGGATGTGTGGATCATTGTATTGCTGCTCCTGCACTTTTGATGTCCTTCCGCAACAAAGTTCGAATGAAGCACTTTTGACTTTGACTCGATACTGTGACTCACCTTCCAAAAAAAACCAAACAAACGAACAAAAAAAAAAGCTCAGACACCTGAAACAAACACTGATATATATTCGTACCTGGATCCACTCCTTGTTGGAGTCTTCCGCCGGCGTCCACGCGTTTTCATAGTAGTTGAGTCTGGAGCGCTCCGGAGACCAGCTGGGGTTGTACTGGGTCGAGGACATGATCTGGTCCGACGTTATATCTCCTGACTCCATCCCCAGCGGGTCGCTACAGTCAAAGTCTAAGAGGAGGAAGAAGGTGGGAAGAGGAGGAAGAGGAGGATGAAAAGAGGAGGAGAGAGTAAAAGATGTTCAGCTGATTCTTTTTCTGAAAGCACCAGAATGTTCCCAGCGTGCGCTCTCAGTGTCGTCCAGATTCAGAGCTCTGGTCTCTGGGGGAGGAAGAGGAGGACGCCACCGCCGCCGCACGACAGGCACTCAGGGCTGGAGGAGGAGGAGGAGGAGGAGGAGGACGGCACATCAGCGACGCCTCACTAAATCCTTTCTGTTTCTCTCTGGTTTAGATGGAAGCAGGATGCAAAGTGTTTCCGCATTAAGAAATAAAAAAAGTCTTCATAAAACATTCAGTGTGAGCGAAGTTCGAGGCGTTAAAGCGACTTTCACTCCACTTATTTCTTCCACTGACTGGATCTGTTTCCTTCACCTCCCTCTCGGGGCGATTTATCTTTTTTTTTTTTTTGCACAACTATTTTTCCAAGGCTCGGTCTCTTGGGGGAGTTTACGTGTGTTTAGTATCTGTATTTTTTTTTTGGAGGGGGGGACCATATATCAAACTCAATAGCCGAACCACACATGGTGGGAGGAGCCGCTTCCATTGTTTGTGTTGACCTGAGGCTGAGCTTGAAGGGGGGGCGGGGTCAGCGCGGGGTCAGACATACTGACACCGCGGCGGACGGAGCTGCAGCAACGAACGATATGACCTTTTGATCTCTGCCGCGGGGACGTCACCGTGACGACGCAAAGGTATCCGAGGAAGCATTCTATCACACTACACTGCAAAAACTCAAAATCTTTCCAAGAATATTTGTCTTATTTCTTGTGAAAATGTCTCATTTCTAGTCAAAACTAATCTCTTTACACTTAAAATAAGACTCATCACCTAAAAATGTACTTGTTTTTAGATCATTTTCACTTGTTTCAAACACATTTTCACTTGAAATAAGTAGAAAAATCTGCCAGTGAAAGCAAGTTTTTTGTGCTCGTAGCCTAATAAGGAAGAAAAACTTGCTCCACTATCAGATTTTTCTACTTATTTCAAGTGAAAATATCCTTGAAAGAAGTAAAAAGTGTCTAAAAACAAGCTACTTTTTAATGCGATGAGTCTTATTTTAAGTATAATGAGATTTGTTTTGACTAGAAATGACATTTTGACTAGAAATAAGACAAATTTTATCTTGGTAAGATATTTGAGTTTTTGCAGTGCATGGTCGTCGACTCCTTCGTGCTCTTCTTCTCCTTCCTCTTCTTGTTTGTTTAATTTGCGTTACGGACCGATGCTCATAAAACACCTTGACAGTGTCACAACACACTGCAACAAAAATGCAGTCATGTGCTTGTGTGTATGGACGCACACACACACACACACACACACACACACACACACACACACACACACACACACACACACACACACACACACACTGAGAGGGCACAGGATGAGGAGCAGTGTGGCTGCTGCCTATGAGCTAACACAGATGGTCTCCCCATCTGCCACACTGCGAACACACCTCAGTCACTGGGTCAGCGTGTGTGTGTGTATATGTGTGTGTGTGTGTGTGTTTGTGCTTCTCAGTGTCAATGTGCCGGTCGTGTATGTGTGTGCGTTGTGCTTCGGAAGTCTTTGTGTCGACTTGAGAGAAAGCGTCTCACACCTCTCTCCTCCTGTCGCCGACGCTCCTCTCTTTCAACAAAACTGCCTTTTCTCATCATCAAACTTTTTTTTTTCTTCTTCCAGCTCTCCATCTAGATTACTCATGATCAACAAAACACACAATCAGGCGTTTGTTTGCTGCAAAGGACTGTATCTGATCATGTGGATTACCGAGCGAAGTGCGGTTGATAGCCAAAAAGATAGCAGAGGGGAGAAAGGGTGATGATTGCAGCAGAGGGGAGGGAGGAGGGAGACTGGATAAGAACAAAAGACAAGGCCTCCTTTCATCACCTTATCATCTCTCAACAGTAGCTTTCAGCTAGAGTGTTCCCCTTCCCCTTCTCGCCACGCAGCAGCGAGAAAATCCACCGTGTATTATGCATAAGGGGATTATGAATGATTCAAGTGGTGCGAGTCTGGAAAAAAAAAAAACATGCAGGCAAAAAGTTTGGAGTTTTTTTTTCTGAGCTCTGATGTAAGGCCCAGCAACTCACGTAAAAAAACAAATTATAAAAGTATTTACTTCTGGCCAGACAGACACGCAATTCTGCTTAGATGGAGAGATGCTGAGCCAATGGCTTCAAGACATAACGACCTGTCTCAAGTTGGAGATGCTGCATACGCTTCTCTATCGGCGGCTCAGAGAAAAAGTTCTATAGAACATGATGGGATCCTTTTTTATAATATTTTCATAACACCCAAACAACATGAAATGTGCTCAGTTTTTGGCCCTTGACATACGGTAAGCGTTCGCAGCCATGAGGGGGCGACACCATAAGTTAATCTTTAGAACTGTGCCTTATGATGCGTTCAAGACAACTCGGAAGTCAGTAAAAAAACGAGCTCCGAGTTGTCAAAAATGAACTGAACGACGTCGAACTCGGAAATTACAGGTCGGAAACTCGGCTCATCATTTCAGAGCTCCGACTTTCCGACTTGACGTCACGACAACATCAAAACATGGCAGCCCTCGTCTTAAACGGTTAGAATTTAGAAATTTTAAGTTATTTGTTGAGGTTTTAATGCATATTTTTTATGTATTATTGCAGTAGCCTAAATAAAACATGTTTAATTTAAGCTGTGATTGTTGTATTGTGTGAAATTGCGGTCCTCGTATGTGGCGGAAATAACGTTTAACTGTTATCAAGGCTGTAACATTATATGTCCACTCATCTGCGGCGTCTCCTCTCCTCCAAAATAAACATAATTTGCTGCTGCATATATTTTTCATGCCACAATATGCCAAACTTCCTTCGGGTATCCATGTTTTTTCTCTTCCGAGTTCCTGCAGCGTGATCGCAATGATGTCGGAAGTCGGAAATGTCCGTCCTTCGGGGTTTGTTATGTGCGGGATTGTTAATTGTACCTGTTAAACCCTGCACTTTTTGTTTGTTAAAATAAGGATCTACTTTCTACTTTGTGATCAACATGCACATTATACCTGTCTGAAAAATCCAAATAAAACTATTTGAAATTAAAGTATTTTACTGATTGCAGGTCAGAGATACAGCACCTGGAAGTGCAAAAGTTGATTTGTGTGATCTGATCTGAGATGAGTGATTAAAGTAACTCAGGAGAAACTCAGGAGAAATGACATCAGCAGTCATCGCTCTGCTCATTACTGTCAGGCAGCGGGTGTGTGTGTGTGTGTGTGTTTTTCCCTTTGGGGCAAAAGACGAAATCCTTTTTAGAGATGATTTGTAGATTTGCTGACTGTCATCCATCTCTATTACAATACAAAGGCTGACTCAGTGTGTGTGTGTGTCTGTCTGTGCATGTGTGTGTGTGAGACAGGGGTGGTCTCGCCTCTGGACAGATTTACGACTCCTACCGACGCTCGTCTTCCTTAATGAAATGTTTAGCTGGAGCGTTTTAGCAAAACGGGGTGGGAGGTCAAGCCCCGTGACGACGATGTTGCATGTAAAGAGAAGCAGGGGAAGAAAAAAAACACATCCCTGGGGTGTGTGTGTCTGTGTGTGTGTGTGTGTGTGTATGTGTGTGTCGGGTAGCAGCGCCTGGCGGGGAGGCTGCCTTCTGGAGCCGGTCTGGGGCCCATAGTGAGTTAACGTGGGCCTTGTAAACCACTGGACTGGCTCCCTGAGACTGAGACGATGAAGAAGCGAAGAGAAGAGGTGTTTATTTAATAACTCATGACGAGCTTGTGGAAACTTGTCACAATGGAAGCAGCTGCAGACAACATCTGCTTCTCACTTTGACTAATATTCCTCTGGTGGTTTCTTTATTGCCCTCTAATTCTTATTCAACTACCCACTTTTCAATTCAAAGATCCTCTAACACAGATTTCTCCTCTCCTCCTCCTCCTTCTCCTTCCTCCTCCTCTCTGGAATAAATCCTCTGATTATCTTTATCATTATTTTCCACTCACCCTCTGGGACCGTCCTCTCGATGACGGTGAAGTTGGCGGAGAAGCCCTCCTTGGCGATGGCGCTGTCGGTGTTGATTGTCAGCGCCATGATGCCGGTGTAGGAGATGATCCGGCCCGGTGTGTTCTGGCCACAGTACCGGCCGACGTACGGACCCACTGGAGAGAGAGAAAAGAGACGAAGACGACGTCGTTAGTTACTTTAGGGTTGGTTTAATATCTATTTGTTTGCCACAACCTTGTCACACATGGGTTTTACTACCACCCCCCCCCCCCCCCCCCCCTACCTCTGACATTCCTCGTCTGCCTGCTGCTCAAACACACACACACACACAGACAGAGAAAGGCGGAAGGAGGACCTGTGGCGTGGACGGGTCACGGTCTCTGTCTATTTACTGGCTGTAAATACTTCAGACTCGACTCCCCAACCTTGTTTTTTTGTTTTTTTCCCCCTTCTCTTTCTTTCTTTCTTTCTTTCATTCCTGTGCAGGGCATGAGTCACACACATAGCGACCACGGCCGAGCGAGTTTTGTGAAGGAGACCAAACAAGTGAAGGCTGAGCAGAGACAATAGAGGCTGCAATAAAAGCACAAGAGGGACACGTTCCAGTGAGCAGACGGAGGAAGAGGAGGGATGTGGTAACCAGGGGAAAGCACAGTGACCTTGCCCCTGTGATGTGAGCTATGATCCGTCTATCTGTGTGTGTGTGTGTGTGTGTGTGTCCCTGCAGCTTATCTATGATTAGTAATGCTGTGATCAGCGGCGAGTGACAGTCCTGCCTCCCGTCATCCAAAACATGCCTCTTCCAGCCCGACATGAAAGGTGGAGGCCCCGGGGCCCCGCGGGGAGTTACTGCAGGGTTACAGAGGTTTGGAGGCTCAGATTAATCTTCATGACGCAGGTGTGTGTGTTTGTGTGAGAGAATCTGTCAGTGTGGGTGTGGGTGTGTGTTTTCAAATCCGCTAAGGCCCAAGATGAACGAGAAAAAAAACCCCAAAAAACACCATCTCCTGGATTATCTGCATGACTCCCGTGTGCTATGAAATTTTAAAGAACCTGGCTATGAACTCTGCGTCCTGCCCGTCTCTCTGCTCCTCAGGGAGGAGGGATGTGGGCGTGGAGCTGTGCTTTAAAGATATAGTTCAACATTTTGGCAAATTGGCCCATTGCCATAATCCCTATAGTCATAGGAGTTTGTTACCTTTAATTGCAAGCTATTTTTAGAACAGTGGAGCAGAGCCGCGAGCTGCTCAGAGCTACGCTACCGAGGCTCATGGGATTTCTTGGTTTCCCTCATCAAACTCATCAAATACACAATCCAACAACTCCAAAACGCTCTGGTGGACAAGTTGTGACCTGCACATTCACCACGCTATGAGATAATAACAGAACGTTACCAGACAGAGTTGTTTTAGAGGGAAATGCAGAGACTGCTTGATGAAAAACTGCCCCCGACGGGAGCGCGCATCGGCGGTTTTGCATGAATTTACCTCGAAAACAACTCTGTCTGGTAACGTTCTGTTATTATCTCATAGCGTGGTGAATGTGCAGGTCACAACTTGTCCACCAGAGCGTTTTGGAGTTGTTGGATTGTGTATTTGATGAGTTTGAAACCAAGAAATCCCATTAGCCTCCGTAGCGTAGCTCTGAGCAGCTTGCGGCTCTGCTCCGCCGTTCTAAAAATAGCTTGCACCGACAATTAAAGGTAACGAACCTACTGCTAAGACTATGCCAAAATGTTGAACTATCCCTTTAAGAAGTGTGCGTGTGTGTAAGTGGGGAAGATACAGGGAAGGAGGTGCGACTCCCATGGTGCATTCATGGCCGCCTGCATTTGCCCGGACATCTCCCACTTCTGCTCACCCTCACCCCTCCCCCCTCCTCCTCCTCCTCCTCCTCCCCCCGACCGCTGGCATGACACCTGTGCTCTGTGCTAATGTACTATCGACCCTGCAGGCGGCACAGGAAACACACACACACCGACACACACACATTTTCCCTCACATGGCTTATTTTTACACAAAGCGTCTGCCACATACAACAACACTTGAAGGGTGTGATCCCCGTGTCCATCTGAAAGTGATAGTTCAGTGTCTGGGTCGGTCTTTTGTGTCGAAACTCTTCAGCTGAGAAATTCCATTAAGTCGGAAGTAGCAACAGGAAATGTGTCTTTTTATATTATAATAAAAAAATATGTATTTAAAAGGTGATAATAATGTGAGATATTGCTCTCTGATCTTTAATCACACAAAAAGCTGAAAATGAAACATGTCCCACCTCCCTAAGGGGGAGCGATTCACAAATGAGCACAGAAAAAAAAAAAAAAACGGCTTTGCTTCTCTTTGTAGATTCAAAGTTCGAACGTGAGCTTTGGAGATTATTGAACTTTTAAACTCGCTCGAAAAAAAGGCGTCAACTAGATTTTTACACTTCAACCTCATCAACCTGAACCCGGAGCGGAGGGCGCTGACGTGCAGCGACCACGTCCAACGCTCGTAGGGAAAATTCCTTCACTTTTCAGCGGCTGATGAGCAAGAGGAGCTTTCATCTCGACTGTGGGGGGAGAGAAAAAAAAAACTGAAGGCTTCAAGAGGTGAGTTCAAAGCCTCGTCTCAGGCTGTGGAAGAGCTGATCTGAACAACTCGCCCTCTCTCTCATCTGCTGACTTTTTTCTTTAAAAAGTTGGATCTGAGAAAGCAATTTAAGCCAATAACTCGTCTCGTGGTCGATGCTACGACCAGGTGAAGCTGCTACTGCACTACTTCTTTTTTTTCTCTTTTCACTTGTGCTGTGGGAAACTTCCAGAGGAAATTCCTTGGAGAGTCACTTCCTGCGAGATCGTATCTGGCGTTCGCAGGGCGGCGGCCGGCGACTTAAACTTAAATAACACCGCTTAGATTAGACCTTCAATTCCCAAGCGTAGTGACACTAACAAATCTTCAGACACACTGCTGGTTTGTGACAGAACCAGGAAGGGGAGGGGGCGGGGGGGTCTTGTAATCAGGAAGTGTTTGGCAGTTGAGCGATGACGAAGCGCTGCGCTCGTGACGACAGACCCTCTGGCCCGCGGCCAGGACTGGCCAAAGCAGCACTTAGCCCAGCGGGCCGGATAATGCCATCAGAGAGTGTGAAGTTGTTCATTTCCTGTGGAAAGGCAGCGAGAAGTGAAGTTGAAACCCACCACAACCCCCCCCCCCCCCCCCCCCCCCCCCCCCCTCCTCGGCCGATCTTCTCTCTCCTTCCCCAGGTTTCTAACTTCACCAACATTAGTCACGGTAAATTAAACCAAGTGAAGCCGAAGCAGGAAAAGCCCGAGAACATTATAGCTGACAAACACCGGACTTTGCTTGTTTATGAATTTCTCTTCTGCATTTGCTTCATTTCCTCTTTCATAAAAACACAAAGTCGGAGATCATGTCTTCACTGCAAAATCTTACCAAGAATATTTGTCTTATTTCCTGTCAAAATGACTCATTTCTAGTCAAAACTAATCTCTTTCCACTTAAAATAAGACTCATCACCTAAAAATTAACTTGTTTTAGATCATTTTCACTTGTTCCAAACTAATTTTCACTTGATATAAGGAGAAAAAGTTTTTTGTGCATGTAATAAGGAAGAAAAACTTGCTCAACTATCAGATTTTTCTACTTATTTCAAGTGAAAATATGCTTGAAAGAAGTAAAAAGTGTCTAAAAACAAGTATAATGAGATTTGCTTTGATTAGAAATGACATTTTGACTAAAACTAAGACAAACATTCTTGGTAAGATTTTGAGTTTGATTTGATTTTACAGTGTTTATGTCTCGCTCACCTCCAGGGAAGCCGTCCCAGATCTCCAGCCGGTCGTAGCGGCAGAACACGCCGGTGGGGGGCGTCGGGTCGGGCTCCAGCTCGAAGCTCTCGAACTCCAGGATGATCTCGGACCGCTTCGGGGCGAAGATCATGAAGGTGCAGTCCAGGTTGTTGGGGTACTTCTCGGGGAAACCGGGCGACTTTATGACGCCGCTGTTGGACGTGAAGTTCCTGGAGCATTCTGGACCTGCAGGAAGGAAGGAAGAGAGAAGATGAGACGAAACAGGGACAAAAGAAAGGGTGGGAACGACTCCTCTGAATGACCGGTTGGTTAAGTGATCTGTTTCAGGAGGCTTTGTGTGCGAGGCATTCAGACGCTCGGCCTCACAGCTGCTCTATTGACTGGAGGAGTTTATAGCCCAGAGATGAGAGACAGAGACAGAGAGAGAGAGACCACCTTGATGCTTCACCAGCGGCTGCATCTGGTCTCAGCTCCTCTCACTGTGTGGACTCACTCTGCCTTTTTCCTCTTTTCATAAATGTCACAGCATTTCATCACCGTGTGTGTGTGTGTGTTAAATCTGTAACTCCTGGAACATCTGGATAGGGAGTATAAACATTAGTGAAAGGCCTCAATCACTAGAATCAGGGAACGATGATTAAATGGCTCAATTCTCACACACACACATGTGAAACATATGAGAGGCAAAATTACAGTGTCAGTGATGGAAGACTGTGTGTACATCAACACACACACACACATACACGCTGTAACGCTCATTTTTTACACAAAGAGAAAGTCAAAACATTTATTCACGGCTCCCTACAGAGCTGAGGAGCATTAACACGTCTCGCACGTCGGAGCTGGAGATCATCACGTCTGAGAATGAGTGACACGTGTTAAAGGGATAGTTCAACACTTAGAAAAATTGGCCCATTGCCATAATCTCTATAGTCATAGCAGTAGGTTTGTTACCTTTAATTGACGGTGCAAGCTATTTTTAGAACGGCGGAGCAGATTTCTTGCAAAACCTCTGATGCGCGTTGCATTCAGGGACAGTTTTTCATCAAGCAGTCTCTGTATTTGCCTCTAAAACAACTCTGTCTCGTAACGTTCTGTTATTATCTCATAGCGTGGTGAATGTGCAGGTCACAACTTGTCCACTAGAGCGTTTTGGAGTTGTTGAATTGTGTATTTGATGAATTTGATGAGGGAAACCAAGAAATCCCATTAGCCTCCGTAGCGTAGCTCTGAGCAGCTCATGGCTCTGCTCCGCCGTTCTAAAAGTAGCTTGCACCGACAAATAAAGGTAACGAACCTACTGCTATGACTATAGCGATTATGGCAATTTGCCAAAATGTTGAACTATCCTTTTAAAAAAAAGAAAAGAAAAGAAACGCAGCCGACAGGTGCAGAGAGAGAGGATTTAAAGAGTTCACATAGCGTCCAGTGTGAGCAGAGTCTGGCTTCACACAAAAACACACATAGGCTACATGCAGCAGCCGCCGCAGCAGCAGGGAGAAAATAGAGGACTGTCATCCAGGGCAATTATTTGGAGCCATTAGTGGCAGAAATGTGCCCGTGATAACGTCATTTTCACGGCAGGCTGACAGGCGGCGTGATGGGTGCAGATGGTGCCGATCCAGACTCAAATTGCAGGGAGTTATTGGCCGATAGAGCCTCAGTGCTGCAGCCGCCGCCACCGGCTTAAATGAATGTGGCAAACTGCTTTTTTTTTTGCTTTTTTTTCCTCCTCACTGTCATTCAAAGATCTCGTCGGGCCCCTAATTCACGACCATCAGGCCCACTTCAGCCTGTCCACTGACTGGTGGAGCCGCGGAGCAAAGAAGAAGGGGCGAGAGTCATGTTGATTTTCTTTCTTTCTTTCTTCGCCGGCGAGTTGAAAGTGGCGGCGAGCGGCGTTTTGACTCTAAAGAGAGTTGACATTTAGCGCGGCAGCTAAAGTGCGGCTTTTCGAGAACAGTGGACACCATTAATTTCACAGTTTCCCCCCACGTATTATTTGCCCCGTTTGGAAAATAAGAGAGATTTTTTCCGCTGAGGCCTCGTCATGTTTGGGAGAAATGTCACTCAGACTTTTAGAGAGAAGGATAAAATAAAAAATAAAAATAAACTACAGATGGAGAGTAATACTTTGAAAAAGGTGTTGGATTTCCTGCAGATACTGTACCGCTACAGAGCTCCACTTTCCATCCATCACATCAGGCCCAGACCTTGACCTTTGACCCTCACATTAAAAATCCTTGAACTTTTCCATCATAATCCATCAGTTTTGAGTATTTAGCACAATTTTATTCAGTTTATTCACTGCAGTTGTGATACATTTGATATATTCAAGGACTATATATTCATCCTGGCTCTCTGTTGTGTCTGTCTCTGCCCTCCTCCGCCGCCTCCCAGACAGAAAAGACAAGAGTAAGAAGTCGTCACAACAAAACAGAGTGTCAGGAGAAGACAGAGCGCCGTGGTCAGTCCCACCGGCAACATAATCATCCGACAGATCTCTTTTATCTGGTGTCTCCACGCGGGAGAGCTTCGTCCCAGGATGCTTCGTGCTTGTGTGTGCAGTGTTTATGTGTGTGTGCATCTTTGTTGACAAGGAGCTTCAGGAGACAAATATATCCCATTGTCAGCCAAATGCTAACACTCTGCCCCTCACTCACTCTCTGTCTCACCCCCCCACTTGTTTTATCGCTGCAGTTGTCGGTGTCTCTCCCGGTGGATTTATCGCCGTGACAGAAGCAGCAACAGCGGCGGTGGCGACAACAAAAACGTGGAGAAGAAAGAAGAAAGAAAGAGAGTAAAGGAAAGGTTTTGAAACAGGAAACAGAAAAAGAAGAGGTTTTTTAGTCTTGTCAATACGACAGGTAGCGGCTGCTTTTAAACTAACGGCTGGATTAACGGCGGGAAGCGAGGAGAGGAGAGGAGAGGAGAGGAGAGGAGAGGAGAGGAGAGGAGAGCGGTTGGCTATATAACCTTGAACGCAAAACATTTACTGGCAACCTCCAACCAGGCGCTCCAACCTTTACTGCCGTCCGTAGCTTCTGCAGTAATGGATTCTTTTAACTCTGGTTTATATCGAGCTCTTCTCCTCCTCCGGACGAGGGAGTAAACAAATGTCAGTCCCACATGCTCACTCTCTCGCTCCCTCGCTTGCTCGCCGTGACTGATTGGAGTTTGTTTAACGGGGACGAGCCGTCGCCAGCAAAATGATATTTAATGGAGATCTGATTTCAATCTTTTGCAAGTGTTAGAGGTTTATAATAAATCTTAAATAAATATGGTTTGTGGGGGGTGGGGGGGGGGGCATCAAGGGGAGCTTTCAGCCCTCCCCTCCTCCGGCTCTCTGATGACTCGTCCTCTACGTCTCCATTAAGCCGGTGGCGTTGAGAGCAGAGAGCAGCGAGGAGGGGGTTAGGTGTTAATCATTACAACAACACTGCAGCCGCTGAACACGACTTAAACGTTTGAATGTGACGGCCTCTCGCTACTTTTCATTTGGAAACCTGTCTGTTCACATATCCTCTCTTCACTCACATCAACGTTGCCCCACCCTCTCCCTACCCCCTACCCCCACCTGCCCCCCCCTCCCCTCCTCTCTCTTTAGTCGGGGTTATTAGTGGCCGGAGCCATTGGGACTGAAGGTGTTGTTCTTGGACTGCGAAGTAAATCAACCAGTGTTTATGTTCCATGTTGCTCTCTGGCTGATCATTAGTCCAACTGCCCCCCACCCCCACCCACTGCCCCCCCTGGCATTTACCTACTTTTACCCACTGACACATACGGACTCATTGCTGCTGGTGGAAAATTTACTCTTTCCACACAAAATCAAACATTAACCTGACACACACATGCAAACACACTGCAAAAACTTGAATATCTTACCAAGAATATTTGTCTTATTTCTTGTCAAAATGTAATTTCTAGTCAAAACAAATCTCATTATACTTTAAAATAAGACTCATCACATAAAAAGTAGCTTGTTTTTAGACACTTTTTTACTTCTTTCAAGCATATTTTTACTTAAAATAAGTAGAAAAATCTGATAGTGGAGTAAGTTTTTCTGCCTTATTAGTACAAGCACAAAAAACTTGCTTTCGCTGGCAGATTTTTCTACTTATTTCAAGTGAAAATTTGTTTGAAACAAGTGAAAATGATCTAAAAACATGTTAATTATTAGGTGATGAGTCTCATTTTAAGTGGAAAGAGATTAGTTTTGACTAGAAATTAGACATTTTGACAAGAAATAAGACAGATTTTGAGTTTTTGCAGTGTACACACACACCCTGAGGCATTGCACCGCTGACATGTGTGTTGTTCACTGTGTCTGGGACGTCACTCCCCCCCTCGAGCCAATGAGGGATGACACAGTGCTGATGGGATGGGGGGAGGGGGAGGGCAGTAGTGGTGGTGGTGGTGGTGTCTCCCCCCTTACAGAGATTTGTTACTCTAAGTTTCCATGAGGGCTGCGTGTGTGCGTGTGTGTATGTGTGATGACAGTATATCTCCATGCCAGATGTGACCTATGCCATCAGGGTGTGTCACCCATGAGGAGAATGTACCCTCTATTACGGCCCCACCCAACACACACACACTGAGACAGAGACACACACACACCTTGACAGTGTTTTCACAGGTGTGTGCTCTGACTGAATGCGCCCACATCACGGTGACATAACAAACAGAGCTTTAGTGTGAAGGATAGGGATGTCACGGTTATAGATTTTATTGATTATGTCAGAAAAAAATAATCACGGTATTACGATTATCACGATTATTATTATTATTATTATTATTATTATTATTATTAACACTATGAATGTGTAAAATCAAATATAGTCAAAATATAATGACCAATTCAGTGTTACATTAGATAAAAGGACTAGTATCTGTGCATTTTCCTTTACTTTGGTGCACATCTTCTTCTTTGGAGCATCCTGGCAGAAGAATTTCCTTTGGGATGAATAAAATTCTATCTATCTATCTATCTATCTATCTATCTATCTATCTATCTATCTATCTATCTATCTATCTATCTATCTATCTATCTATCTATCTATCTATCTATCTATCTATCTATCTATCTATCTATCTATCTATCTATCTATCTATCTATCTATGCCGATATGGTTCCGACAATGTTTTTGGAAAGTTACGGTATTTAGGAATCTTTACCATCAATTAATTGTGGCGTTTAATACCGCGGTTAATTGTGAAAACAAGTAATCGTGACATCCCGAGAGTGAAGGATGCTGTTTTCCAGTGTGAGGGATGAAACGTGATAGGCCTCGGTCCAACAGTCACTCTGCTGAGTAATCGAGAAGAGATGAGGATGAGTGTGTGTGTGTGTGTGTGTGTGTGTGTGTGTGTGTGTGTGGAAGTGGGAGGAGGGAGAGGAGCGGCTACCACCAGTGGCACTATCTCTGCCTCCTCCTCGCCCACTTCAGCGGGCCCTCAGCCAGCCTTGATGTGGCTCTGAGCAAACTGCAGGGCTGTTAAAAGAAAACATATGTTGTGTGTGTGTGTGTGTGTGTGTGTGTGTGTGTGCGCGTGTGTGCTTAAGTGGACAGATCTTTCCAGAAACACTTGGAGGATTTGAAGTTTAAAAAAAAAAAAAGAAACCAAGTGAGATGTGCAGATACAAACAGAGCAAACCAGGATCATGGGTTTGAAGGTAACCCCGCCCCGGAGCACCCGGGGAGCTGCCATGATGGATGTTTGTCCACGCTGGAGCTTATTTATCTTATTTTATCTCTGTTTTATTACTGTCTGGAAGTGGAGGGTCTCAGCAAAGACACACACACACACACAGCCATCTTGCTAATCTTCCCCTATCACTTCAAATATTCCTCACTCTCAGAGTTATCCCCTCCTCCACCTCCTCCTCTTCTCTATCGCCCCCAACATCTCACTCCTTCCCGGCCGCTCGCTGCCAGACTTCAGCCAGCAGAGCGAGGCTGCCAATTTGCAGGCTATAAAATAAATAGCCCATGCTAATTAAGATGGTTGGATGGGATTGAGGAGCAGAGAGAGAGAGGGAGGGAGAGAGAGACTGATGTGCAAGTGGCCACAGAGAACCGCAAAACAACCTGTTCTCTTCCAATTAGACACTTTGCAGGCAACCGCTGATGAAAGCCTGCATGCGCCACCGTACGCCAGCGTATTCAAGCGTGTGTTTACACAGTTTACAGCTTAAGTGCATGCAAACACCGGCACACGTGGTGCATCTTTACATATATTTACTTCCTGTATATACTGTATATGTGTGTGTGTGTGTGTTTATCTTGCATGTGTGAGATAAGAAGCAGCAGCACTGGTCGGTTGCTGAGGTTGAACTCCAGTGATCTCCAGGCCTATAATCACAGTGATAAACAGCCTCCATGGTTTTTTCTTTTGTTTTGTTTGCTCCATCCTCTCTTCATTGGCATTCATGAGCGCGATCGAGGCTCCCCGTTCCTCCATCCGTTATCAGAGCATCTGTGTATCATCATTAACGTTACATGTGTTAGCCAACACAATGTTTTCCCAACTAATACCCTGCTTGTTGATAAGCCGTGCTAATCAGCTAGCTTTGTATCTCTCTCTCTCTCTCGGTCTCAAACAAACACGGCTCGGCTGTTAATTGATCTCAGAGCCCCGTTCTTGGCGCCTCAGTAGTTAAAACGCAGAGAAAACATAATGAAGGTCTGGATACATGGAGGAAGTGAGGGGTAAAAATAAAAAAAAGTTTGGTCCTGGGTTTAATCTACAGTAACGCCCCGTGAGCCTCCGTCTCATCAGCAAAAAAACAAACCACAGATCCTCATCTGGCTTCAACTCCTTCTATCCATCTCTCTGCCGTCCACACTTTCTCCTCCATCTTTCTCTCTCTGCAGATCCGTAGTTCCTCATATCTTGCTCAGCGTTCAGCAGTTTCCCTCCTATCTGGGCCCTTGTAACACGCCTCATTTATAATCAGCCCTGCTGCCTAATAGATGAGAACGAGGAAATACCAAGAATGTCGTCGATTTAAACCGGCCCCCATCAAGAGGAACGAGGCGGCCTTGATGAGTTTGCGTATGCCGGGGCGGAGCGCCGCTTTGATCTCCTAAATGGACCCACACACTCCACCAGCTGCCCTCCCTGCCGCCACCGCTACCGCTGCAGTGGTGGTTGTGGTGACACGCACAGAAAAACCCCCAGGCACGCAAACACAAGCACATACACACACAAACACACACTAGCCCAGATTAAAAGGAAGGAGGGACCTAACAGGGGCCATTCATCTTGTCTCTGGGGTCACGGGGGGCCGTCCCATAGAGTGCTGCTGGGGTTAATTAATGAAAGTGGAGTGTGTAGCACCTGTCTGCAGATATGTGCTGTTGTCCTCCCCCCTGCTTCCCTCAGCCCAAACAAAGCAAGGCGGCCAACAAACAGGACACACTCCCTCATGTCCTGATAAGATAGACTTCCCCCCTCAGGATATTTATGGTTTATCGTACCTCATTCACTGCTAAAATTACCCATTGTTCTTATTTTTAGTTTTTTAAGGGAGGATCCTCATACTAGAAATACCAAGAAACATAAGGAGGTTGGATTATTTCCTTGACTTGAGTCCTATTAAAGCTTTTGAAGATTTATTTCTGGTTTTAAGCAGCCAAAAAAGCATCCTGTAGTTTCCTTATCCTCTCTCAACAACAGGTCAGTGTCAGCCAATCAGAGGAGAGGAGGTTCGGAGCCTCTAACCCTAACCCTAAGCGATTAATTAAAAAAATAGAGCAGGTTTCAGAATAAAGCACTCAGAGAAACCAAATTCTGCACGTGTTGGATTATGGCTCCAGGTGGGCGGGGCTTGGTGATTGCCTTGTTGTGACATCATAAAGTCACAGGAAGTACTGACTTCTTATTTAAAGGCTGTGTGTGTGTGTGTGTCTCTAATGAACCATCTGACGAGAGAATCCAACACTTGAAGCAGCAATACTTGAATCAAAGTTTAGCACAATTATGCCCTTGCTTATTGTACAATAATTCACATCAGACAAAAATTGCGACAATTATGGAACATATGGGACTATGATTCATTGGTTGTGAATGCAGCATATTGCTCGCCATATTGTGATTGCATAATTTGATGCTCTGGTGCTTTGACTAAATCACAAACAAACCATGAAATTAGACAGAGAGGCTCTTTCTTGCCCCATTATCAGAATGATTTCTCCAGCTTTCTCGCCGCGTCCCGCTGTGCCGTTGTGCCGCTGTGATGGATTCAGCTCAAGACGAATTGCAGCAAAATTATCTTTGATGCGATGTTTTTCTATAACCTTAAGACGAGAGCTGCTTTAAATATCGATAAATCAGTCGTCTTTGGTGGGAGAAGAAGAACAGGATGTGCTCCTTCAAGTAGAAGTTGTTTCTTTGGCTGGGAAGTTGCAGTTTATGACAGCATAGATAAGTATTTACAGTACTCAGATTATCTCCCCTTCACTGACAGCTTGGTAAATGGAAAACTGCAGGTGAGCTACTAAATGGACCTTGAAATGAGTCTTAACTCTTGTCTCTTTCACTCAGTTCATGAGAAACGTGGCTCTAAATCTTGGAGGATTTATCTTTTCTCCCCCCCAGAGTTAACCAAGCTGGCACATTTATGATGTTGACATTTATTTTTTTGGTGTGGTGAGGATATAAAAGTGAACCCACCTGTCTTGAAGATCTCGTATCGGATGGAGAAGCCCGCTCCGTGGGTCTCGTAGTCAGACACGAACTTGATGAAGAGCTGGTTCCCGGAGGAGACGACCGGGGAGGGAGCGATCTTCCCGCAGTACTTCCCCACCAGCTGACCGCTCTCGTCCACGCCGTCCCGCACCTCCACGTAGTCGTACCTGAGCAGAAAAAGAGAAGAGAGGAGAAGCAGGTTTTAGGTTTGGTTTTTAACTTAAAGGGATAGTTAAGTAGTAATTGACCCATTGCTGTAATCACTGTAGTCATAGCAGTTGGTTTATTACCTTTAATTGTAGGTGCAAGCTATTTTTAGAACGGCGGAGCAGAGCCGCGAGCTGCTCAGAGCTACGCTACGGAAATTCATGTGATTTCTTGGTTTCCCTCATCAAACTCATCAAATACACAATCCAACAACTCCACAACGCTCTGGTGGACAAGTTGTGACCTGCACATTCACCACGCTATGAGATAATAACACAACGTTACCAGACAGAGTTGTTTTAGAGGTAAATACAGAGACTGCTTGCTGAAAAACTGTCCCTGACAGGCAACGCACATCAGTGGTTTTGCATGAATTTCCCTCTAAAACAACTCTGTCTGTAACGTTGTGTTATTATCTCATAGCGTGGTGAATGTGCAGGTCACAACTTGTCCACCAGAGTGTTGTGGAGTTGTTGGATTGTGTATTTGATGAGTTTGATGAGGGAAACCAAGAAATCCCATGAGCCTCCGTAGCGTAGCTCTGAGCAGCTCACGGCTCTGCTCCGCCGTTCTAAAAACATCTTACACCGACAAATAAAGGTAACAAACCTACTGCTATTACTATAGCGATTATGGCAAATGGGCCAATTTGCCAAAATGTTGAACTATCCCTTTAACTTCATTGCGTTGTCATGCAGAAGGAGAAGTGTTGTTTACACTGTGCATATACGCTGTTAACACACACACACACACACACATACATTCATACTCAGAGGAGCAGACAGAGCAACACAGCATATTGTGCAGGTAATGTAGTGGAAATAAAACACTGTGTTCTAATGAGGTCTCAGGTTAAAACTCAGAGAACAGGTGGGCAGGCTTTGCTTTCATTATATCGACCTGGCACACACACACACACACAAACACACACACACACACACACACACACACACACACACACACACACTGCAGAGGTTTTGTACTCCCAGCAGCACCGAGGTCAGCTTTACGTAACTGCTTCAACTACTGAACTTCAGCTTGAACAGTTGTCAACCACAGGATAAGTGTACGTATGTGTGTGTATCTGTATATATGTGTGACTCTATATAAGAGAGTACGGGAATTGAAAGTGATTATATTTTGGCCTTTGGCTTAAGGTGGTATAGACAGAGCAGGTGGTAAAGCTATTAAACACACACACACACACACACACACACACACACACACACACACACACACACACACACACACACACACACACACACACACACACACACACACACACACACACACACAAACTCAAACATCGCATTCAAATGGAATTTCAGACCCACGGCTATCGAAGGGAGCAGCCGCCTAATTGAGTCGGTGCAGAGTTTGGGAGCAGAAGAGGAAAACAGCTTTGAAATAGGATTGGGAACACGAGCCATGACGCGCACACACACACACACTTACACAAACACACACACTTACACAAACACTTACACACACCCAATCTGGCAAGAGAAACTTAAGATGCTAGAGTAGAAAATCGGAGTGACTGGTCAATGAGGGTGGTCTAAACAGCCTCTGGTTATCACTCTGTGTGTTTCAGAAACTTGTAAAGTGTGTACATTAAAATGCACTCCACTGCCCGCATATGTGTGTGTGTGTTGCGTGCGTGCATGTGTGTGTGTGGGTTCAGATGACTTTTCCGTGCTGTGTTTTGACTGTGAGTGACGGGGCCGAGCGCCACTCCAAAAGCAGATTTTTGGTTCAGGTTTCCCAGAGTTCCTAATTGCCCATAACGTCGCTTCCCGCCAAGTTTTTCAGCTCGGCGGCTTAACGAACATGTTCCTGTCCAAACCCTGATGACCTGCTGCTGCTGCTCCATCTCCATCAGGAGAAAAATGCACTTCACACACACGCTAAGTAAGCACCGAAATTAATTCTAATGTATGTAAAGTATAATGTGCAACAGGTGTGGAGAGACACACACATACACGCATGCATACTCTTCTCAGAAACTATGTGCCCCGTGGGCATCGGGGGCCTATTTTCACGGCTTTTTGCTTGATTCCCAAATTACTGTCAAAACATCAGAGCTCCTTTAGCGATTCTGAACGCACTTAATTCACAGGATCTCGCACAAAAAGGCGATTTACGCTCTGAATGATGGCTCGGGGGTGGGCTGAGTCCCTCAGGTGGGGGGCCTGACATGTATCCACACGCTCTGTTTTCTTACAGCAGCGGTTTTCCTTCACCTGCCTCAACGTTTAAAAAAAAAAAAATAGAAAAACGTGTTTGTAAAACAGAAATGTAATCACTGGAGGGGATTTGCAGGGAGCCGAGGGAGGGTGTGGGTTTCCAAATGTGTCAGTGATGGAGAGACGGAGTGGAAGTCGGACAGAAGCAGCACTGTGACGACTTCACTCGTTCAGATCTGAGGTGATGCGAGCTGTCGGCATGCATCAGGTGTCTCCTCTTGCTTTGTCTCTGCTTTAAATTTTCATGGTCTTGGGGTTAAAGGTGGGCTACGTGGCGAGGAGGAGGAGGAAGCTGCTGTCTGATATCCAGCCTTTTGTTCCACTCCTGCACAGACGTTCATTACAAGTCTCATCAAACACTGTCTGGAAACTGCTTCCTCCCTCTCTCTCTCTGTTGAATTCATACGTTTTAATACTTCTTTATGAGCTCAGCTCATCCCCGGCTTCCCCTCTTCGCTTGTTTGGCTTCTCCTCATTTCTCTTTGCTGTGTTTTTATTTTTTTTTCCAAAAGCTCGGTTTCCTCCACAAGTGCTGCTTTGTTTCAGCCACTTTATCAGCTACAGCTCTGTAAAAAAAAAACACACACACACACACCAGCTTCACATGGTGTTTACAGCGTTATCCCGCCTCCCTCCTGCTCTGCGGCTAACCGGCCATAATTTAGTTTAAAGGGCTCCCCTGAAGCCAGCATCGGGTTTCTGTTGTAATGATGTCATTGTCTAGTTTAGTCACCAGAGCAAATATTTATGATGAGAGGAGAAGAAGTTCCAGTTCACATAAAGTCGATGTCGTATGTTTCTGTCTGTCAGAGCTCATCAGGACACACTGAGAAATAGTCCATGAGGATGCAGCAGGGAGAGATTCTCCCTAAATGTTTTATCTATTTATGAATCAACTCCTCTCCTCTTCTTCTACCCTCCTTCTACCCTCCTTCTCTCCTCTCCTCTCCTCTCCTCTCCTCTCCTCTCCTCTCCTCTCCTCTCCTCTCCTCTCCTCTCCTGATTCACAGCTCACGACGGAGAGCATCAATCTCTCTGTGGCTCTGCTCTGTTCTATCAGCAGACTTATAATTCACCTCAGAGTCTGTGTCTCTGCAGCGATCTGACTCCTCCCCTGCAACTGCCAAAAGCTGAGCATTGCCAGACGCCTAAAAAATTGATGCTGAGATGCATCACTGAGATGAAGGAGGAGGAGGAGGAGGAGGAGGAGGAGGAGGAGGAGGAGGAGAGAGGAGCAAGCTGCAGCACAGCTGAAGGAGCCCAGCAAGTGCACGATATGCTGCATGTGCAAACGTGCAGGGACCTGCAGATCATTATGTGCATTGTGCAACATCCCCGGTTTAGCATGTAGCCAAACCATGAGTGTGCACGTGAACAGAAGCCAAATAATTCATGTTTTCATTTAGCCTCACCCCTCAGAGAAAATATTTCTATTCTATTTCCACTCGTTACACCTCCAGAAAAGCTGTTTATTGCATTTTTGCTCTGTGGCATCATCAGATGGGATGGACCCTGTGAAGGCAGCACAGCAGGGGGGTGGGGGGGGATGCAGATGGGAAGAGAGAATACACCCTGGGGGGTCCTCGATGTGCAAAAACAGGCTGAAAGACAGATAACACCTTTTTAAAACGTCTCTTTATTTGTGTCGAAAACGAGCGGCGCGTCGGCCAGGACTCCACAGACTCTGCACACGCTCGGCGTCCAAGCTCTTATCATCTGGAAGACATTACGGAGGGGGAAACGCTTTGGCGAGGCAGTTTGACGCCTCCGAAACGATCAACCGCGCGTTGCCAGCTCGTGTTAACTGGAGCTCTAAACACCTGTGAGGACTTGAATGGGGAAAACAAGCTTTATCTAAAACCATGGAAGATAGAACATGAACGCAGCCTAGTTTTAAACCCTGGGTGGTCCCATATAGTTTTCGTCTTGACCCGTCACGTCAACTCAAGATTCCTCCTCTAAGGAGTCGGTGGCGTGGTGAACGTCGTATCACCGCTGCTGTTGTTGGTTTTATTCCTCATGACAATACAATCCAGTTGAGCCACGCACCTATTTATCTGTCTAGTCTGCTTTGGGTCTGGGTGGGCTTGTCAGTACGCCACAACACACAGCGAACTGCCTACCACAGTGCTAATAGTGAAAACGGTTTGCCAACCCAGTGGGGAAATTAAAGGGAGGATGAAAAAAAAAGGGTGCGAGGCGGGGTGAGAGAGGGGGGTGGAGTGAATGTAATTCTCAACGACCTTCGCTTCACCGACTCAAATGTATTAGCTCGCCTCCTTTCTTCAGGCACAGAGAGAAAGCAATCCGCCAGTGTCAAACGAGAACATTAGGCCTCCGTGCAAAGCCAAAGAGAAGGCGACAAACCGCTGCTCTAACAATATAACAGTTATATTGCCTGCAGCTTTCCCATGGAAATAATCTGTCCTCCCTCTATAAACGTCCGCTTGATATGGTTCTACAAAAGCAATACAATCTGAGGCAATGGAATAACACTATGACAGACTGTATAAGCCTCGCACAATTGGTTAGATTTCTTAATCAGACCATTTATAAGCTGCAGCGTTCGGCGGGAAAACCCCAGAACAAGAGGCTCTTTTTTTCTTTTTCTGTCTTTGCTATCACTCTCTTTGGTTTCAGTCGTGACACGGAACAAAAAAAAAAAAAAGAAAACGCCTGACGTTTCTCTTTCGGAGCTTGTCACTGTGTAACTCGCCGCCGCGGCACCAAAACATGTCACCTACAACATGTCAAAACATCTCTACATGAGCTACAACAGCAACACGCAGGTGAAAAGGCCTTAGCAACACATACATACACACACACACACGGGACAGCTCTCCCCCCTTCCCCCCTCCCACCCTGAGGGGAAAAACTTAAAAACTTGTTGTCAGCTGTCAGGAAAAAAAAACTCCAGCCCGTGACTCCACAGGTTAACGAGGAGTCTCTGCTAACAAACTGTCATTGGGGCTCCGGCAAAACATCATTAACATTTGTAGAAAGGGGCCCCGAGACAAGCTGAGCTCCCGACTTATAGCTACTCCTTCCCTTCCCTTCGCCGGAGCCTGGAGGGGACGTATCGCTGAAATAAAACGATCTCTTTCTCCGCTTTTCCCTCCCCACCCCCCATCCTCCTCCTCTTCTTCTTCCATGTGACATTCATTAACCTGAACTAGAATAACAAGTTCCTTCTTCGCTCGGGTCCGGTACAGCTGTAGCTAATGACCCAAACATCATGCAGCTCGACTGGACAGACAAGTGGAAGGGAAGGAAGAAAAGCAGTAAAGCAGGTCCTCAACTACTGTACGAACATTAACCCCAACATTAAGATTTTTATTGAAGGCAACAAAAAAAAAGTGTCGTTAAAACAGAATCTGAAAAGAATTGGGAGACTTTTTTTTTGTTTTAAGAGTCTCCACTTCTGAATCTGCAGAAAATTACTGCAAGAGCCTCGGGACACGCCGACTGAGTGGGATAAACCACCGACCAATCAGAGCTGATGGGCTCAGAAGTGGTTGGTGAAGAGGAGGAGGAAGAGGAGGAGGAGGAGGAGGAGGAGGGAGTGATTGCTCTGCTCGCCACCACACTACAACATGGATGGATGGATGCATGGAAGATAAAAAAGATGGATATTCCAGCTGCACCCGTCGCCGGGCCTCTTTGGGTGTCACCCAACGGCAACGGGTCGACTCAGCACTGTCATATTTTTAGACGCTATGGGGCTGCTTTTAATTTTTTTTTTTTTTTTTTCCTGCGGCAGCGGCCTCGGCCACATGTTTGTGAAGCATATTCGCTTTCCTAAACAGCAATTATCATTAGCATTGATGGATTCAACGTGCCTCCATCCATTAGCTTTCCTAATTACACTGTCGAGAGGTCTGCTGTCGCCAACAATCAAATTAATGAATTCAGCTATTTAGGCTCGATTATTGCACATACAACCCCCCCCTACACACACACACACCGCCCCCCTCCATCTTTCTCTCCCTCTCAACACACACAATAATCCTTTATCCTGAAACATGAGCTCAGACAGACAGACGGAGGGAGATTTCTGCCTCGAGGTGGTTGTTGTTGTTGGGACGACCACCTCACATGTAGGACATACAGTAAGTCTGTTCAGCTGACTCCTCGTTTCCCCAGAGCGAGTGTGTGTGTGTGTGTGTGTGTGACTGCGCTCTCCCAGCCGTCCCGATCAACTCCCCTCATTAAAATTGACAACTGATAAACACAAGTAGGTCACGGGGAGATGATGTGATTACAGAGGAAACTTCAGTCGTTAGCCACTTGGTCACAACACAGCAGACCTGAAGATATCAAACCAGCTGTGATAAGATATAATCCATTTATTTCTTAACCCTATACGCCACTCATTTCAATTTCAGTCCTTATTCAGTGATTATTTGCAGCAAATCAAGGTCAATGAAGTGACCAGATGTGTTTTTTTTACCCTTAAAGCAGAAGTAAGCGGAATATTTGTGTTAATATAAGTCTTAAATAGTTATATCTTCCAACAGCAATCACTTATAGAGTGTTTGGTCCGAAACACGGGTCTGTCAGTCACTCTGCTCTGCTGTAAGCCGAGGAGAAAACTTTCCTTGTATCCTACAACCTTTATCCAATGAGGAGAGAGAACGGCATAAAGGGGCGGTCCTCTCTGTGTGTGTAGCCAAGGGATGCGCGTGAATGTGGTGACGTAGGGACGAGGGCGGGGACTGCTAACTCCATCGGCTGACAAGAAGTTAGCCAAAACGACCGGATCGCTTACTTCTGCTTTAATAAAGTTAAAGGAATATTTCAAAAATACTTATTCTTAACTTTAGGTACTTAAATAACGTATTTTATTTGTCAAAAATATGTTACTGCATGTGGTTACTTGGCAGATAAAGGGTTAAAAGAGGATGATTAGTGTAAAACCGGGTTTGTTTTTGTTCCAACGTGTCAGAAAGTTGTGATTTTACAGTCAGGTAATGAGGAAATTAGTGCAAATGAGCTGCTGATTATCGCTCAGCTGACTTCATAAAACAATAAATGCTTGTTAATATATTCCTACAATACCCCGCTGAATATTTGGGTTTAATATTTCATCCGATTTCAATGAAATATGATTCGACATCAGCATTTATTAAAATACAAACTGTGCCAATATATCATCTGTACAAAACTAGAGGCAATAATAATAGTAATGACAACAATAATAATTCCATACAGAGTTTTTAATCAGTGTATAAAGTTGAGAAGCTGCAGCTGGTTCAGATTCTCCATAGCTCATCTTGTTATCATAACTGCAGCGAGAATAAGTGAAATTAAATATAAAAGTGCCAGTGGCAAAATGGAAATACACATTTAGCACTTTTTCCTGCTATGTGAGCTTCGGAAATGAAATTGCTTCTCGTACAAGCGGAGCTCCGAACGTATCTCGGTCTGCAGATATGAATATTCAGGCTGTGGATGTATGCTTCTGCAAATGAAGCCAACGACCCTCAGGGTTAAATTTCTAAGAAACGCTTCATAGAAGTGAAGTCTCAGCGTTGAAATGGTCTTATTATATAGTAATTTTGGCTGAGAGGGTTCGTACGTACCTACAGTACACCCTGTTCTGAAAACTTAAACATCATAAAAGAGGCAAAAAACTCTGTGATGTGATTTTTCAAGGGCCAACAAAAAAAAAAAAAGTCTGAGAAAAACAAGGAAGGAAAGCGATGCAATAAGATCAAAAGGATGGAAAGGCCGGTGTGTTTTGTCAGAGAAGGAAGAGGCCAAGAGATGGAGGGTGAGAGAAGCACTCCAGCCCATTTCTGGGGCCATTACAGGAGGGAATGACTCCCATTTGTCCCACCTTGACATTTGAGAGGATCTCTGATTACACAGGAGCGCGGGGCAGGCAGAGGTGAGCGAGGAGAGAGTCCTCCACAGGGGGGCTGCGGCCCGGCTCAGATGATACGCCGTCGTTACGACAATGAGAAGTCAAGGGTAAAAATAACAGGGCACTGGGAGAAAGGCAGGGCGGGTGGGGTGGGGGTAGGTATGGCATGGAGGGGGGCTGAGGCTTTGAACACACTGTCGCCTCGCTGCTCTCGTGGCCCTGCTCGCCACACATGCACATGTTTGGTGAGAGAACCGTGTTTGTTTCTCTGATAACAAACTCCTGCATGGAGGAGGCCGAGGGTCCCAGAACAGAACCCCATTTATTTGGAGTAGTTTAGTTTAGTTTAGTTTAGTTTAATACGTTTATTTGTATCAGGGACAATGTACAAAATAACATTAGTCTCGAAATGAGAAGAGATGCCTTGTACCGGATTTAGCTTATTAGCTACTTTCCATCTGTATAGTCCCTGGGCAGGTGAATAAGAACAATAGAAAGGTAAGAATGATCAATTTACATAGCGTTCTAAACATCCATACACATGTGCATAATACACCCTCTCACACATCACAAACACTCAAGACATATTTCATATCAGAAAGAAACATACAGTTATTAAAATACTTCACACTTTGCCAAGGTTAAAAATAATTTAGGCTCATGATTAATGATTAATGCTGACATGACATGACTGATTTCTTAGGATCCATTGTTTGACTTCCCGGGAAAAAACATTGAAGTCTGTACAAAGTTTCAGATTAGTTGGTAAGATTGTTCCATGATTTAACAGGTTTACAATCTCCACTTGAGACAGATCTTAAAGCTCTGGTGGAACGCTCAGAGCAGAGTTTAACGAAGGTTTTCAGTGGGGGAGGGGCAACATTATGAATTACTATCATTAAATTATCAAAGCTATAAGCATTTTATATTTGTTGTGAGTATGTCACACAAAAATAAGGTGGTGCATGTGTTCCGAGGGGGTCAGACTATATCTGGATATCCTGCTCATGACGGCGCTCCGGGAACCATGTGACACGGAGAAACGCTAGGAAACATAGAGATAATTGTTAACAACCTCGGGCCAGTGACCCACTGAACTTCACATGGGACTAAAATTAATCAAACGAGCGCTACAAGACTTCATGTACGCGGGCTGAACAATAATAAAAGACAATATGCAGCACTCCACAACATCACGCAGACAATCGGCTGTCTGTTTGTCTGATGCTGCTGCGAGGAGATCGTGGCGCTCCCCGCCGGATAATGAGCGAGCGAAGAGCGTGCTGCAGTCAGTGGCGGCGAGAGGAGCCGAGGAGGAGGAGGAGGAGGAGGAGGGAGGAGGGAGGAGGAGGTCAACCAGAGGTAAAGCTTTGAGTGCTGCCCAGAACTGACTCTCTCCTCTTCACAATGGGCAGGAAGTAAGAAAGAGTAACTGTTTAGGGAGATAGAAGTTAAAAAAACGCCTGTACAGTAGGTGCAGGAACCAAAACAAAAGGCAGGAATGGTGCAAACGACTGATAGAGGGAGTTGGCAAACTGTCGTCAACACCGAGGGTTCAGTGGTGTGAAGCTCGCTCGCTCGCTCTCAGATTCTTCTACATTTGAAGAGGAAGCTCGAGGGCAACAGTGGTAATAACTGCACTGGGAATTATTCAATTAAACACCCCCATCTGCCCCCCCCACCCCACCCCGCTGGCGTTCTCCCTCGTCTTTCTTCTCTTTGTCCTCCTCCCTGCAGCCTGTGGAGGCGGTGGTGGTGGCGGTGGTGGTGGTGGTGGTGGGGGGGGGGTTAGAGAGCAGTCTGATGACCCGGTCATCTGGCTGGACATGCGGACACTTGGCTGCGAACAGGAGGAGACTGTGAACAGGCCCCCACAGTGAGAGAGGAAGAGCAGGAGGAGGAGGATGAGGAAGAGGAGGAGTGGGAATGTCCTCCTCAGTGTGCACAATGCTCACAAACAGCCACCAGCAAATACACCTGACCTTAAACCACACTGTCACCTTCAGACGGGGGCTATTTGTGGCTGCAAACAGGAAGAGGAAAAGGGGGATAATCATGGTAATGGAAATAAACAAGGGCCGGGTTTTAGCAGTGGACACATATTTACAATGTGAATCAGCCCGTGGTTAAAAGAGACCACATCCTTTATTTCATTCTGACGGCTGCATTGTTCTCCCCCAACTCTTGATTTTCCAGTGATGCAGCACTTTAAAAGCCAAACAGTCCGTCGTCCATGCTGCGAGCCGAGGGCCGCATGCCAAGCGGTGCATCTCGGGCGGAGAGCGGCTGAATGCTTGGCATTACGGGGGCCGATCTAAGTGCTGATGGCCGGGGCCGCGGCTCTTGCCAGCATTTTTGGAGGGCAAGGTGACTCTTCCAGTTACTGGCCCCACATTTAAACTTCCCTGCCAACTTGGAGGCCGAGCGTCTGGTGGAAGTGTATCGCTTCCCTTTCTCTTCTTGGTCAAATCCTCTGGGAGGTTGTGTTCGTGTCGCTCGCCCATACGTAGGCCGGTGGTCATCATGGGGGGAAAAAGGGGGGGCTGGACAGTCGGTCTCAGAGATACAGACGTCTAATAACACTCTGAGCACCGCCCTGCTGTGATAATGCCACACAGCGTTGCCTCCAGGCTGAATTTACAGTCGTTTTTTACAATTACTGTCAAATAACAAAAGAAATAAAGCCGTGAGAAAAAAAATGGTGGCTGTGAGGAAAAAAGACCACAACTAATGTCGCCAATTTAGCGAAGCGAGATCAAGCAAAGAGCAAACAAAGCCGGGGATTGTGAGTGCTCTAACTCAATCACAGAGCAGTGGGGTACCGGCCCATCAATCACTGTCTGCTTTTGCTTCGCTACGGACGAATCAGGCCGAGCTGAGTGGTTGGAGGAACAGCGGCGGGCCGCGGCGGGGCCCCCGGCGAGCGCAAACACACTGACCGAAAATGACCCCTTGGGGGATCTGGGAGCTGAGACAGGAGCCTCTTTTGGGTTTTTTTTACTTCCTATACCCACCAGCTTCCCTCTCAGCCACCGCAAACAAACTTCTCTTCACCCAGAGCTCCCTTGGGGACCGGCTTGATTGTTTGAGTAAAGCCCGCCACCCCTCGAGAATCTGTAAGCACCGGGGCGTTAGGGCAACAAACAGGACCACGGCCACATCAATCAAAATCAAGAGCCGCATTCAAGGTTAAAGCGTTGAAGGAAACACGTGTGACAGGCGTGGACGCGCTCGTATTAAAGTGTCCACAAACTCCCCCCGACTCATCAATTCAGCTGAAGAGTCTCGCTCTCGTCTCTTCCCTCTCTCGTCTCCTCTGGGAGGTGTTGGACAACTGAGACACTGGGAGACGGTGTGTGAAAGTGTATGAGATCAAACCCCTGAAACACACACACACATACACACACTCTTTATTCACTTTCTTGTTTCTCATCAGCCCCATAAACTGAGAAATCAGCGTTTGATGGAAAAGAAAAGGGAGGCAAGAGAGGAAAACCTGTTGCTAATTATATTATATGAAGCAGAGACAGGGAAGGAGGGTGGATGAGGAGGTAGTGGTGGTTGTATGGGGGGGGGGCTTCTTATTGCCAACTGTCCTTTGGAAACAGAAACGCATAATTGAATTACAGCCTCGGTGTTTAATGCTTATTTGTCGGCGCTGGAAGGAAAAAGCGAGTATGAATTTCTCTTACAGTCAATAGATGTGTGTCCAGATACAGAGCTGAGATTACCAACTGTTGTCCTCTAATCACCAGCCGCTCCATACGGCTGCTGCGTCTCTATAGCAATCTGTTTTGGATAAGAAAAGCAAAAAAAAAGCAAAAAAAGCGAGCGGGATTCGTCTGACATCTCTAAGCTGTGTGGCCCGCGGCTCCGGTCCACAAGAAACTTCCATATAGGGAAGCTTGTACTGGGGTTTTCTTTCTTTTTTTTGGAGCAGTTGGAAAGAAAAAAAAGGGAGCGGAAGAAGGAAGAAGAGGAAAAAGGAATTCACCCTCCGTGTGCCAGAAACAGCTTAGTGACACTCAATCCCCTGGCAAACACGAGCCGCTAACTCCCACATCGAGATGAAAAAACAAAACAGGCCGAACGACGACGGCGACGACGACACGTGATGTGAGCCTCGAAATCCAACGGGTTATTTATGAGCACAGGCCTCGACTCTTTCTCTCTTCCTCCACCACCTCCTCCTCCCTCTTTTCCCCCTCTCTTCTCCTCCTCTGCTGTGAAGTGGACCTCCCTCCCGCTGCGAGGTAGAGTGGCTCGCCTCCCGGTTGTGGTCAGGTTGTGCATGAATCAAAGCGGTGACAGAGCAGCGGGGAGGATGGCAGATGCCACGGCCAGAAAGCTTTTCAATCAGACTGCCCTTCCAAGCCGCGGCCAAGGTGAAACACTTCACCGGCAGATGAAGAAGCAGAAGAGAGAGAGAGAGAAAAAAAAAGACCCTCAACCTGACGGTCACCCACATGCACACACCCACACACACACACACAGGTGGCTACTGCATGGCTGCAAGCACACATGCACGCAGACCTACTTTAATCCTGCTCATTAGCCGGGAAGCAGCGCTTTATGTTTAAAAGAGATGGAGGAGAAGGAGAAGAAAGAGAGTAATGACAGTGAAGGTCAACAGCGTTCTGATGCAACATCTCTGTCTGCTGTCCTGTCTTCTCTGCCCTCTGGTTAATTAACAAGGTGAACACTTTACATCTATCAGCTTGCTGCAGCTTTTCATCCCCTTTGAATCCGCTCATTAAAGCCTCGGCCGTGCAGGTAGGAAGCAGAGATGAGTGGATGATGATGATGATGATGACAGCAGGTAAAAACAGACATTTGAGATGCGTTTAACGTTTGTTCTGAAAGTTTCACAAGCGGCGATGACAAAATAAGGTTCGCTGTAATTGTCTGTGAAGTACAAAACCAAATATATTCAAAGTGGCGGTGGTGTGGGTTTTTGACAAGACGCATAAACATTTTTCATTTGATTTCCATTGTTGCGAGCTGCGGGACGCGTCGCCGCGCCGGAAAATACCAGGTGCATCATTTCAGCTGCTTTTGTCCAACCCGGTAGTTAAAAGAAGTGGTGTCGCCCCGGGCGCTCTTTATTTTGCTGCGCCTATTTTGAGGCGTCACTTTCAACACCAACCATCAACTCCCCACTCCTCTCCGCAGCATGGATGCCTCTCTCTCTCTCTTTGACATTCACTTTGAACAGAAGTACATATCAACAACAGAAATAAATGTCCGCTACCAACCAGGCCATAAGTATCTCCAACAATCCATGCCCCCCCCTACCACCCTCCTGTCCTCGGCCTCCAGGGGTCACAGCACTTCCCGTCTTTAACAGCCGCCACCGCCACCGGCCCACGTTTAAAAAAAGGTTCCTCTTGCATTACTGCCGTATTTATTTCCCTCCATGACAACGGCTGATAAATGGTCACGCAGCCCCATCTCTCCTTATTTGCTCCTCCTCCTCCTCCTTTCCGTGCTGTGTGGCGCTCCACCGCACTGGCTCCCAGTCAGCTACAGAATAGATTTTAAAGTTCTGCTACTGGTTTACAAATCACTGAACGGTTTAGGTCCAGAATACATGAATGACATGTTAGTAGAGTATAAACCCAGTAGAGCTCTGAGATCTACTGACTCAGGTCAGATAGTGGAACACAGAGTTCAGACCAGACATGGTGAAGCAGCATTTAGCTGTTATGCTGCACACAAGTGGAACAAAATACCAGCAGAACTGAGATCAGCCCCAACTGTAAGCACTTTTAAATCCAGGTAAAAAACATTTCTCTTTTCACGTGCTTATAGCTGAGCTCTTTTACTTTTATTTGCTCTTGCTTTTACCCCTGTTTTTAGTGTTTTGTTTGTTTTTATTCAGTTTTATGCTTCTTTTTTTAATGTTTTGTCTTTATGTAGAGCACATTGAGTTGCCTTGGTATGAAATGCGCTATATAAATAAAGATGCCTTGCCTTGCCTTGCTCTTTCTCTGCCTGTTATTCAGGTGGAAGGGGAACTAGGGGATTATGGGAAAGTGTCCAAGTCGCCTCCTCTGGCCACTCTCACTTCCTAAGAACAGGTGGCTCTCTTTGTTGTGCGCTACGACCACATGAGTGGAGTTGGTGGGATTCCACATGACAAAGGAAACGGCCAACTATAGATCCAGGATAGGTTAATACCCCCCCTCACCCCATGCCATCCTATCCGCCCCCCCCCCCCCCCCCCCCCCATCCAGCTCCTGTTAGTCATCTCTGGAGTCCCGGCCTGTTCAGGAATGCCAGTAGGGGCAGGATGTCTTTTGTAGAGGGTACATAGTGGGGGATGTTTGCCCTCCCAGCAGGCCAAGCAGCACCACGGGGGCAGCTCAGCAGGGGAGGGGGGGCAGGCGGAAGAAGGGGGGGCACAGAGAGAGAAGAGGAGAGGACCACAATTTAAAAAAAAGAGGAAAAAGGTGCTTTTCCAAGCTTTGGGTTACAGGCTCCGACAAGCAGGGGGGCTCTTGTATAGACTTCTGAAGCGTGCACTGCAAAAACTCAAATATCTTACCAACAATGTTTGTCTTATTTCTAGTCAAAATGTCATTTCTAGTCAAAACAAATCTCATTATACTTACAATAAGACTCATCACATAAAAAGTAGCTTGTTTTTAGACACTTTTTACTTAGGGTTAGTTTAGTTTAGTTACTTTCAAGCATATTTCACTTGAAATAAGTCAAAAAATCTGACAGTGGAGCAAGTTTTTCCTCCTTATTACAAGCACAAAAAAACTTGCTTTCACTGGCAGATTTTTCTACTTATTTCAAGTGAAAATTTGTTTGAAACAAGTGAAAATGATCTAAAAACAAGTAAGTTTTTTAGGTGATGCGTCTTATGGAAAGAGATTAGTTTTGACTAGAAATGAGACATTTTGACAAGAAATAAGACAAATATTCTTGGAAAGATTTTGATTTTTGCAGTGTGGCAGGGGCAACAGACTTTCTGCACAATCTCCCCCTCAAAGAGAGAAAGGGGGGAGTTGGGAGTTGGGAGGTGGGGGGGGGGGGGGTGTCTGGGAAGGCATTCCTCAAATATCTCTCCTGCCTAGTACCACCACCCTGCCATACATCTCATCTGCTGCTCAGACTGTCACCGTGGAATTTCTGTGAGGTCCAAAAAATACCATCCATCCATCCAGAGAGAGGGGCAAAAGAAACGAGGGAGGGCCGGGAAAGAAAGAAAAAACAGAGCCACTTTCTCTCCCCCTCTGTTTTTAACCCCTCTCTCTTTCTCTCCTGCTCCTCCCAAAACAAACAGTGCAGCCTTGACTGACTGAGAGTTCAGAGAGCTCGGAGAAGTACAGGAACTATGATTTTTTTCCCTTATACTTCTTCTTTTTGGTCTGGTCAGCAAATCCGATATCATCAATGATTCATAATGTTGTCAGGAGTCGGCTACATCATATCTACAGAAGGCCGGCTCTCCCCTCTTTGAGTCAGCAGCAGGAGAGGAGAAGGTGGAGAGAGAGAAGTGCAGCCTGCAGCTTCAGGATGAAACGCTCCAGTGTGAGTGAGTGAGTGGATTTTCAAAACTCTGGAAACTCTCCACCACTCCGTGATGCTATACACCCGTAAAAAAAAGTTTTGCGTCTTCATTACACAAATGAGATCGACTGCCCCTTTGACCTGCCTCGTGTCCCGCCACTTGTTTAAGATCCAAATCCACTGAAACCTCAAATTTCTTCCCCCCTTCAGATGTGAGAGCCATGATCAGATAGCAGAGGAACAGAACGGGTGCAACACAAGCGTATCTATTTACTTCAGTTTTCATTTGAGCTTAGCTTTGTGCATTCCACTGATTCTCAGAGCGAATTGACTTCAAATATTTGCCTTGATGCCGGCTGCGCCTTTCGCCCCCTCAAACTTCATTAGCTGCCAGAGCGGCGGCGAGGGTGGGCCGGTCCCCCCTCCTCTCCTCTCCCTTCCCCTCCACTCCTGAAACTCTCTCTTCTTGCACTCTGTGAAAGTCTACAGCGGTGCGTGAAAGGTAAACACGCTGTGCATTCAGAATCACAGGGCTCACTTAGTCCCCTTATCTCTGTGATGAAGTGTTTTCCTCCTCCGAGTTCTCAGGATACAGGCCTCTGCACTTCCCCAAACAAACCTGTCGAGGGGCAGCGGGCGGAGCGGAGCGGCGTGCACGTGCAACAACAACTCCACCAGACTCGGGCTGTTTTTCTTTTTACGAGCTCCACTTTGAGTGCTTCTTGTTTGGTTTGCTGATAACAGCCATGTTGGGGAACATGTGGTGCATATGTGTTCCATTTGCCCACTAATTAGATTGCAAGGCGGTGCACTGAAGCATGCATTGTAGCCCCCCCCCACACCACCACCACCCACCACCTCCCCCTGCGCCTCCACCCACTCTGCCAGTCCATCAGATAAGGAAGCCATTCTGACTCTCATCAGTTTCCATTATGTAAGGGCAGATTTGGTGGAGTGGAGCTGCGACTGGGAGTCTGATGGGCCCAAAACAAATCAAACCCAACTACTGTCTGCTGATACATAAGTGACTATTCCCTTGCTTATAATCGAGTTACCTATGACATGCCTTGTCAGCGATTAACACAATAAGCCGCCCTCATGTTCCACAGTGCCATAATTTAAAAGAAATTAAGGTGGAGAGAGGGAGGGGGGAGAAATGGAAAATGGATTTCGCTCAGTGGATTGAATTGTGAAGTGGAACTAAAGTCCCGTGAAAACCACAAACATTAAAAAATGAAACGGTGAACGGCGGTACAGTACAGCTGCAGGTCAGCGTGACCCCGCCGCTTTCCTCTGCACGACCCACAAGAGTCAGAGACTTCAGTTCAAACAGGCAGAGAAACATATGCACAAATGATGACAGAGAGAGAGAAAGATGCTCACAGATGCAAACACTAAACTTCATCTGCTAACAAATTTATGAACAGCCAATTAGCTGCCAATCAGCAGATTCAGTGGCTGCTGAATGAAAGAGCAGAGCTAATTTGGAAATGATACATCGACGGAGCCCGCTCTCCACTCAACCTGGGAAAAAAAAAAACAACACAAAAACGCTGCCTTCCTTTCCCCCGCAGGGACCGAATTCTTTTTACTGTGTGTGTGTGTGTGTGTGTGTTTAGACACAGGAAACTCATTCCTGACTAATTTGATTAGCTGGAGCATTGTTACTGCTGCCCCCACCTCCTCGTGTCCCCTTGACTTGAGGATCATGGACAGTTTAACGGTCCCGTTGGTGCTGAAATTAGACCCCAAAAAAAGAAGAGTCAAGGAACAGAGAGAGAGCAGCACAGCTAACCCTAAACCCCCCCTCTAACCCCACACCTTCTCCTCCTCCTCCTCCTCCTCCCCTGGGCCATAAATCTCTGACAGCAATAAAGAAAAGGTTAAAGTGGGATTGAAATCTGGGATTAAAGGACCAAACCCTCCTGCAAACGTACACCACGGCCATTCACCGAGCACAAAGGAAGCGTAAGGTCCCCGGTTTTGGGGTGGAACGGGAAGAGGAGAGGGAGGGAGGGAGGGAGGGGTGGTGGGGATACAGTAACAAGATCCAGCAAAGCCCTGTACTCTCCTGAGCCCTGCAGCGTAAACAAACAGCTGAGACACACACACACACATAAAACCACACACGCACAATCACAGACACACAATCAGAGCTGGCTGTCTGTCTGCCCATGCAGGCAGGGCTCATGCACCTCGGGGCAGCGCACTGACACAGGCTCATCACATTACTGTCTGTCTCCGGTTTCATCAGCTTAAACTATCTCTCTGACAACAGGTTAGCTGCTCAGCCTTCGCCTGGATGTGACAGCTCGCAGCTCGCCGGCCAAATAAGGATCGGTGTCGACCTGTAACTCACAGGTCCACCTTGTGTTTTGACCCCTGAGGAGGTGAATCATTTTTTTTTAAATAAGGAAGGAACTCACTCACTTGTTTGGAGAGTTAATGGGATTTTTTTTAAAGAGGGAATATGAAAATAAAATGGGTGATTAAGAGGGACATTTCTTCTTGTAGTGTGTAAAACTGCTGCAGTTTAATGTTTAATGGGGCTCTGGCTCCTCAAGCAAAAAAAACGAATAATAAAAAAAAAAATACTGTAACTCAGATCAGTATTATACCCCGGCTGCATGTGACTTCATCCTGCAAAGACGAGAAGCGAGGACACTCCAAAACCAAATGGCAGGAGTGAGACATTCCTGCCTCCCTATGTAGTGCCAGAGCGGGAACACATCAGCAGCACAGGCCGGTCGGAGCAGAGCAGAGCAGGGCCGACACTAGATGGCGCAGTTTCATGTGCAATACGGAGAAGGGAGGGGAGGGAGTGAGCATCACTACTACACACACACACGCTCACACACACATTCATGCATGCAATAAACCTCACAGAAAGCTGTATGTAGAAGCAACACACTATATGCAATATTAATAAATCTGCAGGTGTGTGAACAGCATATGTTTGGGTTGAATTATTCAGCACAGCTTCTCCTTGAAGCTCTGAGCTCTGAGCTCTGAGCTGACTTTCTATCATCTAATTTGTTGTATTTTTTTTTTTACATTTGGTTGCAAAAAAAGAGAAAAATATGTGACACCAACTTCTCACCCACATCCCACATCAAACAAGCAGTGCTGACTTCAGATCAGACAAAAGAGAAAAGACAACACAGCTGCTTTTCATAGACGCGATTACACAGATTACACAGATTACACAGATTACAAAAACTCATGCGTTGCTGGCTGCACTCACTTGCACTCCCGGTCCTCCAGGTCGAAGTGCGGATTGAAGTTGATGAGGATCCGCTGGTGGTGAGCGGGCGTCGATATCACCCACACGCACCTCTGAGAAGGGGGGTAAGACATGGGGTATCCGGGAGAGGTGAGGTAGTTGGCGGTTGAGATTCTGATGTTGCCTCCACATTTGTCTGCAGAGAATAAAGAGAGATGATTATCTATCTATCTATCTATCTATCTATCTATCTATCTATCTATCTATCTATCTATCTATCTATCTATCTATCTATCTATCTATCTATCTATCTATCAAGACATAATGTATAGGGATTTAGATGCACTTCTCCATTCTGTATTATTCATAATATCAATATGATAATGGGGTATTGTTTATAGTGAGATCATGAAGTAGAGATTTGTTGAGTTTCATCATGATGAAGCACTTTTGGCTCCTTCCACTAAAACAACAGCAGGTTTCAGTTTGAGTTGATGCATAATTCAAACAATGCAAATAAAAAAGGTCCGAGGGGGGAAAACTTTAAAAAGTCACAAAGTCACCAACAAACTACAGGAGAGTTTCTTTCTTCCTCTAAACCTGCTCAAACACTTTGTTTCATCCACAATTGAATAAAAGGCCTGCTGCTGCTGCTGCCATTCACATTCATCCTCATTTGCGCCTGTATTCATCCTTTTTATTACAAAAGCCCGAACCATCTGCTGCTCTAACCTGAGCGCACACCTCCACAAAAAAACCCACAACCAATCTACAGTATTAACTGGGAATAAAGCAGAATAAGGAGAAAACAACGCGAGGCTGAAATGAAACTAAAGGGGAAAGGGAACTTGGGGAAGTTCAGCGTGTGGCCTGACTCACTGGGAAATACACAACAACCCCAGTAGCTCTAAGACTGAGAGATGAACGAAACCCGATTCTAATCATTTAATAAAATCTGAAATAACAAAAATAATTTATGGTAAAAGTCTCACAAGACTCTGTAAGAGGCAGTGAATAAATACAAATCCAGACATCTAACAACAGGGCTTTTAAAGGGGGCAACGATGTGTTAATAATAAACTCACTGAACAGAAACAAAAGCATTAAAGGAATATTTCAAAACGTGCAATAAAGGCGTAAAAGCGTCTCTTTAGAAAGAAACGGGGGAGGTGTAGGCACTAGGCAGGACGATCAGGTGAGCGACCTGCGAGTTTACCCGGAGATCAGCGGAGATCAGAGGGAGTTAATCTTTTAAAACAATACCGGGCTTTAGTTAGAAAAGCGTAATTTAAACAGATATCAGATGTCAACACTCACCGTTTTTGAAAGCCTTGACAGCCAAGAGGATTCCCATGAACAGGATCAACACTAATCCACAATGCATCCTTGGTTTATCTCCAGAAAAATAAAATTACGCATAAAAAAAATGAAAAATGAAAAAAAAAATCTCCAAAACCAAACTCCTTTCGAAAGATTCTTTTTCGGGGGGTCCAATATTCTTCTTTTCTCCTCTCGTTTCGATGAATAAATAAAGCAGAAGAAGCAGAAGGAGTCTGTTTTCTCTTTTTTTCCTTCTTTTTAAGCGGAGTTGGGGCTGATCTGATCTGAGAGCGGGGCTCAGGTCTCGGGCATCCTGTCATTCAGCTCCTGGTTCCTCGCTGCTGCTGTGCCGCCGCCGCCGGCTGCTGCTGCTGCTGCTGCTGCTGCTGCGCTCCCCTCTCCAGCGCCGTCCGTGCCATATCCTCTCCAAAGAAGGAGTCCGAGAAGCGCGAAGAAATCTCCCACTCACTCACTCCGATTCCGACCGTCCTTACTCCGTCAAATGCGGGAGATAATCCGTGGTGGCTGCTGCTGCTGTGGATGTGGATGAGGAGGATGAGGATGAGGAGGTGAAAGACAACAGGAGAGAGATGTGAGCAGGTTATGAACGCAGCCTGACGCCGTGCGCACTGGACATTCCCCCGATCTGTCCAAACCAAACCACCACCACCGCTGCTGCCGACTATAGAAAGGCACGAATATCTATCTATCTGTCTATCTATCTACACCTCCTCCTCTTCTCCTTTCCCCCTTACCCCCTTACGGCCTGTGACCGCTCCTCTTCTATAGGCTCAGAGCGGCCGGGGACTCGGAGAGCTTTATGATTGGCTTGATTACAAATAGCCAACCGAAGTGGTAAAAGCCCCGTGTCTTTATATGTAAGCGGAGCTGCACACTGAGTCACAGAGCACCAGCAGTCCGTTAAGTGACATGACTCCCTCTCTCTCTCCCTCTCTCTTTTACTCACTCTCTCTCTCTCTCTATCCCCTCCCTCCCTCCTTCCCTCTCTCTCTCCTTCTCCTTCTCCTTCTCTCTCTATCTTCTCTCACAAAAAAGGGAGTTAGACATTAATGGAAGCTGTAGTCACACGACAGGAGACCCTCCAGGAATATTCAACACCACACAACCTTTAACACAACCTAAACCTAATACATAAACAGGTTATTTTTGGTGAAACATCTGGACTTTGAACAGTTTTTACATGTGGATTATGAGGAATGCTGTAGTAGTGAGTGTTTCCTCAGGATGTTCCTCCTTCCGCCACTGTCTGGGACTGATTATTAGGACTATAATATGACACACTGGAGCTGCCCATCAAGACAAGTTACAGTGCTGCTGCAGTCACTGTCTGTTCTGTTCTGTTCTGTTCTGTTCTGTTCTGGGCCCTGAGCAACAACAACAGACAAAAAACCTAACCTAAAGAAGAGAAAATAGTCGATTTCTCTCCTGCACCAGCAGCAGCAGCAGCAGCTGATGATCCAGATGCGCCGACGGTTTAAAACCTGCCCCACAACAGTGACACCATTAAAACCGACACTCCGGAATTTAGGGAAAATCAATTAAAGCGTAAATTATAGCTTTTATAGCCTCGGTGGTTTCACTCCGGGCTGCCCTCACTGGGTCACACTGCATGAATAACACCGGAGCAGGGGCGCGCGCGCGTATGTATGTGTGTTTGTGTGCACCGCAAAAATCCTGCACTAAAAAGACACCGCATAGTTAGGAGAAAATATTAATTTATACCATTCATAAAAACATAAATCTAAATGGAGTTTAAACCAAAAATGGGGTCATATCAGTCTAATGTGATGAAAATGGACAAGAAGATCTGAAATCTGCAGTGAAATCTAACGCAGCAGTGTTTAATTTAATTCTCCTCTTTGCATTTATAAGTCAAATAAAAACAGCTGCATTCACCTGCGCCTTGAGGACTCGCAGACCGCAGGCATCCAGCCCTCCTCCCTCCACCTCCAGCATGCGTGGAGGAGCAGAGTGGACGATCCGACACACTTCCCCTCCGATTCTCCTCAAATGTCACCAAATCTTCTTCTCCTCCAGGTCCGCCACAAAAACAAAAAAACAAAAAAAAAACCAAATCAACTTATCTCCCTCCCTCTGTCTCGATCTTTCTCTTTCTGCCTCTTTTTTTGTGTTTGGTTGTTAGTTTAAAGCCGGGGTAGAAGCACCAGTCCAACCCGCTCCGGAGCTCCTACCGCGCAAAGACGCACAGCCGCTGCCGGGAGACCGACTCTCCTCTCCGCGTACAGACTAATCTCCTCCCCGCTGATCTCTCCGCGTCTCTCCTCGTTTCGCTCCCTCCCATTCAGCGCTGTCACAAAGTATGAGGTCCCGGCCGGTGAGAGAAGGTAAAAATACACAGTCCCACAGATGTCAGAGAGGGAGGAAGGTAGGGAGGAGGAGGAGGAGGAGGAGGGGGGGCAGTAATGCAGATAAAAAAGCAAAGTCCTTACAGGTCTATCGTTAAGTTTCTCTCCCCGTCTCTGTCTCCGTGCGCCACACCGCTCTCTCTCTCCGCTCCTCCGCTGCTTGATGCAAATGCAGAGGGTTTGAGTCCCTGCCAGACCCACACGCCTCTTTACGAGGGATGAGTACGCGGGTGCGCGCGTGATAGCTCGCGTGCGCGTGTGTGTGGAAGAGAGAGAGAGAGAGAGCGAAGGAGAGAGACAGAGAGACAGAGAGAGAGGGAGGAGGGGGTGTCTCTCTGCAATCAAGATGCAGATTTCGCCCTGCTGCTTCTTCTCCCTCTCCAGCAGCCTGTAGCCTGTACAGTCACATCAGACAGAGGCTGCGCTAACGCGACACCATCTCTGCACTGCTGGTTTTTTTTCCTATAATCTTATTTTATTTTTGAATAACTCACACAGGCTGATTCTGCAGCTTTATCTACCCCCAGGAATCACACCACACACCTTAAACACACAGAAAACCTGCAACTCCACCCAGGATCACTCTGGGATTATAAAAGTTTTATTATAGGAGATAAATAAAAAACTGCATTTTAAAGATCACACACACCACAAAATCTATATATTCTTATCATAAAGGGTCTATATGGGCTTGTGTGAGCCTTTAGGGGCCAAAGGGCGAGTGCATGGTGTCTCTCTCTGTGTGTGAGTGTGTGTGAGCTGTCTATCACCCACTTTGTTCTGTGCCAAAAATACACACTGACTCGTGAATGACAGCGTATGTCATCCAGCCTGTGATGTGAGAGTCATTAACGTTATAGGTGTTGGATATGACAGCGACCAAGCAGGAGTCAGTGAGTCAGTGTGTGTGTTACCATGGAGAAGAGATTAATGAATAAAACCAGTGTTTGTGGTTTGTTTGTTGGTCCAGATTCAAATAGGATTAAAAAAAAACTTGAACTTCAGTGTGGGGAAAAATCCAAACCACAAAGTTGCTGTTTCATTTCATTGAACAAGCATCTGATTCATAGAGGGAGAAGATGTGTTTGTTTCTGTTATCTGCGACTGATTGGAAGAAAAACAATGAAACTTAAGCTCAAAAACACCCATTCATAGGCCTACTGTACCATTCTTCTTGTCATTGTGAAATTCTCCAGAAACAGGAAGTGAGATTTCCTGTCGGAGAAAATTCAGCTTCATATAGCTAAAAACTTCCCCAATCCTGTTTCTCTAACCTCCTCTGTCTCTGGGCCTGGGGTGGTGGGACGTGGGAGGTGGGAGGGTGGGCAGGGGGGTTATTATGCCTATAGCAGCTACAGTACTACAGTGCTTCACTCCTGCCGGCCTGTGTGTGGTGTTAGGAGCCTTGTGCCCTGTAGGGGGCATCAGAGCTGGTGAGAGCCACCACCTCCTCCCCACTGCTGCTCCTCAGGCTCACCTCACTGTGAGTCTGCACAGCTGGGTTTACAAACAAGTGTCCTGATTAAAGGCTTTTTTTGCTGATTTAATCACTATATTCACTCAGACATCCCATGCATCAGCTTTTAAAACCGCTCTCTTACTCATCTTTGTGGCCCGGTAATCTGTGTTTTACATATTATCAGCTCCTTAAACAAACCACTGTGTTGCTGCTCCTGCTGCTGCCCTGCGTGCAACACAAGGAGCACTCTGTCAGTTCAGGAGTTTGACATATGCTGCATGCACGGAGCGTATTGTATTGAGACGTCTTTATGAAAAGTTTTTGTGACACAATAGAGCCAGGAGAGATAAGCCCACACAGTTCCCTCCTGCACGTTATTATTATTTTTTTCTTATTCCTGGAGAGAAGGGAGACAGAAGATCGAGTGGCTTTATTCCCTGGTAATTCTCCGTCTTGCTGATAACACAAATGTTAAAACGGCGGCGGGCATCTCTATCAAAGGCAGCGGCGCTAACTAGCCTTTCGTGTCTTCAGGATAACGCACGAACAATGGCTTAGAGTCATTTCACAAGGGGTGCTGTGCCTGCCTGTGTGCCGTATCTAAAATGAGGAGGTGGTGGTGGTGGTGGTGGTGGTTGTAACGGAACAATAAAAGAGCCATTTAAAGGATTTGCTTCTTCATATTTATCCGCACTAATCTTTAGTACAGCCCCACGATGAATAATTAGCTCTGGTACAAAAGCAGACATTTCATGGCTCCTGTGAGCAGTGGACTTGATTTCATTAGCCTGAACCTTTATTCACCAGAGTGAGTGAGTGAGTGAGTCAGAGTGAAACGCTGCAGGTTCAAACCATTTGGCACAAAGTTGTGTCGAATGTGTGTGTGTGTGAGTGTTTCACCTGAGAGATCTACCTGCTGCTGAGGAATCAGACACCACTGGAACAGTTTCTGGTGCTCATTCTGGATCAGAGATTGGGAGAGAAAAACGAATGAACGCTGTTTCAGACGGGTACGTTACGACTCTCGAACCCCTACGCTTCCACCCACATTAAAACACTAAAAAGGGAGGAGGGAGTGCACTTCAAAAGGACAGCGTCTGCTCCTCCAGAGACCTGTGGGATCAATGCCAAAGGAGCACGGACTCAATCACGGTGGTCCAACATCTTACGAAAACAAAAACACAAAGACTTCCCCTTTCAACCGGTGCCAATATCTTAGAAATATCTTCCCCTGGCAGCTCTGAGGTTGAGATGAAGGAAAAGATGTCAGCGATGATTGATAATGACACAGATGTTAACTGCAGGTGACCTCTGAGCTGCTTCATCAAACCAACCATCCTTTACTCCTTCAAGAAGATCTAACCTGACTTGTCTCTCTTCAGATCTGTGCTGTTTAATCCACTTGGCTTGGACTCGGCTTCCTTATCCTCTTCGGCACAATTTGTCTGGACAGTGGTGAATGGACTGTACAGAATAAAACTCCAGATAGGAAGTGGTCTTGGAGGCAGATTATCATAAAAAATCAGCAGGTAGCAGAATAAAACAATCAAGGTTTGACCTGAACTAGCAGCAGAACGCGTTGTCGTCTCTGTATCCGGGCAGATGAGACCTCCTTCCTGTGTTTACCTTCTTCACTTCCACCACCCCTCCGGCCCCATATAACAAGGGAAGAGGCAAGTTTACCAGAGCAAACAGAACGCCCTGAAGCCATTTAAAGGGTAATTACCGTTTTTTACAATCTGGACCTTCTTTCTAGCATAAAATATGATTATTTACTCACCCAGATAACTTTGGTGTCATTACAAGTCGTTCCGACGAAATTAGCTCCAGCCGAGATCTGTATAATGCGAGTCTACAGGGCAGCGGAATGCAGCCTCTAAATAACACATTATCTGCAGCGAAACTTGTTCATTTCACCAATATTTTGTTATGATACGCTAGTGCTATTCCCCTCTTAGTCCGGGGTTAGCTGTTATACATCCGGGGTCTGTAGGTCGACCTACTAACCTCTGACCTGGATGATATCATCTCTGAGCGCTGCGCGGCTAATTCTGATTCCGCTTCGGCATTCGGGTCCATTTTTAGTGCAACTAGCCGGAGCTTTAGTGAGTCCAGGTTGCAGAGAGGAAGCCTGTGGAAGCTGAACTTCCTCCAGCTGCTCATTTTGTTCTGACAAGTCGGAAACACGCAGAAACGAACCATAGCATTAGCAGTAGCAACAAGCCACGATATCATCCAGATCAGAGGTTAGTAGGTCAACCTACAGACCCCGGATGTTGATAACAGCTAACCCCGCACTCAGAGGGGAATAGCACTAGCGTATCATAACAAAATATTGGTGAAATGAACGAGTTTCGCGGCAGATAATGTATTATTTAGAGGCTGCATTATACGGATATACGCGGCTCTGGGCTGGAGCTAATTTGTTGTAACGACTTGTAATGACACCAAAGTTATCTGGGTGAGTAAAAGATCATATTTTATTGTAAAAATAAGTTCCAGATTGTAAAAAACGGCAATTCCCCTTTAACATCCCATTAAAACTCGACCGATCACGCAGCACCCAGTGCATTTTACTGGTGAGGAGACTCAGGGCCACACATTCAGAGCTTTACCTCCATTTTCCGACTGCAGCTGCACAGCGAGGCCCGATATTTTCAGCCCTGCTTGCCCTAAATGAGTGGGTGCCGGATGCCAGTCCCTGATGTCATATCAACCGACGTGTGCCGCACTGATCTCAGTCAGACTCTGCGTCTTTGCTTTGCTGCTGTCACATGCACCATTTAAGCTCTTGGATTTATGCGCTTTACAAAAAAAAAAAGAGAGAAGAAAACCTAACCCAACCTTTGATATGAGCAGCACCGCATCCATCTTGGCGGCGAGGCAAGTTCCCCGACTTGTCAGGGACATCACACACTCTGGACTTTCATGTTCGCTTATACGAGACGACAAAATGTGGTGTTTCACCCACTAGCAGGAATATTTAAATGCATGTTCCCATTCCACTGCATTACGAAGAGGATTAGAGCTGCAGACCATGAACTTTTTAAAAGACCTTGTTACCTACTAATCATACTGTGTTCCACATTCTCCTCCATGACAACCACGGTGAAGAGCCACAGGCAGAGGGAGGTTATTGTGTATGTGAATAGAGCAGGGGTCTATACAGCTCTGCACACTGTAAAGACCGCTGCAGCACTGTATCTGTATCCGTTTCACAATATCCAGCAGCTGTCGATAATTACCAACCGAAGAATGTTTCACACGCTCTTGAACAGGCACAAACGACACACCTTCAAACTCTGTCAATGTGTCGTAATCCTGGAGGTTTTTTCTCTTTTTTTAGGATAGAGAGGGAATGCACATGTGCGTGGAGAAACAGGGAAACCAGGGAGGTGAATGGATTTTTGAAGACAAAAGAGGGAAGAAGCCGAAGAAGTGAGTGAGTCGGCTCTGGGAAAAAACAGAGGAGGCCCTGAAGAATCCCTGCACCGCTGATTCTTGAAAGGCGGCGCAGTACGGTGGCGGTGGCGGGAGGAGGAGGAGGAGGAGGAGGAGGTGGCTCAGTCGGATCAAGGTCTGGAGTAATTGCAACAAAGGCTGCGTTACTCCTCGGAGGCGTTTGGGGCCGAGGTGAAACTAAGTGTGAATGGAATTAGCAGAGGAATGAATAAAGAGCTTTCTGAAGTTTAGAGACATTATGGTAATAGAGAAAGAACAACCGAGCTGAGGATGTTCCTCATTCATAGCGGAAGAAGGAGAAGACGAAGAGGAGGAGGAGGAGGAGGAGGAAGGAAGGCGAGCTAAAGGGAAATAGAACAAAAAACATAAAGAAATGGCTTCATTAGAAGTAGAAACATTTACAGTGACATTTAGTGAAGCGGGGAAGATGTATGAATAAATATGCATAATGTTGCCGGGAAGCATGGAGAGCTTCTCAGGGCCAGAAGGAGGGTGAGAGTGATGGCTTGTGAATTAATGATGAGGGAGCCTACTGTCTGTCTCTGGGTCTGTATGAGTGTCTGCGCATGTGACAGCATTTAACTGCAAATGGATGTGTGTGTATGTGTGTGTGAGAGTGAACTTGGGGCATGCACACACACAAACACACACATATCCAAATCATTCTTGCTGCACCCCAATTTCACATCATCACTGATGGAAATTACCCAATCCTCGATACCTAATCAAGCGATCATTTTTTGGAGACACACAGTCTTTGCGATTGTCTCTGTCTGATGCTTAATTACATTTCTGGAAAGCCAGGGAGCAAAACCGCCTGGCAAATTCCAATTTTTGGTGCAGATATATAAATATATATATAATTTTTTTTTTCTCTTAGCGGGTGAGTTAATGTTCTATTCTCCACTTTTTCTTTTTTTTCTTCCCTCCGCCACTTTGGAGGGTTGAGATGATGAATATTGTGCCGCTCATCATCAAACGTACTGGGAGAAGCCCCAGAGATCAGGGCAACGGAGGGGAAGGAGGGGAGGGGAGGGGAGGGGAGGTGTAAAGCGAGGGAGGGAACTGTCAGGGAGAAATGCTATGTAGGTCAATGAAGAATTGCACTGGGATATTGCCTCCTCAGCTCACAGTCTGGGAAGCTGATTTGATTTCTGGTGAATCCATCCGACTTGAATTATGAGAGATTACCTTCCCTAAAATCAGCTCGGCGACCGCCTGCCGCACGAACCCCCTATCCTCTTCCTCCTCCTCCCGCTCTCAGAGGAGATCTATACGCAGAGATCTATACGCCGTATTGGATGATAATATACGCACTTCAAGTCTGCCCAAGTTCTTCAAAGAGACACCTGAATCATACCGTCTCTGCACCGTGGAGGTTTGGTCTTCAGATATGAGCTGCCATAGACACCGACTCTTTGCTCAATATCTGCACATATGAGGTTCAAACTGAGGTAGAGATTGTATAAATAAAAAGAAAACACACGTTTTCTCCATCGTGAACATCCAAGGTACAACAGTAGCCTTAAACCTGACCTGCACACCTGCATCCTTCCTTGATGATGCACCACTTCCTGTCCGATATCAGATTAATTCCTATAGAGTGCCGAAGCGGAAGCAGGAAGTAACGTCTCCATGGGTCCTTAACTCGGAAAAAGTCTCCATGTAAGTGAACGGGAGTCAAAGTTTTCTTTCGTGATCCGATTGAATTGTGTCATGAGAAAAAAATATGACCTCTACCTGTTTAAAACATCGCGTTTCATGCCGAGAAATCAGCAGTTTGTTGTAAAACTATTGTAGAATAACCAGATCTGTAGTCCGTAGAGCGGTCTTCACACTAAATACATTCTTCTGTTGCCGTTTTACGATAAACTGCTGATTTCTCGGCATGAACCGTGATGTTTTAAACAGGTAGAGGTCATGTTTTTTTCTCATGACACAATTCAATCGGATCACGAAATAAAACTTTGACTCCCGTTCACTTAAACATGGAGACTTTTTCCGAGTTAAGGTCCCATGGCGACGTTACTTCCTGCTTCCGCTTCAGCACTCTATAGGCGCTGTAGTGATATCAAAACTCTTCTCGGGAAAGAACAACAATGCAGAGTTGAAGCTGTAAAGTCGACCCATGGGTGGTGGTGGTGGTGGTGGTGGGGGTTAAGATCAAAAGCGAAACATGAGCAGCAGGTTCCCGCCCGACTGTATAGCGAAAGCAGGAGGCTTCATCAAACATAGATACTGTTCAACATACAAACACGAAGACGTCTACGATTTCACAGGTCTGAGATCAGCAAACAAGCAAAAAGAAAAGTAAGAAACCTATACGCCGCTCAAGTCGGAGGTGAGGATGAAGATTCCTCAAATAAAGAGACGATGAACACGAGCAAACAGCAGCTACTGACCTGAACGTCACCTTTATGGTGTTATATGTAAATAAATACCCATGAATTATTCTCTCTGAATCTCCTGCTGCTTTGATCTCTCAACACAGAGCACCTGATTGTTGTTGTGTGTGTGTTTTTTTTTTTTTTAAACAGTCACACAAAACTCTGCATTTAAACAAAAAAGCCTTTATTTTTTTAATCCTCCTGCTGTGAAATCATGCAACACGACACCATTAAACTGCACAGTGTCGACCTCAGAGCTCCGGGGAGGAGGAGGAGGAGGTGGATCGACTCATTGTTCCTCTTTTCAAATTACTTGTTTATGTATTTTCTATTTCTTGACTCATCACTGTGTCGATGATGGAGAAGTTTTCTTCCTCACTGTGTGTCTGAAAGCATCATACCTAACTTTTCACATACATATTTAAAGCAGCAGTTAATGCCTGATAATGTAGTAGTGTAGTGGTGGTAGTGGTTTGACTGATGACCTGCCAGACCTTCTCCTTGGTAAGATAAGAAGTTGCTGGAAGTCAAGCCCTTCCCTCCCTGCCTGGCTGCCTTCATGCTTTGTGAGTTTGTTATAGTAATTGCCACAACAGGTGGTAAACCTAGCTGCCCCTCTGGCCCTCCAAGCCTCACAAGGTGGGCGGAGGGGTGGAGGTGGAGAGGGTGGAGAGGGGGGGTTAAGGACGCACACAACAGGGGTTAGAAATGGAGCCTGGGACTGCAGCACAAAGCCCAGTGTCCTCGTAATTAAGAGGAGGAAATCCCAACAATGGCGTCCGCGGCCTCTGATGGTAAAGATTATCTGACACAGTGAGACGGGGCTGCTGAGGAAGATGAGACGCTGGCTTTGTAAATGAGTGTATGTGTGTGGGTTTATGTGTGTGTGGGTTTGTGTGTGTTGCTGAGGGGGCGGGAGGTGCCTGGTCCACTGTGTGTGTTGTCATGCTGATCATTTCTATGATTCATGTCCCTGTTTGAACATATTTGTGTTTGTCTTTTTAGTTTTTTTTGCGGCTTTGTCACGAGCTGCTTCTGACAAAACAGCGTCGTCATGTGACCGACTGGTGATTATTTACTGAAGACTGACAGGATGTGACTAAAGAGGGATAAAAAAAAAAATGTTTGATTCACATCCAACTTTGTAGGAAGTAGTAGTTTCACCATGATATCTCAGTCACACACAAACACATCACAAGATTGCTTTTCCACCGAGACGACCAAGATGGTCACAGGCGGTTAGAAATGTTTGGTATGCATTGAATAATCCGACTTTTTTTTTTCTTCTCTCCTCTGAATGACTCATCAGGTATTTTCCTCCAGAAATCAGAGCGACTGATGGAACCTCTCACATCGAATGTATTTGCATTTCAAAGTTGGCGAAGCCCCGCTACCTAAATGCACTTCTCTATCAAAGTCATACGAGCGTTTTTAATCTGCCTTGTAAGCAGAAAAATGAAATTGCTGCAAAAAAAATGCAATCGAGCAAAGGATTCACTCGTCAATAAGACTTAAATTTCTCCAGCAGCGGTCTGATTCACATCGGGAAATAACACCATCCTCAGGCTGTGCATGGGCAGAACTTCTTTAAATGATTTTTTTCTAAATGAATCTGGCGTTCACCCTAAAGCAAACTAATGGCCTCCTCAGCCTGCTCAGCAACGGCTTAATGGGATTCTAAGGTGTAGCAACAGTGAGGGATATATTGTTGGGTTATGGATAGTGTTCTTTCCTCTTTATGGACTGATGGTAACATTTAACAAAGTAGAAAGCTGTACTGTAGGTCTTCCTGGAACAGGTTTGCAGCTTTTCTCATTCACTGACACCCAGGTTGACAAATACCCCCCTTTTCCACCGAAAAGAACCTGGTGCTAGTTTGGTGAAGGAGTCGAGTCGGCGCCATGCACGCTCCCCACGCAGGTGCTGCTCCTGTCTTTGCAAGACTGTTATAGAGTTTTCAACGGGATTGAAAATGAAAACTTAGTCCGACCCGATGCGGCCCGTCTCACTAGGCCTGAACCCGGCCCAAAAAAAAGGAAAGAATCTTTGTCGCAATCGCAGCAAACGGCGATTACGTTTAGATGGCGAGATGTTTTGATTCTGATGAACGTTAGCCATTGTAGCTCGGCTACTTAGTTTCAACTGTGAACAAACAAAAGTAATAAGATATAGAGCGCCGAAGCGGAAGAGAAGCTCAACCATGAGACCTCAATTCAGAAAAAGTCTCCAGTCTCCCAAGTGAATGGGAGCCAAAATTGTATTTTGTGATCCGATTGAATTGTGTCATGAGAAAAATATTTGATCTTAACCTACTTAAAACATCACGTTTCATGCCAAGAAATCAGAAGTTTGTCGTAAAACGGCAATGGAAGAATGTATTTTGTGTGAAGATGCTCTACGGACTACAGATCTGGTGTCCCACAAAAAATATGTCACCAATTTACACGGGAAAGGGCGCCATGTGGTGTGTGACGTCACCTACACGACCTGTACTCTCTCTGGTTACGGATTTTTCTGAATTTTATTTTACAATAGTAAAATAGAAATCAGCAAACTGCTGATTTCTCGGCATGAAACGTGATGTTTTAAACAGGTAGAGGTCATATATTTTTCTCATGACACAATTCAGTCGGATCACAAAATAAAATTTTGACTCCCGTTCACTTACATGGAGATTTTTTCCGAATTGAGGTCCCATGGTGAGCGTTACTTCCTGCTTCCACTTCAGCTCTCTATTGATCACGTCTATGCTGTGGTCCTGTTGGTCAGGTAAAAACGTGGTAGGAGCGCACACCAGAATTGAGGAGGACCTGACAGCTGGACCAAAAACAGTAAAAAGAGAAAAAAGCAGTTGTTCAACTCGTCCAGACCAGCGAGGAGCTGGTGCTTGTTTGGAACCAGTGTTGAGAGCCAGGAGTAGTCAAAAAGCAAAGAACCTGTGTTAAATCTGGCTCTGGCTCTGAACTAGCACTGGAAAGAGCTTGGTGGAAAATGACTCGGCCTAAATCCAACTCATGCCACATCCAGGATGAACGCTGTCAGTCCCAGTGCAGAGGCCAGAATCTGTCTCTCTGTGATTCTTGGGTTTAGGAATCAGAAACTTTTCTACTTTGATATTGCACCTCCGAATAAATTGATTTTGCAAACCTGGCCATGTTCACAGAGGCTTTGCACCGTGTTATCTTAACTTGTGACCTAAGCTGCACTAAAACCATGACTGTGCTTTTAGCAAACGGCCTATTTTTAGCAGCCTCCTTGCATTAGCTGGAGCTGTGTGTCCTCCTCAGCTCAGACTGTACCCACAGTTAATGTCTGCAGTGCTTTAAAGTTTTCACCTTCTCCTTCCTGCCAGCTCGCCGTGTAACCCTGAAGTCCTCTCCGTCAATATCTGGAGTTGTTATCCTCCTGACTGCAAAAGTGCCGCCGTCGCCGCGGGAACAAACTAACTCCATTTCACCGTGTCAAGAGTGCAGCCCTCGGAGAAAACCGACCTGTCCGCCGAGACAAATAGAGACAGACAAGCGAGAGAGAAAAGAGATGCAGCGGGACAGAGACAGAGGAGGAGGGAGGAGACAAATAGAGGCATGGCAACGGTCTGCAGCAGCGATAGAGAGAGAGAGAACAAGAAGGGGATAGAAATATTTTAGAATCAGATAGAGTGGAAGAGACAGCGAGTGAGGAATATGTGTGCATCAGGAGTGAGAAATGAAATTGGATGGAGGGAGAAAGTGTGATCAACAAAGACAGAGAGAGAATCAAGGGGAGTGATTGAATAGCAGAGGATAAGCTGGTGTACACACACAGTATATATACATATGTATGAATGCATATATGAGTTAGAAAGAGACGAGACAGACGGAGACATGGGAATACAGAAACTTCCAGAGATTTTGTGGCTTTTTCTTTCTTCTTTTTTAACAGGTGCGACTGTTATCAGACAGAAAACCCAACCCTGCTCCCTGGTGCACATCCACAGGCCTCAAACACATCCTCTCACTTCTTTTTCTGACATAATCCGCCCCAGTGTGGGTAAACACCACATATAACTTAGTTGTAGACTTGTGCGTAGACTATATAATTCAATAGATGAAGAGATATCGAAACAAAACAAACACACAGAGCTGCACATGGCCTCAGAGTTTTGTTTTAATTCGCTATAAAGACTCGGGCCAGCCGTGTTTTTTGGACAACCAACACACACAAACACAAAAAGCGGCAGCTCACCGCACTTCCTCCAGTCATATTTTATGGTTCATTATAAAGCTTTTGATGAGAGTGGCTGTGTTTTTTGTTTTTTAAAAAAAGAAAAAGGCCAAATGGATTGGATGGCTGTGAAGCTCCGGCGTTCACAGACGAGACATATGGCCGGGTGTAATCGCCACAAGGTTTCAGCAAATGCTTTAAACAACAACAAAAAACGGAGGCCGCCTGGCACCAGAACACAACGGCAAAACACAAACAACACAACACACTTGTTCCCAGCACATTGCACTCTTGTTAACTGCTACTTTAATTTGCAATTGGACACGATCACCCCTCCTTCCCTCCTCCTCTTTCCTTCCTCCTCCTCCACCGTTCAGCTCCACTGATATGAATCAAATGCCATGCAGCCACTTTTCTGAGGCTGCTCTGCAACACCGTGGCAGCTCAGATGTTGGTTCGTCAGCTCTGCAGCTCGTGTTAGACTAACAGTCATGCAAACCGGCAGCAGACTGAGACTGACATTGTGATGTTTTTGACCCTCCGTGACCCCATTTGTTTCACCGCCAGCCATCTGATGTAGCGATACGCCTCGGTCTGTTCTTATCAGGCCCTGGTCTGTGCCTGCCTCTCCCAACTCTGCCACCTTCACGGCCTCACAATGGGCCCTTGAGGCAAACACACACACACACAAACACATGAATACACCCAGCATGACACATACTTACAGAGGTTATCTTGCCTTGACATGCCGGTGGTAATCAGCGTCACATCGCCTTGTGCACGGCATCTCCAACAACTCTCCAAACAAACCAGGCCTGTAAATGAAGTGTTCTTCTCTCAGCTGTATATGGCTTCTCGTCCCCTTCATCCCTTCTTTTCCCATTACGCCGTCCCCATCATCTTGTCAAGCCAAGGAAGTGCGCCTAAGCAGACACTTAATTTGTCTTGCTTTGTCATTAGCTCTTGCAGCCACAGAGCGACCCACAAATACAACCCCCCCCGACCCCCACGTATTGATTTAACGTCAGCCGTCGCGTGTTGTCGAAGCGAGGAACCGGCCGCCCCTTGTTTTGGTTTCAGAAAAACTGACAAGACATCGCATTGTAATGTGTGTCACACGCCGATGAGACACGACGGGCAGCGGGGTGACAAGGAGGACTGATGGCGTTTGATATAGTGTTCCTTCACTGCTCTGAAAAGTCAACACACAGGCCACGGCCGGCTGGCTGTCAGCGATGATGAACCGATGGAGTCCTGCCTGAAAACACAAAGGGAGGGAAATCCTGTGTATGTGTGTCTGTGTGTGTGTCTGCTGCTGCTGCTCATCTGACACAGTTTTGGCTTGTTACATGTTTATGTAGCAGATATCAGATGAGCTCATCACGAGGTTCATTAGTACGTCTGCCAGAGCTTTCAACATGTACAACATGTTCTTTATGACTCTGTGTCCCCCTCACGTTGGCAGAAGATTTAAGATTTACTGTTTCATCGCAACTGAACTCTGTCGACTGATGGACACTGACTGACCACTAATGAAAGTTTAAGATGGACGTAGGTTTCTAAAGGAGGGGTTTTGAGGCCATCTTGGCAACGCCGGACTCTAACTAATCCAAGAAAAGGCAAAGAGGAGCATGTCTGTTAAATAAATGTAGTGAGTCCACACTCTGGTTAGCATTGTTAGCACAGTTTGACATGCTGGTGTTCTGCTTGCTGACTAACTGGACGCTAATTAATTTGCTTAGCTAGTTAAAGAACTAAGCTATAGGTATGACACTGACACAGATACCTGCAACTTAAAGCAGAAGTAAGCGGAATATTTGCGTTAAGTCTTAAATAGTTATATCTTCCGACAACAATCACTTATATAGAGTGTTTGGTCTGAAACACGGGTCTGTCAGTCACTCTGCTCTGCTGTAAGCCGAGGAGAAAACTTTCCTTGTATCCTACAACCTTTATCCAATGAGGAGAGAGAACGGCATAAAGGGGCGGTCCTCTCTGTGTGTGCAGCCAAGGGATGCGCGTGAATGTGGTGACGTAGGGACGAGGGCGGGGACTGCTAACTCCATCGGCTGACAGGAAGTTAGCCAAAAACGACCGGATCGCTTACTTCTGCTTTAACATATAAACATATGACACATATAACATATAAATACTCTGTTAGAACTGTTAGTTATTTTTGATTAATCCAATATTCAACAGGCCTGTATCTGCTCCAACACCACAACGTGTTCAGTTGATGTTCAATGAGTCGAATGAGATGAGATGATGCTGACCAAACAGCTGACGTCCCTCAACGATGCACAAGGATTCACTCCCTTTTGGAGCCAAAGTCTAGTGGCCGGTCGGAGAACTGCCACTTTGTAGAAGCTATTTAATCCACAGGTCCTGCACTTTAAAAATCAACAACATAATCCTTGTGAATGATTAGAAAATACTTCATCCAAATTGTCCTGACTTTGTTAACTTTTGGATGTTTTTAAATCAAAGAATAATTCACCAAAATATAAAAATAAACTAAAGTTGTATTCTTGAAATAATCAGTTTTGTAGACCACAGTGGGACCTACAATAAACATAACAAATATAAATATTTGATATAAAAATACCTCAAAAAATCAGTCTGTTTAATTTCACCATATAAGTAGCTCCAAACACTTGAGTTGAACTTGAGCTGTGTGAAGTGTGAGCAGATGAGATGTGTCAGGCCGGATCGATCTGGACTCAGACGCCGTGACTGACTGCTCTGTTGTGAAGCTCAGAAACAACGACCGGTGGGAGCACATTTGTTAAAAAATTGATTTCATGTGACTGTTAGTTATCAGAAGGCCAAAATAAAGTATTTCTGCAGAGCAAATTTATTATTCATCATCACATTCATCATTCTGCACATAAACGACTTCGCTGTTTGACCACTGTGATAATAAACCACGCCAGCTGTCAGTCAGTGCAGTTTGTCGACATTAGGGCCATTTCTAGTTCATGTTGGCGCTGTTTAAGACAAATTGTGTTAATGTTGTTTTCTGACTGGATTTGTTGCTCATGACTTTGTGTCCGGCTGTGATGAACGGACTTTGATACAGGCTGAAAGAAAAGGTCAGAGGGGTCAAGACTCCCTGCAGCATGGAAACTCCTCGTTTAGTCGTTCAGGTTTAGTTCAGACGACGGTAGAAGTGTCTATCTGACTTTAACCGTCTAAGCAGCAGGAGTGACTTCCTGTAATCTGTATACTGTGTCCCAATATGCACACTCGATCACATTTACACACTTGGGCACTTGCCGTGTGTGTTCATGGGCTTAGTGTCAGTGTGCAAGTGTGTCCTGTTTCTCCAGCGACCGAAAGTGCGAAAGTGATTTGCACTTTACCCACACTTCCGACCGAGTGGTATTTGGCCAAGTATAAATCCCACAATGCACCACGGTGAAGTCCGCCGTCACCGGGAGCCACAAGTCACGTTTAGGAAATGCGATTCAATGAATTTCAATAAAATGAAATTAACTTTCTATCTCATAATTATGACTTTTTAATGTCATATTTTATATTCATCATGCTCGGTTCATGTTTTTATTTTATTTTTTTCGTTTTTCTTGTTTGTTTTATTTACTTACGGAGTTGGGTTTACACATTTATGATTTGAATCTTGCACATAGAGACACTTTAGGAGTAGATGAGACTGTGATCCAGCAGCACTGTTAAAACTGTTGCTGTGTGTGTGTGTGTGTGTGTGTGTGTGTGTGTGTGTGTGTGTGTCACAGTTGTGCTAATGTGCGCAATGGCACAGGCTGCACTTGTCAAGTATGACCCGATTGCTTTTAAATATCCCCCCACACGCTTGGCCACTTAATACATGCTTGCACACTATATGCAAATATACAAACATCACCAGAGTGTGTGCGTAACCAAGCGCACTGAGCCAAGTGTGGAGAAATGGGACAGGCCCAGTGATATCTGAGTGGCATACTATGATGACTAGGGATGACGAAGCAGAGCGATGGACTTGTAGACAATATGGCAGATGGTTTCATCAAGTGACGATCTTCCTTCTTCTCTTTGAAAAGGACTGACCCCGACGTGATTTGAACACGCAACCTTCTGATCTGGAGTCAGACGCGCTACCGTTGCGCCACGAGGTCCTGTGTGATGCACCTGATCACACCAGAACTGGAGTCTGAGAAAAGAATGAGCTAAAAAGAAATAAAGAGGACAGACAGAGCGACCCTGATGGCTCCTGGACTCGCCCACTCCATTCTTTAGGGGAAGACATAAACAAATAATCAGTTGGAAACACAATGAGGCTCCCCACATGAATGGACTGTGGTGTTCGTTTGGGGGATTTGCTTGCCAACATATTTTGTTTTGGGTTTAAAACACAAATCCAAGAGCCTCAAATATCTGCTACTACTATTCTGGACATCTTGAACTACTTTCTAGAAATTATGTGAAAACAAAATTGAACAGATCAGCTCTGACCACACCATTTTGTTTTGTCAACATGACATGAATAAGCACCTGTCAGTGAGGATATACACTTCATGGGCAAAAAGGAGGCCTGCTGACTTTTACATACTTCTCTGTGGTTTGGTCTCTGAACTATGTATTTCTAATGAAGAGGAATCTTAAAGCTCTGCAGCATGGAATAATGTCTAAGGGCTTTTTTTGTTTGTTCCCTTTGAAGAGAATCAGGGGACTTAAATGAGTGTTTGCTGTGTCCCCATATCGAAAGGAAAAACAAAATCAAAGTCTGATTTATCCAGACTAAACAAAGCAAACACTTGTGTTCCCAACTATGTAGCAACAGTTCAGGATGTGACAATAAAGTCTGTACATAAAAAAAAAAAATCCAGACCCAGAGAGAGAAACGAACTGTTCTCCCCGTCTGGTGTGGAAGGACCCGACCGCCCCGGCTTATCGAAAATGACTAATAATCTTGTGGCTGAATGGGAGCAAATCCCTCGAAGCCCGGTGCCAAAATCTGGTGGAAAGCCTGAAAGTAGAGGAGTGGCGGTTGTTATAGCAACAGGTGATCGCCCGTGGGTTTGGGGAAAAAGATGTGCAAAAATCAGATTTAGGTGAAGTTTCTCAGGGTTGTTATCTTTGAGAGATTTTTTTTTCTTCCCATTTTCGCACTTCCATTGATTGATTATTATTGTAGCCTTGAAGACAAATGAAATACTTTGTTATTTTTCACCCAAATCATGACTTGTCCCTGATCCTGACCTGGTTGTTTTCCTAAACATTGTTCTCCTGCTGACGGGCCGACACGTCAGGAAAAACGAGAGGTAACAACAACAACTGTCCAACTTTGTTTTCTACCATGTTGTGTAGGTAAATGCCTGAAGCATTTGACATAATGGTGTTTGGATTTCCTGTAACGACAAAAAACCAAATCTGCAGTCGCCTCAGAGGTCAAGGATCTCAACTGTTCAAGGTCCATTATGGTCTGGAGTCGTTGTTTATCTGCTGCAGAGCTAACCTGACACATCAGCGCCTATCGAGGAGGAAATGTTGAGTTCACTGTAATTGCTTTTCGTTTTAGTGCTAAAAATTTCCATATAATAATTCCTATAATAAGGCTGGATGTTTACTTTGTGTCAGGAGGAGTTCTCCGCCTCTTCACGAGTCGTCGTCGTCTTCCTCTTCGTCATCACACTCAGTATCCAGGCAACTGAAGGACACAATGATGAGTATAATGCAGGTCTGCCATAGCTGCAGCAGGAAACTTGACAAGTTTAATGAAGACAGGTAGAGAAACAAAGACAAAGAGAGGATGGGGGAAAAAAAGAAAAGAAAAGAAAAGTTGGTGATGACTGATGCATGAAACGGACGAGGACAGAGTGGAGAGGCAGCGCTGCAGCTCACACAAGCTCGACCCAAACCCCCGGTTGATATATGTGGTAATAAAGTTATTAGGGGCCTCGTAGGCGACTCGCTTCAGGGGGTGATTCAACAAAATGACCTCACTTAGATATGATGCTGCTTCGGAAATGGCTCCGACAGCCTGCAACACTGAAACCACAGCTCTCCCAAAAGATCCTCCGATACCAATACACAAGGAATGTTTTCCTTGGCTCAGCCACTCAACACCACGCTAGGAATTTATTTGGGTTTTCGATGCAGATGAGGGTTGGCTGTGTTTTTTTTCTTCTTTGGGGATGGCAGCTTGAAGCTCAGCTGAGGTGGAATCGCAGAAACCGGATGATTCAATGAGACGTTTGTGGAAACTTTTGCACACTTGGAGGTTTTTTTTATTGCTTGTTTAACCCGCTTCATTCCTGCTGCCCACACAATTCAGGTCGGTCACGAAAGGTTTAAAGTTTATTGCGAACGAGAAACGGTTAATTTTTAAAGACATTTCAATATAAACATTTAAGCCCCCGTAAAATATGTAGAGGCGAAGAAGTCAAACCCAAAGCTGGGGCCGTAAAAGTTCAAACAGCTAAAGCAAACAGTGTGTACGGTTCGGTTTCTACTATCACCAGAGGAGAGGCGGATCTCTCCAAACATGAAAACACACTCTCCTATTTCACCAAACCCCCGAGACAAATGAGGAGGAACAGACTTAAACAAACACAGCGAAAAGTACAAGTTAGCACTCTTCAGCTCGGCTGTGGCGACTGTAAATACTGTAGGAGAGCTTTGTAAAAAAGAACCAGGTCTGTCATTGGTGCTGCTTGTTTTTGGGGACTAATATGTAGCTGCTCTATCATTTGCATTCTTCACAACAGTAGATGGTGGAATGAGTGGATGTTTTGCATCCTCCAAAGCTTTAAAGAGGAGCTATGCAAGAATTTTTACCTTAATGAAACAGCTTCAGAGTAATTGTGATGGTTAGATGACTTGTTACGGGGGTAATGGAGGCTCTCGGTGGCACCACGACAAAAACATGCCCCGTAATCTGTAATCTCTTTTTTATGACAGATAAGACTACAAAAATATGCACACTGTAAAAATGTATATATAACGTTATCCACTGCTCCATGGATTGATTTCTGGCCAGCTTTGTTGAAACAAATGCACATGGCCTTTTAAGTAAATCTTTTAGTTAGCTTAAAAATGACGTACTGTAGGAATATTTCAAATTCTTCAAACTCCAGAATAAAGCCATTGACAACTAGAGTAGATCTGATATTATTTTCTTATATTAGCTTTCCACTGCAGCTATTAGACATGAAAACCTTTAGGACTTTTAACAGAGAGCACTTTGTGAGCACAGAAGTTAAATAATCCTCCTCCTGTGACCTTTCAACTCGCAATCACATCAAATTAATTTGATCTAATTTGTTTTTTCTAAACACACGAAGTGACGTTCTGTTAAGACAAGCTCTTTCATTAGCTCATTACCTTATTAGCTTATGAATAGGTGTGTGAGGGGGGAAAAACAGTTCTGGTTTCAATTTGGTTCTGCTGTAAAAAGAAATAACTCAATAATGATGTCATCATCGGCCTCCATTATAAACTGAAGGTGTGAGGTTCCAGGGTCAAATGAAAGATGCCGTCCAGTGAAACATAAGCTCCAGTGCTCGTGGACCTTGACCCACACTGATGACTGAAAGTCTGCTAGTCTCCTGTGAGTCTGGAGTGGCCCTTTAAAAATCTGCTTCAGCCTCTAAAATATTTAGTAAGTGAAGGTAATCATTTTTGGAGCATGTGAGAACACAAATAAACCAGAAAAGTAGAAAAAAGAAACATTTTCCTCCCTTCGACATCTCATTTTTATAGTTTCTCACTCGACAAGTGCTGCTTTTAACAGTTTACACTACATTACCATGTGCTGACATATTTACATTACATGGAGCTCCACTTGTTGCAGTGTTAGGCTCGTGTTTCAGGCTCCGGAGAAGGATGTCGGGTAAATGTTTTAGTATTTGATAACACAAGTATGATCAAAAACCTTGTTCTTCAAACGCAGATCCCCACTGATTCCCACACGCTCGTTTTGAAACCGTTTCTGAATGACGCTCTGTGAATCATGCTGTTGACACATTCTGCACATCCCCAGACGCCCTGTTTATCAGGGAGGATGGATGTGCGATGTGTGTGTGAGAGAGAGTGTGTGTTTGTGTTGAGTGCACATCAGACGGGAGCTGCTGGAGCTTTTGTCTGAGTTAATTACTAAAACAGCATCAAACAACAGAACAGAAAAGCTCTCCATGGATAGTCTGAGCTAGCTGGACAGTTTGTCACAACTTCAAAACCACCTCCCACTGCTGTGATAAGGTGTGTGTGTGTGTGATTGTGTGTGTTTGTGTGTGTGTGTGTAGGCGCAGGTGGATGTATGTCGTCAGTTGGACACAGAGAGTCTATCTGTTTGTCTTTGTTTGCCTGACGTGGGCTTGTGTGTGTGTGTGTGTTGTCACACTGGGTGGGCCACAACAATTTAGACAGCAAGCAAATACAGGAAAGTGTCTGAGCGGGTCCAGACATCTCAGCTACACACACACACACTCAAACACACGCACACACACACTGATGCCACATTTCGGTGGTGAAATATTTCTATGGCAGCAGCAGCAGCAGAGATAAGCCCTCGGGGGCCTTCAGGTTGCAGCAAAAGAAAAATACTGCGACTTTATTCTGCTGAAGGTCCGTCGTCCAAATCGTGTCAACTAGTTCATTTTCAACAAGTCACAAGGAATTTATTTTCATCTCCATCACTAAGTGGAAAAAAATAGTGTTCAGTCTTCACTGCTGCTTCCTATAGAAGAAACAGTCACAAAGAAAAAAAATTATTGTAGCTCTTTGTGACGAGAGTCTCACATACAAACACTTGGCATCGCCTTAAAGGAGCTGTTTGTGTGTTTTTGCCATCGCTATAGAGCCGACGTTAGCAAAAGAGTTTAAATTATATACTATATACTTATTTATATTATCATATTCACAAGGTAAGAGGTTGTAACACGTCCTCTGAGCAGTGCTACAGACTGGACACTTCAGTGACTCGGTATCGGAAAGTGAGGAACCTGCTAGCTAACCTGTTAGCCACCAGTTAGCATGCTAACTACAGTAGAGAAGAGGAAGTGATAGTGCTGAGAATCTCATTAATGTAGCCTACATGCACAAGTGAAATATCTCTTTATGAGTTACTACTATTGAGCAAATTGAATCAGAAATTATTTGCAATTTCAGCAGCTCGACTGAAAACCAGAGAATCAGAGACGGCTTCGTCTTTTTCTTTTTGGTAAACTTGGTGAGTTGCTCCAGCAGTGGCCTCGAGCCTGTAGCATCAAACTTCTAGCTCACTTCTTCTCTAACTTTCTTGTTTTTGTAGTCTTCACCCCCGACTGATGCCGACTGGAGGCAGTTTTACAAACTTAGTGCAGCTCACACACTTAGCAGAGCTGCACCCATAGTCTGATGTTTGACACTGATGGAGATATGCATTTAAAATCTTTTAGTGGATCAAGTGGGAGCACTGGAGGTCACATGAGTGTTGGTCAAACAACTGCAAAGCTAAATAACATGAAGGACGTTTGATAAAAATCAGCTCTGAGTGTGAGAAGAGGGGGGGAACCGAACCTTTAGATAATTCAGATAGTTACTTCACTGTTGCAGTGTGTTACACAACAATGCTGCCAATTTTCACAGCATGACGGAAAAGTCTAACAACACTTTTTTAAACACGATGTTGTGAAAGTGGTGGTACGTGTGAGCGTTTAACAAAAATCTACCTTTAGAGCGCTATCAGTTTGGGAATACTATTCTTCTCACACTGTTGTTGGTTGTTTCCTCCTCTCTGCAGGTAGAATCATATCCCCGGCTCTCTTTATTAAAATCCTTATTTAAATATCTTATTTTCCTATTGGAGTCACGTCTGGCACCCAAACGAATGGCACAATAACTTGATATCTTATTCAATTGAAATACCATGGTGCAATAACGATTTGCTCCTGCAAACAGCTTGCAAATAAAGCTTGTCTCCCTGAGTGGTAATAAAAAGCCTCATGTGGAAGAGGTTATATTAGGACTGTGAGAAATCAAACAGATAGGATCTGAAGAGCTCGATTTCACTCAGAGATCCAAAAAAAGAGAGAGTTTGGCTGCCTGGCGGAGCATCAGCAGCAGCAGCAGCGCAAATATTGAAACATTTCACCTGACGACGGGGGAGTTGAGCAACACGCTGAAATGTCAGCGGGTCACAGACGTGTGCAAAAAAAAAATCTGCCTACTACCTGTCTGATAGCACAGATCTGACCTCTCTGACTGACTTCAGGTCAATACTGAGCCGGTGTGTTCACATGCCCCCAAATAAACAGGTTACCGTGGCATTTTCTGCAGTAACCTCGTTTCTTTAACATCATTATAATCTCAGGTCTGTGCAACAAGGGCATCCATTTATCAAACCTCCAAGAGTTGCACTTAAAAATGAGCCGAAGCGGCAACTTTAGACCGAGAAGGCCGTTATTGGCTGAGTGTGAGCAGTAAGTCAAATTATCAAATGTCTCTCTGCCAAATGTTAAAAAAGAAGCTAATGTGAGTGAGCACATGACTGATCAAACATGTGGCGTCACGTCACATCTGCCTGTCGCTCAAAGAGGCACGACTCAGAGGTGGAAAGACGGCAACTCTGCAGGAGAAAAAGGTAAAAGGTAAAGAAAGTAAAAACTGGGCTGCACATTTCTGCTCTTATCGACCACTGAAGCACTTTTTCTTTCTATCACACACACACTGATGACGGAGCAGCAGCAGTTTGGGGTTCACTATGTTGTCCAAGGACACTTGCAACATCTGGAGGAGCTGAGGATTGAACCACCAACCCTCCTATCGATGGACGACCTGCACTACCCTCCTGATTCAGACTTGTGAAGCCTTTCTATCTGATCTGTTATATTGATTTTTTATCGATATTGACAATGATTCTATCTGGGGTTTGTGTCTCATGCTGCTGGCTACACACAAACTGTTTTCATTAAACTGTTTTAGCAATTCACTAGTTAAGAGAAGGTAAAGAGAAGTGACGTTATATTGCCTATAGTTTTTCTTTTCCCTTGACACCTAAACAACCCCATAGGCTCTAACAAGGAGGGCTAACAGCAAGAACAACAGAACAAAGTCTCTATACAGTAAAATGAAATAAAAATAAATACAAAGTGTAACAAGAAAGCCATTTATGAAGAAATTTAGCTGGGCTACCCTTTACTGAGAATCTTATCTTTTCTAATTTAAGTAAAACCTAACATCTTTAATTCAATTCAATTCAATTCAATTCCAATTCCAATTTATTTATATAGCACCGTATCAAGCAGAAGCAGTTCAGAGTGCTTAAGCCAGAGGGTTAAGATAGATGGAGGTGAAGGTAAGATACGGCGTCTGCACTGATGATCCTGGCGTGCGAGTGTTACATTACATGAACCTGCAGCATCTGTTAAAATGAAGCACCTATTCCCTTTGTTTCACCCTGTGATTTACTCAGAAGCACGCATGTATTTGTTTTACATGCTTTGTGCACTCACACGGCCGACGTGAGATCAGTGCTCAAACAGGTCGCACAACTACAAAAAGCCTTTTATTATGTCGAGTGTTAACCTTTAACCAGGGGGCAGCTTTGAGGTTTTGTGCATACAGAAAGGCTAACAAGGTCACACAAGCTTTTCCATCCTGTCCACATGCCTGCAGGGTCTAGACTCCACTTTTAGCCGGAGAGATAACCTTCCCCAACAACAACAGCAACAATAACAGAGGTCCTGGGACTCCAACAGTCTCCAATGAGTCACCGATTATCTGTGTTTACAAAAGGTCAGCGTCGTTACAGCCCAGGACGTGGAGTGTCCGCCGGCTTATCTGTCACCTGGCCTCCATTGCTAGGGGAAGAGAGGAGCTGTCACAGTAAACAAGCCTGGGCTGCAGCTGCATGCATCCTGCGAGCGTGACGTTTAACAGAAAGCGTTCACGACGACGAGGTGGAGAGGGGTTTCCCTCCTCTCAGCCCTCAGGACGTCGAGACTTCCCTGTTCCAACCGGAGCAACACGGAGCTGAGCCTCCAACTCCAGGGCTCTGCTAAATCCTCTAATTAGGCAGCCAGGGTTTCTGCTGGAGCTCTCCCCTCGTCTCTCTCTCTCTAACCCACTGTGCTCCCTGCAGCAGAACATGTACATTAAATGTTATTAGGGCAAAATGACACAGACACAGACAGCTCATAGAGATATAATAATATTCTAATAATCTTAAGTGAACACGGGCTTGTTTCTAAAAAAGCTCCCTGCAAAACATTTTCTTGTCAACACCAAAGCTGTCAGAGCCGCAAATGCTATTATCGTGATTAGATTGAATGTGTTTTAAGTGCACGCACCCCAGTTTGCATGTGTGCTGTGCTTTGTGTGCCGTAGATTGTCTGTGATGTAAGTACGCAAAACGCATAATTATGAACAACCAGCTGCTAAAGAGCCGTGTCATTTTTTTGCGCCCTGGTCGAAGCCGTCGTTTGCCATAGGAACAAAGAGGCATCGACTATATTCTTCAATATGTGTTATCTTTTTGTGTAACTCTTCTATCGTGTGAATGACGGACAGTTCACCTTCCTGTCATGTCATAAACCTCCTACTCCACATAAGAAACGCAGGCCGGTAGACGACCCGGGGGCCGCCGTGCATGGAGCGAACTAAACGCAGCTCCTACAATTGAGTAGGAGGGTGAACAGGCCGTAAATAAAAGGAGGAAGGAATAATTAAAGGGTCGGATCATGTAAATACGTCTCTTTGAAGTTCTCCTTGGTGAGTTTGAAAGTGATGCTTCTTGTAATCTTTGTTCATTCCTCCTCTATTTTAGACACAAAACAGACACGTGCTCCTCGTTGAACAAAACAAAAAGGGGGAGTTAAGTGCAGAAAGTTGGAGGGCTGGAGACCGACCGACTTTAAAGGCATCGTTAGGGACGAAGATGGTTATTTTGTCATTTTCTTGCTTTTCTTTTGTTCTACAAATTCCATAAAACTATGGAGGCCCTGAGGGACAAATGCACACTCAATGGAGTGGTTCAATACTCAGATATATTGACATATGTAATGTCTTTTGGAAGAATGACACATGTTTTATTGGACAGTTTAACAACAGTTCTGCCTCTGTGGACTTTTCCATCATAACACATCAAAAAGAATTAATGTTTATAATTAAAAAAAATGGACAAAAGCAGTTCAGTCTACATTAAATTTAGCTTTGTTTTCAGAAATTCAGAACGTTAACTACCCTTAACGTCTTTGTATTTGTTGCATTTCTGAAGTTGCAGCTTGTTTCCATGTGTGTCCATGTCCTCAGGAGACCCAGCAGACTACACTTTGTTTCTGTTTTGGATGTGGTCATGGTGTCAGATTTGAAGGCTTTAACAGAGCCTTGAAGTCGAGCTGCGACCCGACAGAGAGCCCCGTCGGCCCACATGCTGGACTGCCGGCGATGGAGGAAGAGAACCTGCCTTTCTTTTTTCAATTTGTGCTGTGATCTTGTGGGTGAATAACGTGGCACAGTGGTCTTTTGTTGGGAGGTCATGAGGTGGCCCAGATTCTGCACTGGTCAGCCGCAAGCTGCTTTAAAAAAAAAAAAAAAAGCTCAGTGATTTCCCCAAAGAGCTGCTGGACGCTGTAGCTTTTTTAAAACCTGACACTAAACCAGGAGTAAATGCTGCTTTTGTTTGGCAGGCGTGACAGCGAGGATCATATTGTCTTCACCTTGTGACAGTGAGCGTCATGTGTCAAGCGTGTCGGGATGTGGTTTTTTTAAAAGTCGGTCAACGAGGCTATTGTTACGACAAACCTGCAAGACACGGCCACTAAACTGTACAGGTGAGAGTGACCACACAACCACACCTGTCTGGCAAGATGGCCGCTAGAGTGTTTGGGTTTAAAGGGATAGTTCAACATGTTGGCAAATTGGCCCATTGCCATAATCCCTATAGTCCGCTGCTCAGAGCTACGCTACGGAGGCTCATGGGATTTCTTGGTTTCCCTCATAAAACTCATCAAATACACAATCCAACAACTCCACAACGCTCTGGTGGACAAGTTGTGACCTGCACATTCACCACGCTATGAGATAATAACACAACGTTACCAGACAGAGTTGTTTTAGAGGTAAATTCATGCAAAACTGCTGATGTGCGTTGCCTTCAGGGACAGTTTTTCAGCAAACAGTCTCTGTATTTACCTCTAAAACAACTCTGTCTCGTGATGTTCTGTTATTATCTCATAGCATGGTGAATGTGCAGGTCACAACTTGTCCACCAGAGCGTTTTGGAGTTGTTGGATTGTGTATTTCATGAGTTTGATGAGGGAAACCAAGAAATCCCATGTTGAACTATCCCTTTAATATGAACTCAAGCATGTGTGTGTGTGTTTTTAATAATAAAGGAGGCCCAGTGAGACTCATTGACATGTTTTCATTACTTCTGGTCGAGAAGTGGAGCTCGGAGCTTCAGATCCTGACATGATACTGGATCGATTCATGGTCTGTTCTGGTTTATTAACCGGGCTTTGTTGAAAATAACAAAAAAAAAAAACACACAATATCACTTACTGAATATTCAAGTAAACTGTTATACATTTATTCTTCCTGCCAGGACTGTGTTGTGAATATTTGAAATGCAACTCGTGACCCGCTCCTGTGTTGCTGTTGTTGAGATGTTTCATTAAAGAACATGGAAGTCAAATTGTCTCGCTCTCTGTGTTTTCTCCCCAATCACTCCCTCTCTCTCCCCCCTGACAGCTCCACAGTACACAGACCACAGTTTAATAAGGCCATTTCATTTTCTGGAGCCTCATATGCAAAAAGAAAAAAAAAAAAGAAAAAAAAAACCCCAAACAAATGTGTCGTTTTAATCAACACTAGCTGGCTGATTGCAATTCACCTCCTCTATTTGCATCCTGCGTGGAGCTGTCACCGTGACCTTGCCGTGCCCCCCACCCCCGTCTCCAGGATTCGCCCTACAGCGTCTCCCCAATCAGCCCACCCACTTGTGTGATATCATTCTAGGGAGAGTGTTGGGATATTGATGCGAGGGGTCCTGTCACGCTCGCTCCCCGTAGCTCCACTATCAGTAATGCTTTCGATAGAGGAAGAAGTAGAAGAGGAGGAGGAGGAGGAGGGGAAAAGCGAAATATCTTCTCGGTTTGAACCCTGGCAGAAACGCGTCGGGGAGGCGAGGCAGCCATGAATCTTTGAGGCGCTTGCTAATGGCTTCCAAAGAGCAGAACATTTGTGTGTGTAATGCAACACGCGACGCTGAGATGGGGATGGGAGCTGATGGCCTGACTCCCCGACAGGGACGTGCACATGACTATAGAGGGGCAGGGGCTCAACATCAGAAAAGGGCAGTGTACAATTTTTTCAGGCCTTAATATCAAAATAAATAAATTAAAATAAATTACAGTTACTATTTAGTCGGTAGAGAAAGCCTGCACGCCTTCAGGACTGCAGTCAACACGCTGGACCTATTTCCCAACTTCCCGAAACAGAGTCATGACTTCTGAACTGGTGGCTAAGGCTAATATGGTATTGGGTGCACATTAACATGGCTTGCAGAAAAAAAAAAAAAAGTAGGCTAAGCCTACAGCCTACACACACAAAACCAAGAAATGACTACTGTGACTGCTACTGTGCATATTTACCAACAGTAGCAATATTTACCACAGCAAAGTCACAATTACCAGTAACTCAATATCTGGAAACGAATTCAAATAGTCAGTGAAATCAAGCTGAGTGAGTGATTCCTCCTGTTGCTGCTGTTATTCACTACATTCAGGTGATGTTAGACAGAGGACGGGGTGGGGCTTAACTCTTAACAAGCAGTCAGCTAAACAAACACAAATGGGGCTTTTCTTAAATATGACTCATATTAAGCTCGTTGAATAAGTGGACGGCGACTTGTCAGAACCGACAAGGAAGTTATGTTGGTGGATTTAACTCACGAGATTCGACACAAGTCTCTCCACTGTCACGTCTCATAGGCTATATGTGCGGGTTATCGATGAGGCAGCAGCTTCTACTTCTCTCTCTCTCTCTCTGGACGTGCATGTGAGGGAGCGCGCACCGCGGGGCAGCCCCGCCCCTCAGTGAGGGACAGAGCGGAGCAGCAGCGGACAACACACACACCAACGTACATACACAATACCGTGTGTATTACAAGGAAAAGCGTACGGTAGATAGCCGTGGCATTTTTACAGCGCGGTTGTTTACATCCTCATGCACAACAGGAATGCATTTATTGAAAAAAAAAAAAAAACATAAAAAAGGGCACTTTTTAATACGAGGCAAAAAGGGCAGGGGCTCAAGCACCCTTTGGGCCCTATGTGTGCACGTGCCTGCTCCCCGAGATGTGTTGATGCCACTTTCACGCCGACCCCCCGCTGCTCTCTCTCCCCCCGCAGCAGCAGCAGCATCCTGCGTAGCTACATCGTTCCCTTCGTTCCCAACGTCACGCTTCACATCCTCTCCCTCCTCCCTCCCTGTTATTTCTTGTCCACTTTCTTTACTTACAATTCTCCCCTTTTATTTTTAATCCTTCCGCTTTTTCTTTCATGTGCTCTTTATTCTGGTATTTCAAGGAAATTATCCTCTCTTTACCGACTCCCTCTCTGGCTGTGGGGGATAATGTGGATGGGAAGCAGAGACTCTTTCCCTCTCTCTCTCTCTTTCTCTGTGTCTTTCTTGTTGGGTTGTTAATGCTGTCTGTCTGCTTGACTCTCTCGCTCTCAGACGGGGGACTTGTGGTGATGAAGATGCTCATTTCTCTCTCCCCTGGAGGGCCAGATTGCAGTGTTGTGCCATTAACCAGAAGTTGCGCTCGTGCCTTGGCAGCTTATTAACATATTTCATCTGCACACACGCTACTCTCCCTTTTACAATTCAATTGTGCTTCTTGTTTTTTTTTTGTTTTTTTTTTTACTTATAACTTATTTTGGTAATAATCACTGGTTCCTATTAGAAAACAGAGGTGAGTGTTTTTAACATATAATTACACAGTGAAAAAAAAGAAAAGAAACAGAAGCTGAAGAATTAGGGAGCGATCTGTGAGGTTTTGGTTCAGAAAAGACAGACAGAGGCGGCCACACACATACAGAGAGGGAAAACAAATACTTGGCCACACCGACATGTAAATACACAACATCGGTCGACCGTGCCTGTGGAAGTGAAGGGGGAAAAAAAGAGTTTGGTAACACTTTATAATAACTACACACTATTACGCGTTAATTAATCTTTATTGAATACTTTAAACTTCATATTAATTAGTCTGTAATTCATAAACAGAGTCATAAATGTTGACGTCTAGATTAATAAACTAATCTATAATGTGTTTAATGATTGTATTACCATACTCAATAAATGATGGAGTCAGTATTCAAGTGTTATATCAATGACAAACCAGTTATTATTGAAGATGTCAGTGGTTCATAAAGTGTTAGGAAATGATTGACAAACTATTTAGATTAGATTTATGCTGCTTTTGGATTTACACAATTATTTAGACAGTGTACTAATGCTCAGTGTTTGATTAGATGTTTTATAAAGTACTTAACACAGAGTAATTACCTGAATCAATCATGAAATGCAGTGTTTATAAAACACTAATGTGATGCTTTATAAATGATCTTGGTTGGTTTGTAATTGATATAATACCTGATTTATAGACATGATAATCCATCCTTTAGCAAGTACGAGCAGATTTAATGTGATGTATTACAGACTAATTATCAATGGAAGATGACTCCTTTATAAATCAAGTGTTTACGAATGTTTCACAGTTTTATTATGAAGCTTTACCAAGGATTTTTCCTAAGTGGTGTCACGTCTATGCACCAGTAGCCTTCGAGTCGTTAACAGTGTATTTCAGGGACTGCAACATGCACGGGTATAAACACACACACACACACAGAGCCATTAAAATGCACCTGCCTCCTTTCTGCCCCCCTGTTGCCCCCTCTTTGCTCTGTGCTTCTCTTGCTCAATGCTAATGTTCGTCCTGAGGAGCAGGAATGTTGCATGGACCAACAGGGAGCAGGAGGCTGGAGGAGTTGGGGGTGGGGGGCCCTGAGGGGTCGGGGGTGGAGGGGGCCGGCGACCACCGAGGGGCCGCAGCCTTTTACACAACCAGGATTAAACTTTAACCCGAGCTCAGTTGCAGATTGAGGAGGTGTGCATAGCTGTTTAAAGGGATAGTTCACCCAAAATTGAAATTTCACTCATTATCTACTCACTCACCCTCATGTCGACTAAGGGCTGGGAAAAGTTTCAGTGTCCTCCGTGGCTTCTCTGAGTTACAGGGGGTCTCGGCATAGCAGTGCATGTCAATATAACGTACCAACTGTCTTCATAACAAAAAGACACACCAAAAAACATCCAAATACCTCCATAGTGCTTGTATGCAATGTATTGAAGCCTCGAAATGCGAAATTGTCCTGAAAAAAAATGAAATATTTCAAGCTTGTTTGTAGCGGAAGCTCCTCTTCCCAGTTCGTCCAAATTTGACGAACCGGGAAGAGGAGCTTCGAGAAGCTTCTGCTACAAAACAAGCTTGAAATATAGACTTTTTTTTGTCTTTTTCGGTACAATTTCGCTTTACGGGGCTTCAATACAAGACGGACATGTCTTTTTGTTACGAAGACAGTTGGTATCCATTTCCAACCGTTATATGGACATGCACTGCCACGCCGAGAAATTTCAATTTTGGGTGAACTATCCCTTTAATGACTCAGTGTAAAAGCTGTGTTGTGGGGGAGGTTGGGGTTGGTGTGAGGGGGGGGTCAGCTCTCAAACACCATGATGCAGTGAGGATGGCACGTTGTTAAACACAACTCCAAGAGAGAGAGAGAAAGGGAGGGGAGGGAGGGGCTGCAGCGTTTATCTGAGGTGTTTATTTAGTTCTAACGTCCTTGTTTCATAATGAAATTCTGTTCAGTAACAAACTCGGGGGGAAGAGTCTGAACTGTTTTCCAAACGATTTGAGCAATGCAACACCTGAGAGATAAACAAAACTATACCGATAAAGATTTGCTTTTTTTTTTTTTTTTTTCATTATTATTACATCCAACTGACTTACGCGTGAGATAATACATTTATTTCACTCCGGCGAGCTCCTTGCAAGCTTGTCATCAGTGGCTCTCCACGATCGAGCTAATTATTCCTCATCATATCCAGCAGGTAGTAATTAGGCCTTTGTTACTCGCTATCATACTGTTGATACAATAGACGGCTCTCAGGCTGCAATTGTTCTCCGCAATTGTGAAGAGGTAAAGGAGATTATGCATTTTAATAGGTGAGAATTAAAATAATATGAAGTGAAACCCGGCGAGAGGAGAGGCCGCCCGCTTTGTGTTTACTACTGATGTTTATTCATGGAATATACGAGTATAATCTCATGATTCAAAGTGACTCATTCATCCTGCTCATTCAAGTGTTCTTGACTGTCGCTGATGATCGAAATGGAAAAAAAAAAAGCCAAATTGACTCCTGTCTGGGTTGATCCGCGGCAGAGGCAAAACAAAGAGCAAATTGGCTATTTAAAAGATCAAGCCAGAAAAAAATGCTGATTGCTGAGTGTGTTTTCTGCAGATGTTGTTTGTCATACAAAAGGGATGAAAGGCAAGTGATAGGCAAGCTGATTCTGAAGAACACAACACTCAGAAGACTCTTAGCTGATTGCCGTCACACCCACAATCAGACATTGGCAGCAGCCGACACACAAACATCATTTTATTTATGGTAACTTTTTTTTTTTTTTTTTTTTGTTCCTTCTCTCCCACTGAATTTCAGTCAAAATGTGATTATACGACAGGATGTGACCGTCCTCCAGCAGGAAAACAACATCATCATCTACATACTCAAGTCTGTGTTTCATCACAAAGGGCTCTTGTGTGTGTTGAGACAGTAAATCCTTAGAAAACAGAGGTGCAGTCTAAACATTTACGCAGGTGTTGGACGCCTTTCAGGACCTTTGTACACAAACTGTGACTGAGTTATGGACGTTGTGAGCGTGGGTTCAGCCTGTTCATCTAAAAAAATGTCAAACATTTCCTTCAGTACACGGTGACCCGACCTCTGACCCCTGACTTAGTTGTTGCAAAAGGGACTAACTATGACACTTTGGTGTACGTTTAGGGGCCACGTCCCATTTTTGTGGCCTGACTCATCCAAAGATTCATTGCATGTTGCTTATGAAAATAAAACAGCAGCCAAAACAGACCCAGAGGATTACGCTTTTAAATATGCATCGAGTTTCATCCAATTTCAACAGCTAAAAGTGCAACTGTTAAAAAAAAACATTTCAAGGGCCTTAAAAAGTCAAGTGCTTGGCAGGTTGCTAGGCAGGTTGCTAGGCAGCGTTTTGTGATGCAATGATAAGAACAACATGGAAGAAATCCTCCGTAGTCTTCAAGGCAGTATTGACAAGAGACGTCCGTGTTGGAAGTGACGAAGAGCTGAGAGATCAAACTCCCTTTAGTAGAAGTGGCAAATGGTTATTGGGGGTTTTCCATGATGTTTACAGACCATAAACAGTGTCAGACATGAAGGAGGTTGCACAAAGTCTTCCACAAGTGACTGAGGTCAGCAGAGAATGATATGGAGACCAGATTTGACAATTAATAGGACAATTGAAGCCAAATTAAAGGGATAGTTCAACATTTTGGCAAATTGGCCCATTGCCATAATCCCTATAGTCATAGCAGTAGCTTCGTTACCTTTATTTGTCGGTGTGAGCTATTTTTAGAACGGCGGAGCAGAGCCGCGAGCTGCTCAGAGCTACGCTACGGAGGCTCATGGGATTTATCAAACTCATCAAATACACAATCCAACAACTCCAAAACGCTCTCAAGGACAAGTTGTGACCTGCACAATCACCACGTTATGAGATAATAACAGAACGTTATCAGACGGAGTTGTTTTAGAGGGAAATTCATGAAAAACCGCTGATGCACGTTCCCGTTGGGGGCAGTTTTTCAGCAAGCAGTCTCTGCATTTACCTCGAAAACAACTCTGTCTCGTAACGTTCCGTTATTATCTCATATCGTGGTGAGTCTTGTCCACAAGAGCGTTTTGGACTGCTGCCTACAGCGATTATGGCAATGGGCCAATTTGCCAAAAATGTTGAACTATCCCTTTAAGTGCCTGTTGGGATTCCAGTGGCGCATTGCTGACGCAGGAAACTTTGAAACTTTGTTGGACAACAACAGAAGGAAATTCAAGCAGAGACTTGACTCGGGGAAGTTTGCAGCTTGCAAACAGTGGCCTGATGAGTCAGTGTTTGATTATCTGACCCGACTGTCTGAGGTTCACAGCGACAACACTGGAGACTGTCTCGTTTGGTTCTGGCCTCCGTAGACCATGTCCCCTGAATTAAGCCACAGCTTACGTCTCTGTCTCCGTTCAAAGTTGGTCTCAGTCATTGAATTTAAATGGCCGACTGATTACTCACCACTGACACTGACCCCTCTAATGTTTTGATCTGGTGTTTACAGACAGATGATGATGATGATGATCTGCTCCTGCTGGGTTATTATTATTATCATATTATCTGAAGGGACTTTGTAAATCTTCCTCGAGTTGAGGACATTATTGTTGAACATGACCTCAAACTTAGTGGAGCCAGAGGGAAAATCATGAAATTACTTAAGAATGCATGTGTTAAACACAATTTGTATCCACAATGGCTTCTTTTTACTTGTCGGCTTTCTTTGGGATTTCCAGCTGCACACACAGACACACAGATACAGACACAGATACAGACACACAGAAGTAATGTTGCTGACCTCCCTAAAAAAATGTAAGAAATGTCTGCTCATGCAGGGGAGGGTACGAGGGCGGGGTCAGGAATGAGTGTATGGATGTGGTTCGTGTGGTCAGTGGTCAACGCCTCGCACTGTTTCACTGCACTTCTCTGACTGTGTGAAGCCAAAGCAAACAACAGACGAGTCAGATGGAAAACGTATATCAGTCACTCCATCTCATTCCAGCGTGATCTATTATGTGCTCTGCATCTCAAGTCGTCGTGAACGGCGACCGTAACAAGCATCACATGCTATATGAATTATAAAAATCAAGCATCCAAAACCCCCAGTGGAGTTGTCTTCTGAAAACGGCTTGAAATCCATTTAACAACACAGTTGCTCTTGGATACGACACTGGAAACATTCCTTTTCCTTTTGTCTTGCAAGACCAACATCTTCTCCTAATCACCATCATCATCATATATTATTTTTCTATATCAAACTCTCACACACACACACACACACGAAGAAGTGAAACCAGATACGCCGAGAACACACACTACTATCTCCTCTGTCAATCACAAACAGGGATGGAGCGAGAGAGCTGCAGGTAAAACAAACATTACACAGATAGGTAAATATGCCTATTTGTAGTTTTGCATCATTATATATAAGTATATCTGTCCAAAGGAAACAAACCAAACGGGTCAACACAAGTTCACGTGTTGTATCTGCAGGAAAATTATGTCAGAGGTGGTTATGTAGCTCTAGCCTAGACCTATGACCCTTCATTATTTGGCTTAACTGCTGCTTTTGTCACCTTTAGATGAGGCAATGTTAGCATTTTATGCTAAAGCTAAGCTAACTATACACTGCGGAAGTTTAATATTTCGCTCAAATTAGCATATTTGCCAAATTTGTAACTATTCCTTTAACTAGCTGATTCATTTTCCCTTAATTGACTGAATCACATTGTTTCCCTGTGAATATTCCAGTCAGTCAGATTTATAATAGGTTTTATACACAAACAGGTAACTTATCTTTTAATAATGATAATGCACATGAATGGTGATGTCTATATTTTATCTACTACTTTGTAGATTAACACCGACAAAAAAAAACAAACATAATTTCCTGTAAAGATGGAAGATTTACACGTCAGTCGGGGGAATAAAACAACTTTTCCTCCTTTTCCCTGCAAGCACCTGCATCTGTATTCAGTTTGGGGCTCCGCACTTTTAATTAAGTCTTCACAACGTTTAATAAATTCTGCAAACACACAAATCACAACTGATAAGATAACAACTTGGCCGACTTGCAGAAAACGCTGTCCTTCACTGTGTACACCATGTAATAGCCCCGGCACTTAATAAACGAAGCGAGGGGCGGCGGGAGGGGGTCTGGTGTGCTCTGCGTCAGAGTGATTCATTAAAGCTTTCCAACGCACAAACATCCACTTTTTTTGTTCGTTTACTTCAGATATTAGGAGCTTTTATTAAAAGAGGAGAAATCATTTAGAGAGTGAGTCAACCCAGAGAAACGTCTGCTCTGCTGCTGAGTAGAAAGTCTGTGTAATGTCCAACTGAGGTGAATAAAGCAGAGAGTTCACAGTGAGTCTGTGGGAGTATTGACAAAGTATCGGTCAAAATGCATCATAGACTCTCTCCAGATCACATATGTACATTAAATAGAAGTTATGACAAACTTTTCTCTCAGGTGGCTCAACCCGACCTGACCCAGAACGTTTTCTACTTTAGTGGCCGAGTGTTTACTCAACGATGCAAACATCCTTAAAACTTTACCCGGAGTTCATCCCTCCTCAGCCTGGAGAGCTCAGACTCACGGAAGCTGCAGCATCGAGTGCTGTGTTTGTGCTCCTGGAGTAACACATTTTGCAGCCAACGCTTCATACTCGAGTCCCCACTCGTGTATCTCTATTGTCCTCTCCACGCCGATGCTATCAAACACAAAAATGCATCTCCCTGTTATATTTCCTTTGGAGCTTTCATCTGTGCCTGCCTTTATCTAAGAGAGAGGGGGAGGACAGGGAGTGCTGTGACATTTATCACCGGGCTGGTATGTGTGCGTACATACGGTCTCTTTCTCTTTATCTCTGAACAACGGGTTAGATACACAGGGTGTTGGAGCAGCAGAAAGATGATGATAGTAATGGCCGCTGGAATGCTGCTATCACGCTGGGCTTTCCTGCAGAGCAGGACGGGGGGGAGGCCCCTGCATCTGTGTGTGTGCACGAGCGTGTGGTCAAACTATTTAAAAGCTTTAAAACACTCACCTGAGAAGGAGCTGAAACACACCCTGTGATAATGAAGCAGTGGCACAAGACTGTAACTCCTGAGCAGAAAAAATCTAGAGCAGTGACTCATCTCGGGCTTAGATCACCGTGAACCACAAGGACATTCACCAGTTTATGATTAAGCCCATGACAGCAGAACAGATAGGAGCTCTGGAAGTGCTTAGGACTTCCCAGATAAGAGCTGCTGTGGTTTGCAAAAACGTGCCGACTGGCACGGTTTGGCCCTTTGAAGACCACAAAAGATGGCGAGCCCTGTGCTTGTGAGGACAACTTGTGGATGTGTATGTTTGTGTGTGTGTGTGTGTGTGTGTGTGTGAGGAAGGCTGCGCCTCACTGACACACATTTATCATTTTGTCTGCCCGCTCACCCCTTAAACAACACCAGCATTTGCATAGCTCAAACAACATCTGTCTTCATGTCAACCTCTTCGTCGCAACCCAAAAAAAAAAAAAACAAGCAGCAGCGCCTGGAACAGACAGGCTGGCTTCACAATCTGGCTTCAAATTAGTTTGTTTAGAAGTTTTGATGTGGCTCGGAGACTTCGGGGCAAACCTCTCTTACGAAAGCTCGGTGATGAAGAACAGCAGTGGTGCCGCATGTGAGCGGCTTTTTAAAGGGGCCGTTAGAGATTGAAATATAAGTATCCTGTTTAAATTCAAAAGAACCACAAACTGATTTATTTGAGTCTTTCTGCTCAGATGTCATAGTTTCGTGTTGCTCTCCATCTGCAGTCATTGAACTTCGGTGACAGGCTGCTGGGTAATGGATTTAGCAGTAACTTGTGTCAGATCTCGAGCAGTGCCTCCTTTTCATAAAGAAGCGATTTAGACGGACAGAGATTATGGCTGCTGTGATGTATTGTCCGTGTCAAAGAAATGTCAGCAAAGCAAACAAACAAATAACAGCTGCTCATTTCTGCCAACATCTGAGTTAATGAAATGAGAGGAAAAATTAGGGCTGTCCGTCTGCGAGGAGGAGGAGGCGGCGGCCGTGGTGTTGATGGGTTGTTCTCAGGGGCGGCTAAAGTGCTAATGTCCACTGAAATGTCATCAGTCAAATCAGCGCCTTCATCTGCTCGCAGCTGCTTCGACCGGGAGATTTCTTTCAGGCCAACATTGATTGACAGACGGAGGACTGATGAGGGGGCTCCGCAGAAGCTTTTCTGCCCTGGCGACACATCTATTCCTCTTGGAGAGAGAGATTGCTCCGAACAGACAAGACAAAGTGCCTGGTTGCCTGGTTGCCTGGCTGCGCCGTCCCCCCCCCCCCCCCCCCTGACATTCCTCTTTGTCGAAATCAGGGAAAGTGACAATCTGTCTAAGCGCACATCACTTATTCTGAGCATCCGTTCTGTTCGGAACAAGCCAAGTGACTAGCAGGCCCACCGTGTACGCGAACCGGTTCTGAACAACTGTCTGGCTCCGCGCGGCTCCCACGGGGTCGAGCCTGGGCAGGAGATAACACGCTGTTGGCGAAGAGGAGGAGGTGGAGGACGGAGGTGGAGGACGGGGGGGGGGGGCGAGGCCGGTCCGGAGGATCTCGGTGGAGCACCGTGTCTCTCAGGCAGGCAGGCGGGCGGGGCGGACAGGTGGATGTGATGAGTGACTGGCGCCTGCTGTAGGAGCAGCAGATGGCCAAGAGGTGGCCGGTGCCAGCGGGGTGAGCGGACCCGTGTCCCCGTGTGCATCTGCAGCTCGCGTCAGGATTCTGGCAGGGTTAGGTTATCTCCACTTTCTCTCTTTTCTCTCTCTTTCCCTCATCATAGAGCAGCACTTTAACTTTCTTCTCTTCTCTTCTCCATCTCACATCTCTCTATTTCTCCTTGCTTATGCTCTGTCTTGAGCAACACTACTGTAGTTGCTCCAGTTTCAAAACATCGACTTCCACACACACAGCAACACATACACACTCACATGGATGCGCACACATACACGTTTACTATCCTCCACCATATACCTATCCATATGTACAGCACTGTTTGCACCAGTTTTAACACTTGTCCTCGGATTTTTGGTTGTTATGCAAATTAGGTGAAGCTTGACGTCTTGTATGCATCACATTTTTCATTCTTTGTGGCAATGTTGTATGTATCATCCCTGTTAAATAAACATTAAAATAAAAATAAAATTGTTGTTTTGTTTTTGCTTTTGTCTTTTTTTTTCGTTTCGTTTTGCTTTGTCTTGTATGTTTTTGTTGTTCTCTACTTGTCTTTTATTGGCATCACTTAATAAAAAGGTGGAAAAAAAGTCACACAAAAAATAAAAAAAGGATTCTGGCAGGGCCATCGTGTCCGGGCCAAGTCCTCCCCTCCCTCCACCTCCACCTCCTCCTCCTCCTCCTCTGTCTCCGGCGCTCGGCAGCCTGCAGCGGCGATGGAAATTCAAGTTGGGCAAAGGATGAGTCGAAAAAAAACCAGCCACGCACCTGATGCTGTGTTGTCGTGCAGGGAATCAGTGGCAGTCGTCCAAATAGGATCTGAGAGTATGGACACAGAGTCGAGATGAGCGAGATGGGCCTTGGCATCTGGACAACTTACCTAGGTGAAGTAGAAGTTGGAGCTCATCAAAAAGTTTGGTTTAATTATAGACCAGGCCAGGTTGAGTGGTGGTGCCAGAGAAGTTGGATTTTGAATATTCAGCAGCCGGGGGAACACGACACAACTTCCCCCCTGTGATCTAGAAGAGGTGGTGTCCACGGTTTCCTCCACTGGCCCTCGTGTACAAAACATGTCACATCTGAGATACTGAGGTTTGATTAGGTGCTAAATGGGCAAATTATTGAGATTATTCTGCAAAATAAATCAAATACAACTAACAATGAAGCCTTAAACTAATACAACTGAGAGCATGAACTGCTGTTTGAACAGATTTTAGATCTTTAGATGTTTTATTACACAAAGTGTTTGAAGATAAATGAGTCCTGTTCTTCACCGCTGCTCTTTTTATTCTTTTACTACTTTCCTCCATGGAAAAGCATAAAAAAACACATTTTAAAGGGAGAACGAGGAGTTTTGGAAAGCGAAGTGTTTTCACACCACATTTCCCATGAGCCACCGAGCACACGGTGAAAGACGGACGAAAGCGAAAAGAATGTTTTCAAATCAAGAATTAAAGTCGGATGTTCGAAGACTATCAGATACCGTCGTAGTTCCGACCATAAACGGCAAATCGGCGGGGTTATTCCCATGACCCGCCGGGCAGCGTCCTGCGAAACCGAAAGTAGGAAAGACAAAACGATATATTAATTTGAATATGGACCCATTAACAAGTGGGTAACGTAGATTCATCCACATTAATACAAGACTTTTTTATAACCAAATACAAACTCCTCGTTGTCCCTTTAACACATTTCCACTTGTTTGTACACTACACTACACTGAAAAATGCACATTACACCAGGTTGTATAGAAACATACCTGATGTATCATTTCAAGCTGAATGTCTCATACTCTCTCTCCTTTGATGACTGCAGCACGTTCACAGTGTGTCGTGTTGTGTCGGTGTCTGTGGGTTTGTGACGGCGCTGGAATCACAGTCAGCCCGTTGTTGTTCTGACCTCCGCTGATGAACCATCCGCCCGGCGCTCATCCTCTGGGATGCGTCACGTAGCACAGCTGAGCAGAACGTCAATATGAAGGTGATGCACCCCTCTCCCTCTCTGAGGACTTGAAGCTGCAGCATCTCTACCACAGGAATCTGGATGAAATCAGACGAGCCTCTGAATTCTTTCCTCTGTCTTTGTTGTCGGGCCTTTTTCCTCCCACCTCCGATTCCTGCGGGTGAGTGAGTGAGTGAGTGGCTGAGGCGAACCAGCTCAAAGACAGCTCCACTGATCAATATTTGAGCAGCTTGGCGCGGCTTGAGCTCCCCCATACATGTCACTGGGGTCCCCCGTTTCCTCTTGCTGGGACAATTGCCAGGACACGGCGATGCTGTTTGAGGCCTGCTTACTGAGGTGATCCAGTACACCAGCAGCAAGAACATCCCCCTTGATCCATTATAGATGAACTTGGGAGTTTTGCTGGCAAGTTGTAGGCTACCCGTGTGTAATTGAAGGAAACAAGGCGGCAAACATCGCTACACAAAGAGCAAACATGTATACACGCTGAACATATGCCAAAAACACACACAGAGAAACGTAGCTGAGTGCATCATTACCGAGGTCTGAGCGACAAAACAGGTTGGTCGCTCAGGACCCGCCACATGAAGAGGTGGGCGGTTGACAGGAAGTGACACTCGCACTGTCATTGTGCAGCAAAGGCAAAAAAAAACAACAACAACCTGCTGTTGAAACAGATTTGTGGGTTTTTAAGGAAGAAGAAAATGAAGTGCATGTGTCTCCACCTACGCACACGCTCAAATTACAAACGCGATCCAGCAGAACTATCATTGCTGTGAAGGATGGTGGTGGCAGCGGTGGTGGCTTCTTGCCTTTGATCCCCGTGGAGACATCTGTCACAGATCGCCATCCTCCCAAACCAAACGTCCTCGGCCGCTTGAAAACAATTTGTGACAGTCTCTGTGAATAGTTTGACGTAACACCAGAGGCCACGAAAACACATGAAGCGGTTCATCTTTCAGTCAAAAGTGTAACATGTATGATGACCCACATTCAGACTTTCTGAGATTCTTTCATATTCTTACTTTTTACTATACTAGAGCGCAGATTTGCATTTATTTTTTGCTGATAATTCATACAGTAAATCTGCTTCCTGCTTTCTATCAAGTGAAGCAAAACTTTGATCAGTGCGTAATTACATGAGAGAGAGAGAGAGGAGAATTGTGTTGCCTGATAAATACTTTGGAATACATTATCAGTCGGATGTACGCGGAGCGCTGATTTATTTTGTAGCGCTCGTAATGCTCTGTTAATTAGAAGAGGGGAGGGATGTTTAATTAATGCTGGTGGGGAGGATTAAGGACAGGGGGGGTGGGTGTGGGTGGAGGGGCAACAGCTTTCAACTTGTCACTTAGAAACACAACACGAGACAACCAGATAACTGACAGATTCACCGGCTGAACGCAAACAAGATGCTAACAAGGCCGACTTTGTTTTGGTTTGTTTGGGTTTTTTTTTTATCCTTGGCCTGTGCTGCTCATGATTCATGTAAAAGTTTTTTTCCCTCCTGCCCCGGGAGAAGAAGAAGAAGCACTTCAAGAAGAAAAATAAATACATCTCAAGTTGTGTTCGGACTTTTAAATTCAGCCCTCCGAAAAGGCTTGACATAATAACTCGTGTTTGTCCTTTGCCCTTCTTTTATTTTTATCAAAATGACAATAGGTGACCACAGGTCATACACCTGAAATAATTAAATCAAATACAAAAGGTTAGGCTACATATAATAATATCAATGTGTCAATGAACTGTAACTTCTAAATAGCTACTTTCATTCATTTCAACAAACTTCCTTTAAATATAAGCACAGGGCTCTCAAGTCTCACGCATTTGGCGTGTGACACACGCATTCCCACCCGTTCACACGCTCACACGCCACACATTGTATTTCTCACGCATTTAAATTACCACGGTGACGTCCACCAGTCGCTTTAACAGTGGAACAGATTTGAGGGCGCACTGATCACACGAGAGAGGTGAAGAGACAACAACACTGTTACCTGTTGTAGCCTACTGGCCTCAGCCTGTACCATCGCTAAAACACCGACGACCAGTGAGTAACGAGTCAAAAAGCCGCCGACACTGATCACTGCCTGAGGAGTTTGAAAGCAGCCTCTTAACTTCATGAACGCAGCTCAAACCGACCCGGTGCCTCAGCATGGTGACGCTTTGATAAACACACCGGATCCGCGCCAGTTTACAGTAGGAGCTTAATTAAAAAAAAAAAAAAAAAAAAGCGCTCATCGCGGTGGAGCGGAGAACAGCGGAGTTTCCTCTGCTGCAGCTGATCAGCTGACGTGTGGTCAAGACGAAGCTGTCACAGTCACAGGTGTCTCTCATCTCATCTCATTATTATAGACTTCACCCTCAGAGCTGTCTGTCCTCAGACTGTCCTGACCGTCCCTGAACATCACAGGGACAACATGGAGCTGCCTGTGTGATTGGTTACTGAGTTTTAATGTTTACATCAGGCTGAGTTCAACTAATCAGTCAATGCTACTGTGATTTATACAGTAATCATATAGTGGCAGGAAAGACCATTGCATCTGTATCAAATATTGTGTTGAACAAGTTCAACTTGAGGAAAAATGTTTAGGGTGTTTTCACTGTTCCTAAATGTAAAAATGGGTCACATTGGACCCTCAACATTATTTAAAGGTTAAATAATGTGTTACTTAAACATTTTTCATTGTGCTGTGCTCTAAAAATAAACTAACAAATACTAGTGTAGAGTCCTGTATAAGTGCCCAAAATAAGTGATTTGAGGGCATCCTCCCCAAAATTTTGTGCGCGCTGTGCGCGCAATAGCACATTCGCATTCACTGTGCCCCCTCCAATTTTTGGGTTGCATGACGCCCGTGGTTAACTTATTCCAGTCATAAATCATAAATATTTTTGTTTGAATGAATGTATGCGTCATTTGTCAGACATCCATCCCCACTTCAACCAAATCCCCGCTGCCGCTGGTAAAATCTCACTCTGAACTCACTTCAAAACTTGAGAGCCCTGTAAGCAATAAAAATGTCCTTTTTATAATGTTGAATTACATAAAACACAGCGGAGCCAAATGATGAAAAACGTTTGTGGCTTGGCTTAATAGCTGAGAATGCTAATGGAGTTAGCCGAGAATGCTAATGGCAGCTAGTATGAGAAATATAGAGATATAGAATGACAGTGCGGTAAACATCAACACAACACATGCATTTATAAGCTAAACATTGTTAGCAGACTATTTCCCAGTTAGCTGCTGCTACTTACCAATGGGTTGTGTGCTTCTGTAAGACTTCTTGCACGAACTGACAAAAAGCTTTTCAAAAATAAAATGAAGAGGTACAAAAACCCTTCAATAAACTATTCAAACTCACACTAATTAAATAATTTAAATAACAAAAGTCTTGACAAATTGTGCCCCTGAAAATTGAAAGTTTTTTTCCATTCCTGTTCCTCGATGCCACAACATGGCAGTTTTTCAGGCTGCCTGATGGAAATGTCTTACCACTCACCTGCAGTTTGAATATTTTCTCACTCAAAAACCCGTCCACCCGTCTGTCCGTCCTGGCCTGATCCTGTCTTGATTCTCCGAGTCTCCCTTCAACCTTCTGACATGAAACTGTGGGTTTTATTTCATTCACTGTTTCCTTGGCAACTCTCTCTGAGAGACCGGCGAGGTTTCAGCAGGAGACAGAGTACAGCAGCAGCCGAGTCATTATTTACTGCAGGGCTCAAGCTGATATTCACCGACGCGCTTTTACAATATCATCCACGCACGCCGTCTATTTCAACCCCTCACATCACCACATAAGGTTACTGTACATAATTACGGTCTCCATGGCGATGCTGTTGTTCAGGTTCACTCACTGGACATTTTTGAAATACACAAATTACCTGTTATGGAAAGCAGCGAGAAAATGAAATGTTTTTTCTTTTTTTTGTTGCTGTTGTTTGTGAAAGGTGAAACCTGCACGCTTGATGGAAGATTTTCTAAAAGTTGTGTAGCTATTCAATGGGGAAAGTGTGAAAGTCCCAAGAACATAAAAACAAAAAACAAAAAAATAACGCGTTAAGGTTCATTTACAAATGCGCTTCAAGGCTAATTAGAAGAGTTATTTTACGTGCTAATCACAGTTTGTTGGTTCAGCGTACTCACAATGAGGCGAAGGCGGACGGCAAGGCCACCTTTTTCACTGGGTGATAAATCTAAATTTGAAAAGTGTGAAATTCAGTAAGCCGGGGTCTTAATTACCGCCCATGTTCACTCTCTCCATTCATCCATGACCGTAAACTGAATAAAAGCTGCTCCGAGCGGCTGCAGCAGCGCCGGGAAACAAACCGAGTTCACCTTGTCCCAAACCCATACATCATCAGCTGTCAGCACCGGGGCAATGTTAGTTTACTTTCATTAGAAAAGACTTTGTGAAGTTTGGTTTACAATCAGGTTTCTGCAAGATAAGATTGTAAACAAAGTAGACAGTGAGTAAAAGTTATATTTAACAGAATAATAAGTACCTGAGGTTCAATGATCATTGTTTTCTTAATTAAAAAACATCTCTTATTCCAAGTTGGGAAATATTCAAATTGTGGTTAGCCTAAATGCTAAATGGGCTCACAAATAAACAGTGTGAGCTTGTTTTCTATGTAATGCATTAGTATTTATTACTTTTTATCCATCACAATCAGGTCTTTATTTGTCTAATACTTCCTACTTTATGAAAGAAAAGCTGCAAAACATTCCCACTTTGCTAATGAACAAATGTTAGCATGCTAAGAAGCTAATATAAGCTGGTAAAATGTTAGTGCTGTCTCTGTAGGATGTTAATGCTCCAGACTTTTCCTCTGTTTTTTGTGCTTTTAACACTTTAATTTTCCACCTTTAAATAAAATGTGGTCACACATTAAGAGCAACTATAGTTTAAGCTCCGTAGATCCATTTCAGGGAACGTTGAAATGCTCCAGTGATATTTTATCCTCTGCTCTGCTTCCAACTTTGTGGCAATAACTTGGAGGAAACCTTTCCCTGACAAAACGCCAGGCGCATAAAAGAAATGATTTTCCCGTAACTTCTCTTGACCTGCACCTCTGGCACGAGCCGGAACCGCGACCGCGAGCCAGGCCGCACCGCCCAACATCAGCGTCCGACCTCGCTAATGCTCCTCTGGCTGAGTGGGAGAATATCCAAGCAGCCAAGTACTGTAGGCCTATATATATATATAGCTGAGGAGTGTTCCCAGAAGATTGAAGCTTTTACACCAGCAAATTAGTATTGATGATTTATGTTATGTCAATAAATATTAAGTACTGCAAACACAGACTGAAGAGAGGCTCATATCATCCCTGCCTGTTCTCTATAAGCTGCTAATGAATCAGGTTTTGAAGCATCACTCTGCTCCATGCATGTGACACCTTGAAACAAAGACTTGTGCCTGTCAAAGCATTGCCCGCCCGGCCTCGACACTCACACACACAGACACGTACACACACACACAGGCACACACACACACACAGGCACACACACAGGTGTTATTGGTGCCCTTCTCCTTGACTGACCTTCAGGATTGCCTCACACCAAAAGCCGTCTTTGTCTCTGAAATGGCAGCAATTAGCGTCTGGAGCCGAGTGGAGGGGTTATTTTGAATGTGCAACGGGGGCAAACAGAGCGAGGGAGGAGCGCGCGGGGAGAGGCAGGAGACCCCGAGCGAGCCACAGGGGCCCGGAGTGGGAGGCAGAGAGAGGGAGAGCCAGAAGGTCAGGGATAATTAGAGCCCTTTGTGGTCCTCTCAAGAGGCTCAGGAGGAAGCCCACAGATGGGCCCACAGCACCCAGACACCTTGGAAAGGAGGGTGCACGCACACACACACACTCATGCACATGCACACATTCATACACCTGAGGGATGCTGCAGTGAAAGCAGCAAAACAAATAACAGTGGACACAGGTGTATTTAGAAGAAAGAAAGAGTGACAGGAAAGATTAAAGTGTAAATATTGACTGAAGCTTTTTTTAAATTGTTACTAAGTCAAACTGGTTTTCTGTGACTGATCAGCAGCGATCATGACGGCTATTTCAAGGTTGTTTATGAAATGAAATCAATCACCGCTGCAGCCTGGCAGCCACTTTTCTCATTTGCAACACAATCCTTATAATGTCACACAGTTGCTCTGGATGAATTAACTCTCTCACTGTGGCATGTGCTGCCTCCAGTGCTTGACTTTTAACTTCAAATGTCAATTGTGTCACCCGGGTCTCGCATCCGGCCCGGAGCCTTTCCCCCCTCGTTTTCTCAGTGACCCGGTGAAAAATCAATTAAAAGGAACCGTGACTTCGCTTGAGCCTCAGGTACAGAAAATACTGTAGCAAAAAAATAAATAAATAAAAAAAATAGCCGTGATACTGGTGCAATTATCGGGCCTGACATTTTTATCCAGGCTTCCATGCAAATTCACATAGCTGTGAAGTCGGTGGAGGAGAGGGGAGGGGTGGATCATTTCTGCGATGCCGTTGTCTGCAGGTTTAATCAAGAGTTTGAAGCAGCATGATGCTCCCCACACACACACACACACAAACACACACTCACTGAAACCACATCCATCCTCCTGGAAACAGTAGTCTCCATCAGTTAAGGTCTTGACACGCGCTCCACGGGGCCTCACCAGGCTGCCTGGGAGTCAACCTGCTGATATAAGCCCTTCTGTCACTGCTAGCCGCCTGTCACTCAGGTAATACTTCCATTAGGGCCCGCCGATGACAGATCTACCATCACTGTCATGTGATTAATGTAAAAACCTCTCACTATTGCCTCACTTGTCTCCCCGCGCCATTCATCTGGCATTTATAATTTACCTTTTTTTTTCTTCTTCTTCTCAATATGCAGCCTTATTTACTCAGGGACGCTTTAGCTGCTCTGACTGCAGTGAGGGATCCACCGTACAAACGGCCTCACTGCTTTATATTCTCTCGCTGCCGGTGCCATAACATCTTTCAGCGTAGTGGAGCCGGTGTAGTGAGTGATGTAAACGGTAAACAAACGTATTATGACACAGGGTCAACATTCAACTGCAGCGTTGACAGCACAGGCAGTAGGAAGAAATTACTTCTGACTGATATTTTGCCTCTTGTCAGCAGAGCAATTTCAACCTGAGCAGACGGACAGGATTAAAAGTTTCCCCTGCAGGGATACTGTGTTTCGCTTCACTGCTATGTAAATAACTTGTGTGTGTAACATTTTAATGAAGGTTGGGGATGAGGGGGGGGGGGGGGGTACCAGGACTAAGTGGATGTCTTGGCTAAGCTGCACAGGTCACCTGCCGTAAATCTTTGCATGATAGATTGTGTGTAATTGCTAAGCTTTGTTTAATCTGTAGCTTAGTGTTTGGCATGCTAACTCAGCGCCATGCATGGCATGTAAATATCAGCTAAATGTCACGTTCATTAAGGGATGCGGAGCCCGTCTGGGTGCGTTGCAGCCCCGTCTTTGAGTCTGTGCGGTGGATGGAGATGACTGCACATGCCACTGCCTGGAGGGAGAGAGGGGGGAGGGAGGGCGCTGGAGGGGAGACGGGGGATCCCCCCAATCTGGGGTCGTCCTCAGAGACTGTGGCATTCTCCGTGTGTGTGTGTGTCAGTGCACAGATGCATAAATGTGTGTGTGTGTGTGTGCATGCTCTGGCATCAAATCTATTATGCGAACAGTTTTTATTTTTCCTCCTCGGCGTCGCACAGTTAACGAACAATGACTTGACTGTTGAATGCGATGTGAAATGTCAGCTGTCTGTTTGTCTGTGTGACATGTCGCTCTGACAGGAGTGGCTTTCCTCCATCATTTCACAGCCTCTCCATTTGTTTATGTGAAGGTGTGTGTGTGTGTGCGTGTGTGTGTGCGGGTGTGTATATGTTTTCAAGGCGGCAGCTCTCCTCAGCAGGAAACATTATGGAAACTCATAGATCACTCCCATTTCTCACGCTGCGCTGCTGACATGCACAGCGTTTGGCCCAATTATTCCTGTTTCCATTGTAATGATGGATTGCATATGTGCATATTTATATTTTTCCAAACGCCCTCGGCACAACGGGGAGGTCTAAATGTTCGTTCATTTAACGTCAGCGAAGTTAACGACATGATCTATCGCCACACTGACCTCCCCCGAGCTCCGCTGGACGACAAACCTGAAAGTTCGATACCGTGAACTTCTGGAGTATCGACGGCAGCAAGCGAGAAGGTGAAGCAGATGGCCGGTATCTTCCCACTTCCTGTTCTCCTCATCATCCAGCCCGGGGTCCTCTAAGCTCCTTCCACTGAGGAAGAAGCTCCCTGCAGCGGCCCGCTGATTTCTGCCTTGGCAGAGCCAGAGCTTTGGCCTTTCCCCTCCAGGCACCCACACAGAGTGACGCTGGGCGTGTGTGTGTGTGTGTGTGTTTAGCAGGAATCAGAGGGTGGGGGTGTGGATGTGGGTGCTGCCCTGATAATTAGCTAAATAGCATTCTAATGGTGGACGGTGCCATCTGTCCAAAGGGGTGGGGCACGGAAAAGGTCTCACACATTTTTAATGAGGCTTAATATTCACACAGAGCAATAATAGGATTGCACAGTGTGACTCAAATGCACTTGCATTTGTGCAAAGGGCAAATTAGGATGCATTGTTATCCGTCATCTGTCAGCTACACACACACACACACACACACACACACACACACACACACACACACACACACACACACACACACACACACACACTGACTGTATATGTGGACATAAATTGCAAGAGTGTGAGGGGCGGGAGCTCACAGCTGTCATGGTTACTACATCAGTGTTTGCTGATGGAAGCCGTCACTCACAGGCTGCAGGAGGTGAGGACGGAGGTGAAGAGCAGGGAGGAGGATGGATGGATGCAGAGGTGGAGACTTGTCTCGGGCGTAATTTCCAGATCGTACATGTTGTAGCTTCTCTGCCACGTTCTTGTCATATTCAGCGTATCGTAATTGCACGTTTTCAGCTCGGTAAATACAGTTCATGTCTGTGAACGTCAAACTTTTAGTCCAAAGCTACATCTATTTATCTTTTATCCAACTTGGCTCCAGTGAATATGAATCACCTGAAACCAAAACACACTCATCTCTGACGCCAGGAAACATCAATCATAATGAAAATCTGTTTTATCAGATAAGTTTATATTCCTCAGTGCCCGGTAATTGTCCAAAGACGCAAAAATCAGCACGTCTCTTCAACTTAGACCAAAACCAAAGTGCTCCTCTCACTGTCAGCTGAATCTCCACTGCTTCACTGTAGATTGTGTGAAGTCTGACTCTAATCTTTCATTTCAAAGAGGAAAATACTTCACTTTATGGAAACAATGGCACCAACTCAAGGACCTTTGAGATTCTACTTCCACGAACATTACATCCTTATAAAATCTGACACCGTTTCCTGTGACATCTCAAGCAGACGCCCATTGTTTCCACTTTCTTTTCTTCTATCCGAACACACTGGAGCTGCTAAAATGCTGTCAAGAGACTGGTAGAACAGAGGGGATTCTGGGACGTGACGTTCACTTACCTCACTTACGATGGCGCACTTGAAATTTCCGGGGCATCTGGCGTCCAGGTTGTCGGGTGGCTGACCTATAACGCTGCTGGACGTGTGCACCAGACCTCCATCTGCAGAAAAAAAGAAAAAAATCATCATTACAGCTGCCCATTGGCCTCAACCTGAACTGGCATGCAGCGCCATTACTAGGTAGAAAATACAAAATGAAACCACTTCAGAGCCAAAACCACAGGCCAGGGAGAGATGCACTAATGGAGCAGGTGAGTGGATGTAGAGGGAGTGAGGGTGGATGATCACAAACACTTGAGAGGTTGGTGATGAACAACAGGCAGAGAAGAGGAAAAAGCAAAAAAAAAAAAAAACCCAAAAACCCTTAATGATGAGGTTGGACTTTCTTTTCTCTAAAAACCAAGTTCACTTTTTTCCCCATTTGACTTATTTTCTTTCCTGCAGTAATGAAACTTTTGCTGCCACGCTGTGATTGGTGGAGGTGAAGAAGGCGACTGAGTGGACGGCCTGGAGCAAGAAGGAAACGCTGGCACCACGCAGCCAGAAGTGGAGGAAAAATGCTTCGAAAAAAAAAAAAAACACTGTGTCAACAAAAACTTAAACCGATTTCGTAAATAACTGGAGGGATGGAGGACGGAGCGGCTGGAGACAGAGAGCAGACATCACAATAGAAGCTTTGAGGTATGTTTTCTATTTTCAGACCAATATTTATTTTTTTCTCAGTAGATAAAAGAAGACATTAATGCTACAAAAAACATACATTTAGTTTGGACGGCACGTTGCCGACTGTCTCTTTAAACACATGAGGCAGCGTATCGACCCGGTGTACTGAGGCGGGTTATGATGGGGCAGCCATTAGTGAAGACGGGGCTCGGCCAGAACACGAGGAGACAGGGCGGGTGAACGCTGGCTACTGGGCTTTTTAATAATAGACCAGTGGGCTCTCATTTTTAACCACTCATGGTGGGGCGTTGTCAATTGATTTCACTCTTCAGCTAGAAATATTGATAGGCTTCATGTTCCTCCTCCTCCTCCTCCTCGTCGTGGAGAAAATCAATGGCCGAGGCTCACAAAAAGATGAAGGAACGATGGAATCAGAGAATATGATGGAGAGATAGAGAGAGGGAGAGGGTTGGTTATTTACAGAAACTGGTTGACGACAACACAAAGCAGCAGATATGAGATGACAAAGCCAAAAAGAGAGGAAACAAGACTGAGTCAGAATATGAAGACGCAGCTGAAAACTATTGTGGAAAAGGTGCTTTTTTTTGTTTTTTTTGCACAAACTGACACAGAGAGAGATGAACCCTTTGAGTTTGAGAGTTACTTATAGAAAAATCTATCTGAAATGTCTTTATATTTGTCAATATTGAGATTAAGATGTATTGATCCTAGGCTGGGATATTACTGTGTTACAGCAGCAGGAGAACAACATAAGTATATACTTAAAGGGATAGTTCAACATTTTGGCAAATTGGCCCATTGCCATAATCGCTATAGTCATAGCAGTAGGTTCGTTACCTTTAATTGTCAGTGCAAGCTATTTTTAGAACGGAGGAGCGGAGCGGCGAGCTGCTCAGGGCTATGCTATGGAGGCTAAGGGAATTCCTTGGTTTTCCTCATCAAACTTATCAAATACACAACCCAACAACTCCAAAAGGCTGTCGTGGACAAGTTGTGAGCATCACCATGCTATGAGATAATAATGGAACGTTACTAGACAGAGTTGTTTTAGAGGGAAATTCATGCAAAACCGCTGATGCGCGTTGCGTTCAGGGACAGTTTTTCAGCAAGCAGACTCTGTATTTACCTCGAAAACGGCTCAGTTTCAGTTTCAGTTTCCTTTAGCCTCTGTAGCGTAGCTCTAAGCAGCCTGACGCTCCGCTCCTCCGTTCTAAAAATAGCTTGCACCGACAAATAAAGGTAACAAACCTACTGCTATGGCAATGGGCCAATTTCCCAAAATGTTGAATTATCCCTTTAATGTATAAGTAATGATATGTAGATGTGAGTATGGAAAAGTATCAGTTGAATAAGGAGTAATATAAGATGAAAACTGTTGTGAATGACGCCAAAGAAAGACACACACGAGAAAAATGGTGGCAATGGGAAAAACCCAACATTTGGTGAACTGGTACTGTAACTTTATCGACCACTCATATGTGGAGGATGACACACTGCATCATGGTCGGTCCAGCCAAAGAAAGAAAAGGACAAAAAAACAAGAAAGTGAAATAGCAAAGACAGAATAGGGAAAGAAGAAAGAAACATAAGAACAAAGGAGAAAAGGGAGGGGGGAATGGTGGAGAAGAATCACTCACCAAAAAGGTGAATGAAAAGGTTGTATTGAAGAGAAAGGAAAGAAAAGGAAAGGAAAGGAAAGGAAATGCATGAAGGGAAAGGACAGAATAGGAATTTCTAAGAGGGACGACACCACCGGGGAGAGCGAGTTCTCTGACAGACTGATTATAGGAGTGACCCTCAGGGCTCCACAGAGAGACGTCCGCTGCCTGTTGTTCTCCCCACAGACGGAGCGCCGTGACTCTGATGACACCGGCAGCCGAGTCCCAGGACTGAAGAGGCCTGTTGAGCAGCGACAGGCCACGCCACGGCTAATTACTCCTCAGAGACACAAGGAGAATCACTCAGCTGTGTCTCACACACACACACACACACAGACACAGACACAGACACCGAGAGCACAGATTAATCCTATTCCCTCTCCGTGACAGAGACTTTTTAATGAATCAAGAGAGGTTTTTTAAGCATCTCGTGTCTTTCGCTCTCCCTGCTCAATTTCATTTGAAAGTAAAATCTCGACAGTTTTTTTTCTCCCTGGGTCAATCAATGATAAAAGCTTATTTGGATTGACCCGAGTGGTTTTTGTGCACCTTGTGCGATTGTTCAGACTCCGACATTTTGATGCACAGACACATTTCATCAGCTCATTTGTATGCCTGCTACACCGACGTTTGTCTGATTTGATATCTGCAGGAGAACTGAAGCAGATCAGTGCAGTCGCCGCCGATGGCACCTGCTCAGACTCTTGCTAAATAATTGGACTAACACTTTTCCACTCCAATTTGCCGAGCGCTCCTTCAGCCTGAGAGATGACAGACATTAGCCTCGGTAACTGTTGCATTGTCACACGCAAGTTGCATAAGAACAACATAACAACATAAATGATGCAGAGTGCTGTAGACTGGAAGTGGGCTCCATGTCTCGGTACAGCAGACTGGGGTCACGACCCTCTCAGGGGGGGGTTTCAGGTGTCGACGCTCTCGAGGTTCTGCTCTGTTTAATTTTTTTTTTCTTCTTTTGCATAGACATTGTACGTGACCAGCAGGAGAGGAGTTCTCTTACGGCTTTGATGGGAGAAAGGTTCAAAGAGGGCGACCAAGAAACATTCAACAACAGCCAACTTAAGATTCTGCACCAGGAGCTGATAAGAGACTAAAGCCAAAGATTATACTTTGATGAAATCTGATAAAACATTCAGCACAAAAAAAGTTCACTTCTAGGTCTCTGGGTCAGTTGGAGGTGAATTTAGAGACTGTGAAGCTGTTTTTTTTTTTCCTTCAACATTTATGATTAGCTATGATTAACAGTCCAGGCTTTAACTGAGGCTTAAACTACGGTGGCCCTGAGAGCTCAATACACTCCTACTACTGCAACACATCACCAAATTTAATCAGTTTGACAACATATGCACTGCAAATGAGGCATAAACAGGCGAGTATATGACATAGCTGCATGACCGAAGCTTTCCTCAAATTAGCAAAGTAGCAATCTAGGAAGGTGAATGAACAAATTCTCATTATGGCGACAATAATTATACTGTTATGGCTTCACTACCAGCAGCATCAATGCCAAGCCTAATATGGAGCCTAGTTCGGATTCAGATGAACGTCCATTGTGCTACCGTGCTAACGTCCATAGCTAATGTACTAATATTCGTGCTAAAGTTGGATGCTAACGTCCTAATGATCTTGTTATCATCCAATGTGCTACCTCCTCATCTTTCTACTTCTTTGTGTGTGTATCCACTGGAACTTCCTGTTAAAGCTTCAAAAGTACAAACCATCAAAAAAAGAAAAGCTTTCACACTGCTAAAGTCTGGAAATCATGGTCGGGATGGAGACCACCTCTCTTTGTTGGACCAAATTTCAGGTCTTTAGTCTGGTGGGGCTTTCACACCAGAAAATTTGGTTTGGATCAATCAGAAATCTCTGAAAGTCCGAACAAATTGAGGTACTAGGTGTGAAAACGCCCCCTCAGAATCACCAAACTAAGACCTGGCCCCTTTTAATTAACCCCACCACACAGTTAAGCACTAACGAGCAGCCTCCTCCACACTGTGGATTAGATGTTGTTGGTGTGACACCGGGAACTCATGGGCCCCGGGGGAGTGTGTCTGAATGATGAGCACCGTGTGTGTCATCATCATGCTTTCTCCTGAGGCTCCCATGGGTGTCCTTCCCCAAAGACAACACTCTCCCTGATGAGCCAGCACCAGAACAATAAGCAGCCACCAGTCGATTGTGACAGTCGAGGCTTTTTTTATGTGTCAGCTGTGTTAACTGAGAGAAGCTGCCTCCATCTTTCACTCACGGTTGACTTTTCACTTTTTTACTCTTCTGACATTTTTTGCTCTTTTTTTTTTTTTTTTGCATATTCCCTGTTGTGTGGGCTCTCGCTATTCATCTGTCGTTTTCAGAGCGCCAGAAATGTCAATGACATGCAGCAGCTGGAGTGAGATCTGCAGCACATTGCGGGCCATGTCGCAAATTTAACCTCACATAGTAGTTCTCTGAGTTACGAGGAACACACACTTTGTATGAGTGTGTGCATGTGTGTGTGTGTGTGTGTGTGTCGGGGGGTGAGGCGGTGATTTATTGCCTTGGAGAAAATAAAACTATGATGGGGGATTTGCGGGACCCCTTTGATCTCTCCCTCTTGCAGCCCTCACAACCCTTCCTCTCAGCTCTATTTTCGCAATATGTCTCTTCTAAACAGTGTCATTGCAGTGGCAAACAACACCTGAGTGCTCAATCCTTCCCTGTGTGTGTGTGGTTGTGTGTGTGTGTGAGTGTGTGTTGATGTGTGTGCATCCTCAGCCCCAGCAGGCAATCTATCTGAGGTGGCCTCACCACAGGAGATAATGTGCCTCCCTCGTCCTCGCCGCTGTCCCACCAGGACCACGGAGGTGTGAATCCATCCCCGTCTCCATTTCATTTTAACACTCTGGTCCTCGACGGAGCTACGATTATTAAAAGACACGACGAGTAATAACATAAAAAGGTGACAGAAGGTGGGAACTGTTGGTTTATTGTGTTTTTTTTAATTGTGCAGGAGACCCTGACAGCATGCACCGCACCTGAAAATGGTTTGCAGGCGTTTGGCATCTCAACATTTAATTTTCCACCTTTTCCCTCCTCTACCTCCTCCTCCTCCTCTGCGCATGCATGAGCTGCTGCCGCCATATTTCATTATTCCATGAATGAGGCCAAGCCTGATCAACCCTGCTGTGAGAGACACTTAATTTTCCATTTGGCCTTTTTTTTTTCTTCTTCTTTTTTTTTTTTTTAATAGCACACCTGAAAAGTCCTGAAGCTTGGAATCTTAATTGGAAAACTAAAATATGATGCACACGCACATTCAGAGGCCGTCCAATCACGGCTAATGAGACTCTTATATGAGCCAGATAGCTTTGGAAAGGGAGGCAGAGCGGAGAAGGTGGTTCTGGGTTAATTCCCGCCTCCTGATACCCTCCCATTACCTGTGTGTGGTGCCCTCTTCTGCAATTACACTCCTTGCTCAGTAATTTCTCTCCCAGCACGTTTATTGCATCTGCTGCCCAAGACAAACAGCAATAAAGCCAAGGTAACCATGGATACATGAGGGCCACATCTCTCTCTCTCTCTATTTTTTTTTTTTTTTTTTGCTCATGCTATTGAAAAATCCCTCCTTTGAATTTAAGTGCGAGGAGTCTCTTACTTCTGCCTGGTTCTGCAAGGTCAGGCACGATGTGTGGGAAGGAAACAATGCTGCTGTGCCGGGCTTTCATGGCGCCACCAAGGTGACGTTAGAGAAGTTAAGGAGGAAAAGTGTCTGTCTGTCTGTGTACGTGTGTGTTTTTCAGTTTTTTACCAGAGCAGGGGAAACATTGGAGCAGCAGTAGTGATCACAGGAACATCTCAAGTTAAACATCGGTGTAATCGCAGGAGAAAGAAACGTTAACAGCCGTGTTTCAGTCGGCTGCCCTGATTGACTGAACGTCTAATCTCTTGACGGAGCTAATGAACACATCAGCTAATTAGAAGCACAGGGAGTGTGTTTTTTAACATGCACACACACGACTCCAAAGACCCAACCCACCACCACCCCTCCTTCTCTCCCTCCACCAACACCCAGCCCTTCCAAACACAACCAGCGAGCGATCTGTCTTTGTTTCTCTCCCTCTCTATCTCCTCTCCCTTCTGTTGCAGAGCCTGCAGACCTCCGTGTAGGTAATCGTGTATTCGCTCTTGTTGCTGTTGTCTTCCTCGCTCACAGTAATTGTCGAGATGTCAGGTTGGTGTAGTGAGACGAGCTTTCCCACCGGTGCCCACAAACTGCAAGGGATTGAATCCCATGTCTTAAAAAAAAAACTTGATTTGATGCTTTAGGAAGCTGATGTGAGATTTTTTTTTTCCTCCAGACACCTCAGTCAAGCAGAGAGAGGTGAAAGGAAAAGTGAGAGGGAGGAGGATGAGAGAGAGAAAAAATGACAGAAAAATAAGGTGAAGGGGATTTAAGAGAGGAAAGGTGAGAGGAAATGAAAAGAAAAAGATGGTTCACAGCTGCAGACGGCCGGAGAGGAGGAGGAGGAGGAGGAGGAGGAGGAGGAGGACGAGGGGTCAGAGTCTCTGATTGTCCCTGAGAAGGAACATGACAGTTGCTGTAATAGATTCTCCTCACATCTTCCTTGAGGTGACCTGCCTGTGGGAGGAGGCCTCTTCACTAATGACAGGTGAGAACACAGAGGAGGAAGAGGAGGAGGCTCATCATCTTCAACAACAACAACAACACATCTGCATCTTTTGTCTTTATGTAAGGTTATAGGAGCCGTCAATCAAACAAAAAGAAAAACTGACAACATGCTAAAGCCCTGACAACTTTCATTCCCCCGCTATAACGGCCGAGGAAGCCGGTGGGAACGGTTCCCTCCACGCCCGTCAACGTATAATGTTCCCTTCACAAAGGGAGCGGGCGTTATTAAGTGATCCATAATCCAGCGGGCTACAATGAACTGAAGTGTATTTCTTCCTCTCCTCTGTTTGTGCTGCAGCCTGGAGAGTTGGAACAGCAAGAGATTTCATTATCCCATTGTATTGTCGATGCGGCTAGCAACGGCGGAGTCACCAGGCAACAAGGCGCCGCCGCACGCTCCCCCCCCCCCCCCCCCCCCCCCCCGTTCTGGGTCCTGTTCTAAAGAGTCAAAGTGTTTGCTTCGCACTTTCACAGCAACAGTTTCTGAAACACACACACTCACACTCACATACACACACTTCTCCAAATCCCCCTTTTCAGTCTCTAAATCAGCTCTAATCCTTTTGGGTCCGACCAAAGTCCTCCAAACAAACATAATGGACAATAATCAGCTCTGCGGCGGCGGTCGGCGTGTTGGCTTGTTTTGTCATGCACAGATGATCAAACACAATAATGCTGTTTTCTTAATAAAAGAGGAGGTTATTAATCTGATGATCTCCAGTCCCTGTGCGCCATCAACACCCCCCCTCAAACACACACACACACTCACTCACACTCTCATCCATCTCTCTATTTGTCTAGCTCTCTCTTTTTGAGCATGTGTGTGTATATGTGAGTGTTATGGGATGGCCATGCTTGCAATCAGTCTGAGTGATGATGGAGGAGCAACACTCGCTGATTAGCGGAGCATCGTCGATTTAAGAGCCATCTACATGTTTAATTGGTTCGTGAAAAAGTTGCTGAGGACAAAATATTTCACTTAAAGGTCAATTCAGAGTCTGAGCTGCAGAATGTGAACGTGTTTATTCCCGCTGTAAACTTCATCATGTCAACATGGCAGTCTATAGAGATCGTGGCTGTTTGGGAAAACTTGAGTGTTGGCTTCATCTGTCGGTCTCTTGGTATAGCGATCCCTGATTGCACTTAACTACACAGGTATTCAATCCAAATGAGCGTTAAATTCATTGTTTACTTTTGTTTACGCTCATCCAGCCTCCATGTTTGTTTACAACCTGCTTCTTGCTCCATTTGCCTTCGAGTCAGCACCAGAGACACAACTACAACAACAACTACAGAACTAAGACCAAGGTTCAAAGGAAACTGGAGCTTCTTGTTAAAGGATAATTACCGTTTTTTACAATCTGGACCTTATTTCTAGCATAAAATACGATCATTTACACACCCAGATAACTTTGGTGTCATTACAAGTCGTTCTGACGGAATTAGATCCAGCTGAGAGCCGTGTATATCCATATAATGCGAGTCTACAGGGCAGCGCAATGCAGCCTCTAAATAACACATTATCTGCCACGAAACTTGTTCAATTCACCGATATTTTGTTATGATAGGCTAGTGCTATTCCCCTCTGATTCTGGAGTTAGCTGTTATCAACATTCGGGGTCTGTAGGTTGACCTACTGACCTCTGACCTGGATGATATCGCGGCTTATTGCTAACGCTAATGCTACGGTTCGTTTCTGTGTCAGTCAGAACAAAATGAGCAGCTGGAGGAAGTTCAGCTTCCACAGGCTTCCTCTCCTCAACCTGGACTCACTAAAGCTCTGGCTAGTTGCACTAAAAATGGAGCCGAATGCCGAAGCAGAATCATTATTATCAGAATGAGCCGGGCAGCGCTCGGAGATGACATCATCCAGGTCAGAGGTCAGTAGGTCAACCTACAGACCACGGATGTTGATAACAGCTAACCCCGGACTCAGAGGGGAATAGCACTAGCGTATCATAACAAAATATTGGTGAAATGAAGTTTGAAGAGTTTTGCGGCAGATAATGTGTAATTTAGAGGCTGCATTCCGGTGCCCGATAGTCTCGCATTGTGGCTCTTGGCTGGATCTAATTTCATCGGAACGACTTGTAATGACACCAAAGTTATCTGGGTGAGTAAATGATCATATTTTATGCTAGAAATAAGGTCCAGATTGTAAAAAAAAAACTGTAATTATCCTTTAAACCACAGTACTTTCTTCCAACTGGGTGTTTGTACTGTACTGTACGGTGGCCCTGAAGGGTCACACTCAAACACACACACCCCCAAGCTGAGCGCATGCAGGCAAAACAATAAAAGGTTCATCCAATTGGCTGTGGCGTGTGGTCCTGGCTGTGGAGATGGAGACGGGAGCAGCACCTGGTATCTCTCGTTGCCTCCATTACGCACTGCCAAGATTGGAGAAGATTGCTCTGCCAGAACAATAATGTGGACATCCACCATGAGCGTCCATCACCCCCCCCCCCCCCACAACCCATCTCCTCTCCCTCTCACCCACTGCTCTCTTTCAACCACTCACCCAAATCAATCTGTGTGTGTGTGTGTGTGTGTGTGTGTGTGTGTGTGTGTGTGTGTGTGTGTGTGTGTGTGTGTGTGTGTGTGTGTGTGTGTGTGTGTGTGTGTGCACATGGATTTTCCCTCCTCCCACTCTGTCCTTTATGGAATAAGTCATCACAGGTCTTTATCTCTCTTATACTCTCTCTCACAACATGGCTTTCCTTATCGTAGCTGAACCAACTGCTTGCCCTCATATGCTCCATCCATTCCCCCCTCCTCACCCCCACCACTGACTTGCTCCCTCCTCCATCCCTGGACTTCTCCTTGTCCAGAGGTCTGACAGTCGAACCAATAGCCACATATTCATTTCTTTGTCCAGGTCTTCCTCTGCTGCTGCCTGAGATGGAGCCGGTCTGGGAATTTATTTATCCCTCAGCCCGGGATTTAACCCTTTGGATGCATCATCTCTCTCGTCTCCTGCCCAGTGGCTCAGTCACTCCAGCAGAATACAAACACATTACAAATATAATCCCCTTGATCAACTTTGGTGATATCTAGCTGCTGATCTCATGATGCATGTACACTGCAAAAACTTATTTCTTGTCAAAATGTCTAATTCCTAGTCAAAACTAATCTTTCCACTTAAAAAAAAAGAATTAACTTGTTTTTAGATAATTTGCACTTGTTTCAAACACATTTTCACTTGAAATAAGTAGAAAAGTCTGCCAGTGAAAGCAGGTTTTTTGTGCTTGTAATAAGAAAGAAACACTTGCTCCACTATCACATTTTTCTACTTATTTCAAGCGAAAGTATGCTTAAAGAAGTAAAAAGTGTCTAAAAACAAGTATAATGAGATTTGTTTTGACTAGAAATTACATTTTGACTGAGTTTTTGCAGTGTATTCAGGCTTTTCTTTGCATATACAAAATATGAATGTGTCTCGTGATACAGGCTGAGCTGCATCTGGTCTGATGCATCGCCTCAGTGAATCTCTGAGGTCACAACGTCGCTCTGATAAACATCCTGGAGAACGTGCACATCACCACCACCACCTCTACACCCTGATGTAGCAACATCTATCTGCTGTAAACTCCAACAGAAACCAACATCTGCTCCACCGTTTCGCTGCCATCATTCCCGCGTCCGGGTCCGCACCTCGCAGCCCCCCTGCATAACCTTTGATCCACTTTCCCGTAAGATCCATTGTTGCCTTGAACATCTCCACACACACCCACCTCATCCATTGAGCTGACGCTTCTCCCCGGCTTATCTGTCACGCCTTTGGATAAGATGTTGCTGGGCAGACTGGTTGGCAGGCTGCATGCGAGGCGTTTACTCCTCCAGTCCTGTTTGGTTTGCTGTGCAGCCACCGAGGTGTAATGCAGGGTGACACTCGTGCACACGAGGAGGACGTGATGTTTTTTTATCGCCCCGGCCCTGTGAAGGAATCAACCCGGGGATTTTATGAAGCGCCGCTGGTCCTGGCTTTATTTCTCTTAAGCAGCTGCTGGGGCGCGATGCAGTTGTTCATATTTTATGGCAGCGGGGAAAAAAACAACAGCAATGTGCTCAGACACAAATGTATACAAGCTGTAAAGACTCGGGCTGTTATTGTTGAATAATACCTAATGTATCTAAACCCACAGTATTAAGCTGTCCACCACTTTGGGTCATTATATTAACAGTAAAATGCAGTGGAGGCGATAATGTGGTGCAAATTACTGCACACTTGCTTTCCTGCACTGCCACTAATGGCTGTGAGTACAGTCTTTTCATTGCACTGTAAAGTTTAATAGCATTATTAAATGGGGCGAAATATATCACTGCTGGCTTGTGATGTAAGAGTGTGGATCTATTTACATAGGCAAAGTAAACAATGTGTTTAATGGATTATTGGCATGCCAGAGGGATAATCAACAGGCAACAGGTCTGTCAATGAAACAAGAGGTCCTGCATTGTATCACTAATAGATTCAAAGCCACAGCAATCACTAATTAACACACTGATGCTGGGAAATAGTGTCAGGGGAGCAGACACTGATTGTGTAATGGGGAATCTAGGTGGGCAAGTCTTACCGTCATATCAGGTAAAGATCAATGGCGAAGCAACTCGGTGTTTTTCAAAGGAATTATTTAACGATCTATGAAAAATTAATGGAAAAATACATCCTGATACGGTCGGATCCATGATGCCGCCGCAGCTTTAATCCCAGGATCAGAACGTCCTACAGCCTGGAGGAGATATTGAACCGAGCGCTTTAAAGGCCAGAAGATTGAGAGATTTCATCAACTTTAAAAAGGAAAAAAAAAAAGGACAGTGTGAGTTCCTGTAGAAGACAGAAGCAGCACAATGACTCAAAAAGACGCCTCGACGCCTCAGATGAGAGACACAAAGGTTCAGAGACAGTTCACTCACTGACACCCAATAATCAATGTGCTTTGGCTTGACAGCATCAGATGAGTTTCTGGGGCGATGCACATAAGACTCCTCGCGCTGTCAATAAAAACAACTTTACTTCATCCACACAAGTTCTGTCACAAGTCAATACAGAGGGAGAGACGGCATCAGAGGTTTCTCATTTACCGAAAAGGTTACGTTTCCTCACCGCTGCCTCCAAACTAAGACCGATCCTTTATTATCATCAACACAACAAGGCGGTAAAAATGGAAACTGAACTGAATTCTCTTTTTTTTTTTTTATTATTGCCTCCAATGACAAACACAGAGGGAAAGAGTCTTTTGCATTTCATTGCGAGTGGCTCACACAGAGAAAGCAGCAGCGCAGGTCGCCCATAACCAACCACTCGGCTGACTTCATCTCAGCTTTCATACGCGGGAACCTCGGCGCACAATAGCTCCGATGTTGCCGCTTTACACAAAAAAAAAAATTGACAATTGTATCCTCAAGGCTGCCGCTTCATTATGTGTCAGCTCACCCACGTACAATGTTTCACACACAAACACACACACACATAGTATATAGTGTAGAGACTACTGTGTTTATACATTTGACCTTGACTTCAAAAACTGTTGTGTATGTGTGTGTGCTGACAGTGAGTGGCTTCACTGTTGAGTTGTGTTTTCACAAGCTTCACAGATTTACATGGCCCAGCAGCCAGGAGGACTTAAAGACAAGAGAGAGGAGGGGGGAGTGGTGGGGTGTTGGTGGTGGTGAGTTACCTATCATTTGATGCTGCCTCTTCTTGCATAATCCCACGCTTTTCAAATGGACGGAAAATGCTGATGAAGCCACGGAGCAGAACAATTGAAGACAGACGGAGAAAGGGAGAGGGAGAGAAAGGGGGAGAAGGGGGGGGAATGCTGCCCTCTTCTTTGGTGTATCAGCGTAAATTCCTGACAAGGCGAGCCTCCCCTTCTTCACCAAGTTTGTGTTTCCAAGGCTCGCGTTCTGACTGGATCAGCAGTCTAATGAAAGCCCGCGATGCCCCAAAGCTCTGTTTGAATCCCTCCAGAAACAGTCAGCAATTGTCTCCTTTTGTTAATATGCAACTTCTTCTTCCGTGCACCTGTGGAGAAACTCCGGGGATTAGAATTACAATTTCCAACATCCGTGCAGCTTTACCCAAAAAAGTTATCTCTTCACCTCTACCTACTATCAAACTAGTTTTAGAGCATGGAAGAGAAATAAAAAGAAAAAGAAAAAGAAAGTTAAAATTCAAAAACACCTCAGACCAAAGATTAGAAAAACTAGGATGTCTCCAACTCCCACTGAACTCATTCATCTTTCTGCTTCTCCCCCCACCTCCCTTCATCACGTTTTCTGCTTTCCCCTTCATCCCCTGGGCCGTAGTGAGCCCCCATGAGCACCAGAATCCTTTGGATCAGGTACAGAATCATCCAGAGCATGCAATAGTACTTCAGGCTAGCAATGTTACACCCAGACCCAACCTGGAAAACATTAACATCCCAAAACCTGCACAGCTTCAAAACTCCTCTCTCTCTGCTCTGGATGTATTGAAACAGCCTCGGGCCCTTTCATACCTCTGTTATGTATGTATGTGGGTGAGTGTGTGTGTGTGTTTGTGTGCACATCAGTGTGTAGCATGAAAAGCATTTTCCATTTTGCAAATTACTTCTGAGGAAAACGGGTGCTGACCAGCTGGTACCTTATGTTTATCAGGGCCTTGGCTCATTACACGATGAACGGCAGGAAACCCTGGCAACTGTGTGCTGTTTTACATTCCCAAACAACAATAGAGAGCCAAACTTCTTGTCAGTTTTTCATACCAGTTATTTACACACTCAAACACACACACACACACACACACACACACACACACACACACACACACACACACACATGCACGAAAGGACAGGATTCAACAGGAGGTGTGATTGTGCATATTTCTAATTCTGGTCCATCCGCAGTCGGGTTTGCCATCAAGATCTGTGTGCCGCCGTGTGAATGGATAACAAGGACGGCGAAAGCAGCAGGATTTGTTTATGAGTCCACACTAGTCTGTGTTAGACAGTGTTAAAGGTCATTACAACCTGCTCTGCTCCACCTACTCCCATTTGTGTCATGCACGGCAAAAACAAAGCACCGTCTGATGAAAAAATAAAAGAAAATAATCACACAAATCCCGAGCAACTGTGACTGTTCAAGCCGAGCTGGGATGTTAATGGTTGTCCACAGGCAGGCATGGCAAGGTAAGAGGCGTTGTTTACTTCAGTGACATGGTGGAGGTGAAGTATTTCCCTGCAGTACAAGCTGCTGTCTGCTGCTTCTCATGCCTCCTGTTCCTGCTTGTTCTGTTCACTGTAAACTGATCCACTGACAAAACAGCACAGACCATCTGCACAGAGAACCAGATAGAAAGACCAGTTTATATTAAAAAGTCCTATATTTTACACTTGAAGCATTGATCCATAAGAAGATATAGGCCTACTTGTGGTTTCAAGTAGCAAACAAAATCTCCATGTGGTTTTAAATCTTCTCTATGGAGCTCTCATAGCAACACGTCTGTGTCAGCCAATCAGAAGAGAGTGATTCAAGTGAATAAATATAAAAACAGAGCAGATTTCAGAATAAAACACTCAGAAACCAAATCCTGCAAGTGTTAGATGGTGGGTCCAGGTGGGCGGGGATTGGCGACTGCTTTGTTGTGACATCACAAAGTGACAGGAAGTCCGGACGGCTGGTTTTATTAAGGCTCAGTTTCTGAATACAGGCTGTGTGCATTTCTCTGTGGAATGAGGCTTTGATACTTTCACAGTATTAATATAGAACCTAGAGCTGCTTTATAATCACACTACACATGGACATCTACCTTTATACTGTATGGAGCTTTAACACAAACATCTACCTTTATACTGTATGGAGCTTTAACACAAACATCTACCTTTATACTGTATGGAGCTTTAACACAAACATCTACCTTTATACTGTATAGCTTTAACACAAACATCTACCTTTATACTGTATGGAGCTTTAACACAAACATCTACCTTTATACTGTATGGAGCTTTAACACAAACATCTACCTTTATACTGTATGGAGCTTTAACACAAACATCTACCTTTATACTGTATGGAGCTTTAACACAAACATCTACCTTTATACTGTATAGCTTTAACACAAACATCTACCTTTATACTGTATGGAGCTTTAACACAAACATCTACCTTTATACTGTATGGAGCTTTAACAAAAACATCTACCTTTAGCTACACTATACCTATGGCACTTTAACACAAACATCTACCTTTATACTGTATGGAGCTTTAACACAAACATCTACCTTTATACTGTATGGAGCTTTAATACAAACATCTACCTTTATACTGTATGGAACTTTAACAAAAACATCTACCTTTAGCTACACTATACCTATGGCACTTTAACACAAACATCTACCTTTATACTGTATGGAGCTTTAACACAAACATCTACCTTTATACTGTATGGAGCTTTAATACAAACATCTACCTTTATACTGTATGGAGCTTTAACACAAACATCTACATTTATACTGTATGGAGCTTTAACACAAACATCTACCTTTATACTGTATGGAGCTTTAACACAAACATCTACCTTTATACTGTATGTAGCTTCAATATAAACATCTACCTTTATACTATATGGCGCTTTAATACAAATGTCTACCTTTACTATATGGCACTTTAACACAAACATCTACCTTTATACTGTATGGAGCTTCAATATAAACATCTACCTTTACTATATGGCACTTTAATACAAACATCTACCTTTATGTAATATGGGACCTTTGAATAATAACATACCTAGGAGCACAACACTGTCTATTGACTGAGAGAGACCTCTGACATGACACTGCAGCAGGAAAACCAACACATCCACAAGCAACACCAACACAATACGAAGCTGTGAAAGCAGCTGATGGCTGAAAGGACAAACAGGGAAGTGATAGCAACTAAGCACAGAGACGATCACGGCCATGTCATGTTGACGACTTTATCACAGGACACAGGTCAATTAAACCTGGTTATTATCTGGCTGAATTATGTCCATGGGAGGAAAAAAGGTGCAGTATTTCTTGGTGAGTTTGCACTTTTGGTTATTGACCTCCCTCTGGCGGAGGTGAAACGGACGGTATCTCCTTCAATGTGAGGGTTTAGACGATTTTGAAAGTGATTAAAAAACAAAATATCAAATGTGATCCCGATAAAAAAAAAACTCAGCAGAGCACCTGTGTTGTGGTCCTGTTCAAGCAGAACTACAACTGCTCCATGCTTTGTGATGACAAATTACAGTGTCACCTTGAATTCCTGATTTCAGAAACTCTAAAAAAAAATGAATAATAAAAAAACAAGTTTGAGGCCAGCAAAGACCTTGAGAACCCAACACAACTCCTGCTGCGATTCGGCTCGAGACATAATTTCTCTCCCGTCTTTACAAAGCACCAACTGGTAGCCACCAGCACAAGAAGCAGAATCTGCAGATCTTAAAGAGTGCTCATCATCGCAACATTAAATATGCACTAAGAAACATCCGCTGAGGCTTTTTATTGTCTACCTAATGATATGATTGAACAAAGCAGAGCAGAGCAAAACATGCTGCTGCTGCTGCTGCCTGTCTGTGTAGAAGTTCGGCTGGCAGCCCATGAAATCAAACTCGTGTGAACCACTTGGCAAGAGATTGACATATCGAAGGATGAGGCAGCGCCCTGATAAGCGAAGCTGGCGTGTGTTTGAACGTTCGCCCATTGACTCCCAATAGCTGAATTAAACACTGGCTGGGAATCGAGAAAGAGAGACAGAGAGACAGAGAGAGAGATGGAGAAAGACCGGTTCCCCACCTGTTTCCTCCGATGAATTCATGTGTTTTTCAAAAGAATGCAAATCAAAGCGACTGTCTCTTCTCCCAACAAAACGATGTTATCAAAGGATGGAGACAAATGCGGTAACTGAAGGGAACCGGCGAGAAATTGTTGTTTGTGGTTCCTCGGCAAGAAAAGAAAAAAGAAAAACCCCAAACAAAACAGAGTGAAACAGAATGATTGCAGTGGAAGATCGGCCCCTTCCTGCTGTATTTTCCTCCAGATGAAAGAAGACTCGTACCTGTTTTATCACAAACACACACACATTTGGCTTCGCACTCTGTACCTTCACAGTCCAAGTGTGTATCAAACATTCCTTTGCTTTGCTGTTATTTCTCTCATCTGTTTTTTTTCTTCCTTTTTCCTCTTTCCTCTCTTTTCCTTTCCTTTCATTCTCTCTCTCTCTCTTTCTCTCTCTCCGTCTCATGCATGCCGGGGAAATGAAAACAGAGGCGGGACCCCGGGACTGGATTGTTCTTTATTCATGCCGTCTTCGCGTGTAAATATGGAGCCATCAAGTGTAAACTGAATTCAGCAGCTGGTTGCCACACACACACATACACATACACATACACACAGCTTGCATGGAAGATGTGGGACACCGCTGGGGATGCCACACAATCCCTCACTGGTTCCTGTCACATTTTCCTGCCATTCAAACCCCAAACACACACACACACACACACCTCGTCTGAACAGTCACAATAATCCTGAACAGGAACCGGAATCGGGATCTCATAAAAACCAGGGGAAAACCTTCCGTGTGTTATTGTGTGTGTCCTTTCCAACCTGTTGACTCAAACAGGCGGTGAGGGAATGTACTGTATGTAGATGATGTTTCAACACCATTATAAATTCTTTTGTTTGTTTCTGGGTTTCTTGTGTTTTTTCTCATGTTACGCAGCGGTGGTTGAAATATAGATCTGGGTTAAATGCTGAAAGAAGTAATCAGCATTGCATATGTTAATTACAGATATGAAGATAGCAAACAGCTCCTTCATAATGACCTCCCCTGAGCCCCAGCTTGGTTATCCAGCAGTGTGCTAATGGGGTTACTCCCAGTCCCCTGTGGACTTCCCACCACCATCTATGGAAACACATAAGCATTATCAGAGTAAACACCGAACATTTACATATTCATCACTACAAACATGACCTAAAATAGTGCCGTTAAAACACTGAGATAAAAGTTTTAAGATCCTTGAACAACAGAGAGTTTACAGAGAGACTAGGAGCCACTGCTGATGTTATTCTATTAGATGTAGCAGGTAATAAACCAGACTAAGTTTATGCAACTTTTTTTTTTTTTTTGTAGCTTTGGTCATTATTCCTACTGGAGTGGGATCACAGCTGCATGCTAAGGAGGAGTCAGGCAGAGGTAAGAAACAAGCTGCGGGTTAGTTAGACTAACAGAATCTGATTACTGTGGCTCAGACAGCAGGTTGGGTTTGTTTTCACCTTGTGAGTCTCTGTGTGAGTCTGTGTGTGTTTGTGTTTTTGTGTGTGTGTGTGTTCCTGCAGAACAACCACAGAGGCTGTTTTGAGCTACTTTGGCAGGTGTTTGTGTTGTGCGTGTCACAAATGAGTCAAATACAAGTCAGGACACTTCACGGGTGTGAAGTTGAGATCAAAACAAAGTGTGTGTGTAAGTGTGTGTGTGGTGACCTTTCACGGGTAATCACCCATGAGTAATAATGAAGTAATGACTACTGAGAACTGTCATATTCACATGTATCAGCTGGTGTCATCGAATCATATTAAAGGGATATTTAAACATTTTGGCAAATTGGCCCATTGCCATAATCCCTATAGTCATAGCAGTAGGTTTGTTACCTTTAATTGATAGTTTTCATGTGACGCGCGTCATGGCCCGTATGGAACGCACCCTTGGCGGTCAAAACAATCCACTTCCCCGCTATCCGCTGGCTTAGGACAAGTTATGTCATGTTGAAAAAGTTACGAACTAATGGAAAACACTCTGAAAATAGCTAAACAATATGAAAAGCACAGCTGCAGTTGTGTTGGTACTGGTACTCTGGTTGAGAAGAGCAACTGTCTGCTCTGCTCTTTCCCAGAGAAGCACATTAGCCTATGTGAATTTGTCATTACCGGCGGTCCCATTGCCGTGTCTGCCACCACTGGTGTCAGGCGGTCCCGTATTACCATCGTGGCCGCCGGAACAATAATATAACAGAACGGAACGAATAACTGAATGTTACCATACAGAGTTGTTTTCAAAGAGACTGCTTGCTGAAAAACTGCCACCAAAGGGAATGTGCATCAGCGGTTTTGCATGAATTTACCTCTAAAACAACTCCGTCTGGTAACGTTCTGTTATTATCTCATAGCGTGGTGAATGTGCAGGTCACAACTTGTCCACCAGAGTGTTTTGGAGTTACTGGATTGTGTATTTGATGAGTTTGATGAGGAAAACCAAGAAATCCCATGATCCTCCGTAGCGTAGCTCTGAGCAGCTCGCGGCTCTGCTCCGCCGTTCTAAAAACAGCTTGCACCGACAATTAAAAGGTAACGAACCTACTGCTATGACTATAGGGATTATGGCAATGGGCCAATTTGCCAAAATGTTGAACTATCCCTTTAAGGTATCTGGTTACTACAGAGATCAGGTGCTAACTTTGGACTTGGCTTATTGTTGTTATTATGGAAATCTTACAACACCATCCTGACAGGTAGAAATGATTAGGTTTTAAACTAAATTATGCAAAATGTTGTTGTCATGGCCACAGTTGTGGGCTCTGATGACTGTACAGCAGCACAGCTTAATGGTCATTAACCAAACGACACAAACAGTAATGTGGCCTGATGTTTGCAGCTGGACGAGATGACTGTCCTGTGAGTCGTGTGCTCCAATATTTCATATACTATAAACTGCTGCAGGGGACTCATAATCACATGTGTGTTCATTAGTGCGAGAGACACCTCTGACAATACACACCGTTGATTAGCGCTGCCTCCTTCACCCCTGAGTGTATTTGTGGTGCAAATGATTCTTCAGGACCTTCAGTCTCCCTCCAACCTGCGTGCTCCTCCCTTTGTCCTCTGCACACAGGCAAAGCTATCTTGACAGTAGGAGATAAGCATCAGCCAGACGCTTGGAAACACAAGAAAGAAAGAGGTAAGAGAGGGTGAGAGTTGTTGCAGAGCACACACACATACACACACACTTCTTTTCCTTGCAGCCATGTCTTGTTTGTACACTGGGGAGATGGCAGGACTCATGTTTCAGCGGCTCTTGTCGCGTAGCCCCAGCACCGCCGTCTGCTGCTGTCATGACACGTATACCCAGTTGTTAAGAACAGCATGTGCAGCCACACTGCTTTGCATCTTTCAGGTGCTGCTACAAAACAAGAGGAAAAGGGGGAATAAATCAGACCCAGGATCTGCTTCTCCCTTGTTATTTCATGTCCTATTATTTGTCTCAGGCCTCCTCCTCCTCCTCCTCTCTACTGATGTAACATGACTCCAACTTGATGTCTATCACGATCCTCATTACACCTCTGTTGTCCTTTCCCAGACCCACAAAGGAGGTCCTCTGTCTCAGGCGGGTCCTCGTCTTCCTCCCCGACTCCCTCCGTTCCTTTTGTACCATCTCCATTTGTCAGAGAAAGCCTCTCCTGTAAAGAGACGAGGCAGCTCTCGTGAATTTAAAAAGGTCAAGCCGCTCGTAGTGCTGGAAATCTTTGACTTGCTACCTATAGCACTGTGGCGAATCTCACACAGCTGTGGTAGGACTGACATTTCAATGTGTGTGAGGCTGCAGCAGTGAAGAAATCTTGAGTTGTTGCCAGAGACGGCATCAAAATGAGAAGACAAAGTATCGACATGCCGTTTTGTTTTGAAGTTGGAGCCTCTCATATGCGATGCACAAACACTGGCGCTTAGGATGCTAACCGAAACACAAGAGCACCACTTTAAATCAATGACCCAGAAAAATCTAAATAAAAAAAAATAAAAAAAGAAGTCAAATCTACATTTATGAGACAGAGAAGTGCAAACAAACAAACACAAGCAGCACATCTGAAACAACTCGCTCCTCCAAGACGTTCTTCTTCAAACTCTTGCGAAACTCGACGGCGCCGCTGCAATCGAAGAGCGCGCTCTCTCCACAGCAATCAAAGTCCTCTCCCACGGCTCTGAATGGTTTGTGATGATGATGATTAGTTGACCACTGTCGCCGAGCTCCGAGGAGTGCATGCAGATGTGGCTAATTTTCGGCTGGTGCAGGGAATGCTGATTGTGTGGCACGGAGCGCTACAGCAGCTAATCAATACGGCTAGCATTAGCATACAGTAGCTCCCTCCCGGTTTCGTGCATCTGAGAGGAGCTCGGCACCTGTGACTGCAGCCCCTGAGCTAATTTCAGCTTGATTATCATCAGCGCTCATCGGTTTCTCTGCACCCCAACGACTCTCCAATTACACGAGTTTGGGACAATTATGCAAATGTGTGGACTTGATGTGGAAACTTGTTGGACTACTGTTAACAGCCCTGTGCAGAGAAACACAACTTGCTGAACTTTAGATCAGTCATATTAGCTTTTTACCATTAATTATCCCATCATGCATCATGTTCCTGTGTGATTCAGTTTAACTGTATGTGATGTTCCACACTGCAAAAAACTCAAATATCCAAGAATATTTGTCTTATTTCTAGTCAAAATGTCATTTCTAGTCAATGCAAATCTCATTATACTTTAAAACAAGACTCATCACATAAAAAGTAGCTTGTTTTTAGACACTTTTTATTTCTTTCAAGCATATTTCACTTGAAATAAGTAGAACATTTTGATAGTGGAGTAACTTTTTCTTCCTTATTAGTACAAGCACAAAAAAGCAGATTTTTCTACTTATTTCAAGTGAAAATTTGTTTGAAACAAGTGAAAATGATCTAAAAACAAGTTAATTTTTAGGTGATGAGTCTTATTTTAAGTGGAAAGAGATTAGTTTTGACTAGAAATGAGACATTTTGACAAGAAATAAGACAGATATTGAGTTTTTGCAGTGCAGGGTGACACCAACACACCTGAGGAAATATTTCACGCTCCAGCACTTATATTCATGCAAGGTTACATGTACCATTAACTCGCTTGTGTTTTAGTCAAATGCACATGAATATCATTTGAATAGCAGAAATAAAAACGCCTCTATATCACACACACACACACACACACACACACACAGACATTGGCTTTTGTACAATAATGTACAGCCGTCACACTCTGCCTATGTGAAGACAGTTTAGCTCGCGGCCATCATTCCCCAGCCTTTTTGTTTTTCCCTCTTTTGAAGCAGCAGACGAGCCACAGAATGGCTCCATTAATGCAGAAACTATTTCTACCAAATCAAAAGAAAACGCCCCACCTCGTCGTGTAATGACGAACTCTTCCCTCCTCGCCTCTGGTGCTTTTTTTTTTTTTTTTTTTGCTTTTTGCTCATCACAGCTAAAGGAGGTCACGGAGGGTTGGGGGTGTACAGTAGAGTGTTGTGTGGAGTTAATGTGCATGTCTGTGGCTGAAGCTGCCTTTGATTGACAGCGCGCCACACCACTAACTATATCATGCAATAGGCAGTGAAATGACTGCAGTGGATTATGAAATCAAGACATTGATGTTCTGTTGTTGACTAAGCAGACGTTGCTGAGATGTTTCGCATTTTACACTCTGCACTCGGCTGTTACTGTTTACTTCAAACCACATTTGATTCATTATTGCCACAAACATAAAACACCTTTATGTTTTCATGTTTGCTACGTAGAAAGGTAAATGTAATTGCTTTCTCTTCTTGGCAGCCTTGCTTGTGTTTAAGTGTGACTGCATTTTTTTCCCCATTTATGTATATAACTATCTTTCTCAATGTTTGTTTGGTGTGACATTGGGACAAGCCATTGAACAAGCCTTCAGTGGTTATTCAAACATCTCTTGCATGTTTTTCCATCTCTCCTGAGACTCTGTGTATTATAACAACATATTTAAAAGCCCATTTTTCTTTTTGTGAATTGACTGAGCTCGACAAAACGCACATTTGTAACCAATTCAGTTATTTTATTTGACCTAAATCAGGGCCAGATGATACTGACTAGAGTCCCTGTGCTGTTTAATTCTCCCCTGGATTCAGTGTCGGCTTGTTGCAGATGGTCACCTGTTATGGGAGTCTGTGCTCAAACCACTGATGGTTAGCCTCTGTGGCTGGAGTCCTAATTAAGCCGGTGTGGAAATATCGTGAGCCAGCATCGTAATGACGCTAATTGTTTGCATCGACCCAGCAAAAGTGCATCATGGGCATAATGGGATAATAAGAAGCTCTAATGCCCCCCCCAATGGTATAACACCTGCTTATTACACACTGAACACTATATTTAGCCATTGAAGGTACTAATGGGGAGGAACCAAGTATAGACACATGTGTTTGGGTGAATTTCTGGCTATTTGTTTGTGTGGGCTTTGTCTGGAGGGGGAGGAGGGGACAAGACAGGACAGCAAGAGAGAGAAAGAGGAGGAGGAGAAGAGAGGGCAGGGGGAGGAGGGGGGGAAGAGGCTGAATTGCCTTTCATATTCTCAGTGTGAATCCAGCAGAAAGTCATTACCCACAACAATAGAGTTTCTGCTCTATTTGCCTGGCATATTTTTCCATCTGGCCTCTGAAGTGTGCCACCCTCAGTCCGGAGTCTAAAGAAAGTGGCCGAGACAAACAACTCTTTCCACCACTGTCACAAACACGCCGTGCCCTCTGTCTCAAGATGTATTGGGAAAACACAATTGCACGTTTTTTTCTTTCTTCTTCTTTTTTCTCATGTCTCCCGTTCTTATGCAACAACAGTGTCAGGCCACCAACAGCGTGCACATCTGCAGGAACTAATGATCTTATGCAGTGAATTCTGGAGACATGAGTGTTGGGTCTTTGACACAGAGATGTGCACATCAGGTGTCGCCAACATGTAGATCTTTAACACGCTTCCAATAGATCTCGAGAACAATAGAAAAACATGACAACACGGCGACAAAATGTGTTTATGGCCCCTGTGAAAGAATGTAAAAGAGGGCGGGGCTTTATTTCCTTCCACCGCACCACAGTGTGGGTGGCGACGGCGGAGCGGCACCAAAGAAAGAATAAGAAAACGGACTTCTTTAACTGCTCTGAGAATTTTTTTGTTTGCGGTGTTACTGTTGGACTTTCTGAAAATGCCGAGTTGCACCTTTTCCAGGCTGCAGTGACTCAGCAGAACGGTCATCGATGACACTTTATATGATTTGCATGGTGAAAATATGAAGATTTCTTTGTCCAACATGAACAAATGAGTTTCTTCATTGGAAAAAAAAAATCTAAATAGGCCACATGCATGCAATTTAAAAGTGTTTTGCTTTGTGATTTCCTTAAATTAAGAACCTGTGGCTTTCAAATGCTAGTTACAGATGCAGGAAGCAGGACTTTATGTAATTCAAATAAAGAGGCCTGGAGCTGGAAACACTATCTGGGTCATGTTTTTCCTCCAGACGTTAGAATACTGTAGGTGGATGTTGTCTGAACCACTGGTCTGCATCATTCAGCTCATCATCAGGACCAAAGCAGTGCATCCTTCAGCAGAGTTACAGTCCTCTGTAATAATACCTGCTGAGGACCTGACAATACTTTTCCTGACTGTTTCCCTGCAGCGAGCGGTTTGCGATCGTGTCTCGTTGCTCTCCAACAATTAAACAGCTTTGGGAAAACTGAGATACAATAACCGAGTCCAAACAAAACATTTGGCAGACTACTGTAATGGCCCAGTCCTCCCACTGAAAGCACAGTATGTGGGAACTATTCTGGAAAAGGGTGGGAGAGCTCTCATCTTTCCTCCCATCTCTCTCTTCGTGGCTTCCTTCGTTTTTTTTTTTTTCTTTCTTTTTCACTTCGCTGTCTCCTATTAGCAGTCCATGAGAGTGGGAGGAAGAAGGAATGCTTTCTGGCACAGGGGTGCTTTTGTTGTCTTGGTGACTGCGGCTCAGCCATCTCAGAAAAAACTAATACATCATCACCCCGACTCCCCGGGCGGCCGTCGCGAGGCTCTGATCTGATTCTCTGCATCGCGTCATCCTGATGCTCCACAAACAACACCATAGTCGCCGTTTACCACCCTCCTTATGAAAAAAAAAAAAATAAATAAAAAAATCTGCTTCCTGGCAATCGTCCAGCTCCTAAACATTCGGCAGAAAGTCCTCCTCCTCCTGCGCTGCCGTGCACATGTCCCCCCCCCTGTTCATCTGCAGTTATTTAAGTGCAGATTGTTTTTTCTGTGTGTGTTGGCTTTGAAGTGCCTTTGAATATGTCTCTGTTTCCCTGCAAAGACAAAGCCGCCTTCTAATTTCTGCGGGTGTGTGCAATTTCTGGCCGACAGCCTTCAGATTTACATAGCGGAGTAGTGGCCCACCTGCTCTGTGTTTGTCGAGACGGATATAGTGTCTTTGTTTAAGATTGGAGATCTGGATAGGAGATTACTAATTCATCCTTACAAAGCTTGGATTACTTGAGTGCTTCATGTTTTTTTGAGGTTTATACACATCTTAAATGTCTGTTCCTGCGCTGATGTAAGGAGATAGGCCTAGTGTAAATAAAGTTATCTGTAAAAAGCCGTAGGTTTCCCCGGATAATGATTCGAGGAGGCACGAGGCGAACGCTGTAATAAGTTTCCAGGTAAACAGACTTAATGTTACGGGACGGACAACACAGACCTGGGAACGCTCCAAGCAGCAGACCTTTATTCTTGCGTTTTTCATCTTAATTTGTGTTAGCATTTCACTTTGACACTACACACACACACGTGGATGGAAAACACACACATACCTACAGTACACACACGCACACACACTTCTACTGGCTTTATGAAACATCTCCCAGGAGGCTGAGTGACTGAGGAAGTGTCACGTAGATCATTTTCTCATTTCTCCTTTTGATGAAAGCTTGTTTTGAGAACCCCCCACCCCCCCCCCCCACTCTCCTCTACTACCACCACCACCCCCTTCCCTCCCCCCTCCCTCTCTGAACGCAGAAAAACTAAAGCGACTGGAGTGAATGAAGACGCTCAACAGGATATCATAGCTGTCAAGGCGATATTACATTTCCTGAGTGGTTTCTTGGATCACTGTTCTATTGAATTACACTGCAACTGAACGATCAACATCATCTGCATACAAATACGCATTTCGATTATGCAGGGATTTAATAAGCAAAGATTAACTATTTCATGAGGAGGGGTGTCTGCAGGTTCATGATGCAGAAAAAAAAACTGGTTTGAACTATATTCAAAGTCAAAGTGTTGAAATAATCTGCTCCGCTGCGAGTTGACCTATTCTCGATAGCGTGTAGAAACCAATTCGGTCCTGCTTCCCCCGATATGTGATATGAGTCCAGTCTGGCGGAGGGGGAGTAGGGGGGTGGGGGGATAGGGGGGATGAGGTGTGGGGGTGGGCAGGAGTGGACAGGAATGAATGGAGCGATAAGGAAGTCCAGGCCCAGACACCCACAGCCCGTCGCGTCGCGGAGAGAGAGGCAGACGTGTGACAGATCATAAAATTAACAGGCTGCTCTTCTACTTCTTCTTTTTTGACATACAGAGGCAGTGCACAAACAGAACTGCTGCCCAGAGATAGCAGGCAAGGCAATCACCACTAGAGACAGTGGGGGGAGTAGTGTTGAGGAGGGGTGAGGAGGGAGGAAAAGGGGGTCGAACAGATGCACAGGGAGCAGGATGGAGAGATGGGCTAAGTACTGTTTCCTGAAATTCTACTTGAGAGTAAATACTGAAGTAGAGATTAAGTCTGGAAACGTGCAGCAGCAGAAGCATCAGGCCTGAGACAGGTAACGTGTGACCGCATGGACTGATGCAGAAAGGAAAAGGAAAAATGTGAAAAGGAGTGATGTCGTCATCAAGTTTTCCATGATCTAAGGAAGTTTAAGCTTCTTTTGTTTATATAGAGTACATATTTGTGCTTTTATTTTGATAGGACGACAAAGAGAGAGAGGCTAGGGGAATGATGTGCGGTAAAGATCGTCTTGTTGGGGAGTCGAACCCACAATCACCGCTTGGGATTACGCTAACATGAGATGTGCTCTAACCACCGAGCACCCCAATATACAGTATATATATATGTTTTTTTAGCTTTGGCTTAATTTCTCTAACCAACACGTCAAAATCCAAATATATTGAACATAAAATGATCAAAATAATTCATGACTACATCTGAGGAGCTGAACCCAGCAACGTTTCATGGATTTACCTCATAAATATCTTAATATCAGACTTCACTTTATAGTGTACATATCTTAAACAGGACCAAGAAGAGCTATATGGCAACCAGTCCAGTAACTACTGATGCTCCACACACACACCTGATGGTGGCACCAGAGGAAAAAACGACCAACATCTGTAAATAAATAAATAAAATAAAGGTAATCTATCAAAACTATCCAATAAATGCAAGATATACTGTATCACACTGGACTAAAACCATGACCAGACTGACCCAGCAGCTGCAGGACGACGCTGTGGCCATTTTTTACTTGTCAGTCGTCTGACAAGCAACAGGAGAGAAGCAGCAGAAGCAGCAGAGAAGGTTTTAACATTCACCGAGGCACACACACACACACACACACACACACACACACACACTGTAGGTGCTGTCTCCCAGATATAATTTAAAGATATCCATCAGCCTGCACGTCTCCTCTGAGCTGCTCTGCGGGATGACCAACAGGCCTCGGCTGCGGCCATCTCTGCTCCGGCTGATAACCTCTCACTGAGCAGGGACGCTGCGTCACCGCTGGCCAGAGCAGGCCGGCGTTTGGAGCACATTTTCTGCTTGGATGGATCCAATGTTTTTGGAAATCTATTGACTCCACCACGGCCGCCGCTGCTGCTGCTGCTGCTGATCTGAGCGAGGGGGGAAAAAATGAAAAACGTGACAGAGGGGAGATGTATAACCTGCTCTGGGTGATGGAAGGTGAGATTGCCAGGACTAGTGAAGCAGACCAGGTTTGGGCTCCGGGGTGTACAACCCTGTGCTTGTGGCTTTTGCTCCTTACACCACTAAAATGTCAAATCTGCCCTTTGCGCTCAGTTCAAATGTTATTATTTTTTATCACATACGGTTCGGTACAAACCCCACTCAGCTGTCTGTCACTCATCTCCCTCAGTCTTATTCAATCAGTCTTTTTCTTATCTGGCTGCTGGCTTCAAGAACATCCAATTTTTTACACCTCCGTCTGTTTGGCTGCCTATACAGTATGTTTTACTGCGTCGCACCTCTGCTCCTGCTGTTCAGGTACGAACCACAGTGAATGTCATGCCTGCAAAATAGGTGGTGCAAGAGACTAAAATATGTGTGTTTATCTGCACAGATGTGTTGTACTTTTTCCTGTTAACCAAGTAAAAAAAAAAAAAAAACCTCCTGCAGCTGTTGGACTTACCGATAGCATGCTAGCTAGGCTAAAGGAAAATTGGATACACTGAAAAACCAAACGAACCACTAGAACAAACTTGTATTTCCCCCCTTTAATCTTGTATCTACATGTTAATTGTTGATTTATCTGTTGATATTTGCCATTTTCATTCATAAATCTATTATATTACTATATTTTTTACATCAAAATCGATGTATTTTCTCTTCCTGTTCAACGAATTCAGACTTTTTGATGACTCATCCTGCACTTGAGGTCGTTCCTAATTTGCTAGCATAACCGCTACCTTTTGTTCCCAGCTCCAACAGTCTGTATGGTCTCAGTCCAAAGCTGTTTTCATTGTTTTCTCCTTGTTTCATCTCCGCCTGCAGGTATGTACTACGCGATTGGCTACCGTTAGCTTCCTGTTTTCACTGGAAAAACACATAATCATGCTGAACTACAGGACTCTTGAGAGCCACTTCAAGACGTCTTTAATATTAACAAAGTTCATCTTTGAACCATTCACTCCTGTTGTCTATAAACCACCTTTCCTCCTTTCGAGCAGTCGTTTCTCCTCTGCCGTAGTCGGCCAGATGACAGTGCTGATGAGCTATGGTACTGTAGCTCTCTCTGTTTCGGACTCTCCAGCTCTCGGCGCTGCAAAGGTCAAACACTGTCGAGACGCTCTGATATTACTCACCACCGGAGGTTCGCTTGTCCAAATTCGTTAACTCTGAACACAATGCTAAAAGATCTGAGTGGCTCTACTTCGCTGGGACTCTGACGCTGATTCTTTGAAACTGAATTGATCCACCGTTTTAATTACTTGTGTGTCCGACCTCTCTCCGTCTTCCAGCGCAGCATTTTGACAGGAAATTGGTTTTAACATCGAAACATTAACGTTGACACTCCAACAAACGGTTGCTCGCTGTGTCACTGGTGCATTGGCTGCATATTATCCCGAAAACATCATCTTCAAAGCACTGATTAATATGTATAAGTCCTCTAGCCCTCAGACAGGGAGAGCTGCTCTCTTCCCCAGCACTGGCACAGTTACAGTACCGTGAAGGGAGCACGGTTATGAAATGCCACATTGAATTTGGGCATTATGTTGAGACACTGGAGTTGCCAGTGCTCTGTGGGAATTATAACGTAATGAAAAAAAAAAAAAAAACTGCTCCTCACCGTGGCCCATCTAACTCGGCCCCCCGAGTCCATTTCCCATAATGCTCTGCCACAGGGAGTTGAGACTTCTGAATGCTCCTCTCCCTTGGATCTAATGCGTCCACCTCGCTGTCAGAACGACTTAGCTGTTTCGCCATGACAGACCCTGAACGTCACTTGGGCTTTTTCACAACAGAAGGTGAAGCTGCTTCCCTGGGACGAGTCCAGACTTTCAGGTCTTGTCCTTACGGGAACGAAGCTTTCTTTTTCTTGCTTGTTCTACAAAAGTTTTCAAGAAATGTCTGCATTCACACACAACCATTGCACTTTAGGCCCCATGCTGTTTATTATTTATTTGTTTGTACATTATTGGCACTTTTTAATCATATTTTGCAGTAGGTCCTTTTAATCTGCCCATGATATGTTACATGTTATTTGGTGTTTGTGTATGTGTTTGAATGTGTGGATCTTCCTGGCTGCAAATCAATTTTCCCTGTTTGGGACAAATAAAGACACTTTAACCTTTAACCTTTTAACTTTAACCATTGAAAACGACTGGAAACACTTTAGTACATATGCCAGGCTTGTATACAGCGCTGTAAGCTGTAAGGCTGCCACACAAATACACCAAAAACAGAGAAAAAGACGTTTAAAACTTGCGCGCCGTTTACAAACTCCAAACATTAAGTCGACTAATCATGAAAATGTTGACTGGGAGTTGTGCCAGTCCAAATATGACGTATAACTGCGCAGTATCCAGGACCTGTCAGTGGTCTGCCATTGTTTACGTGACGTCTAGCAGTGAGTGGCTCAGGTCACAGGTTAAAGAGGTGTGGCTATGACATCATCGTTTCACAAAAGATCAATTTTGGACATCTGCATGAATACGCTGGGGCGGCATTGTGAGATTCACCCACTCTAGGACCAATTCCCAAAGAAAAACCACTTCAGGGCTCCCAAAACTTTTATGGATACTCCTAAACGTCTCCGTGTGGACTGATGTTTACTATTTCTGGATGTGAAACAACACAGACACACACAACCACACACAAACCTGCTGTATAGGCTACATCCACTCCTGCATCATCATCACCATCCCTCTTCCTCCTCTCTCGCCAGACGTGCTCTCATACGCACACATGCCCCCCGCTCGATAATGCCCGGGCCCCACTACAGCCATGCAGCATCCTGACTGATGGCTCCCTCAGCAGCACTCTAAATGACTGTGCCCATAACCATTAGAAAATATGGAACATGAGCACTAAGCTAGCGTTGAGAAACATACAATGCCGATTAATCAGGGAGGAGGAGGGAGGGAAACGGGGGCTCCATCCCTGATGCTCGCTGGCTGCTGTATTACACGCGGGCACAGGGGACAACTCAGCGCTGAGGAGGCCAATAAAACGGCACATCCTCTGGAGGGAAACCGAACGCTGCCAGACCCATCCGCTTGTCGTCGGAGAAGAAGAAGAAGAAGCCCCCGTGATGAACTGGGCCATTAAAACTCAGCGACACCCAATAGTGGATGCCTGCAGGCAGGGGGCCGCGGGGGTCTGCTCTCGACTCTCGACTCTCGTCTCGGCTTTTAAGAGTCTGAGGCTAATTTCTAGGAAGGAAATCTGCGTGCAGCACTCAATCCTAATGAAGTCAGGAACATGTGTGCGAATAAGCCGGAGAAATGTAACTCGAGACGCATCTGGGTGTCGCGGGCTGCTGTTGTGAGCTAATTGCCGAAGGTAAAAAAAAAAAAGAAATGGCATCAATATAAATGACTTTAGAGAACTCTTTGCAGCTTTCAGGGCGGCTCGTCGTCGTGATTACCTATGTGTGAGGGGGGAAACGGCAGCTTCTTTCAAGGATGCCATTTTCTTTTTTTTTTTCTTCTTCTTTTACCTCCCTTTCAGTTTCCACTACAAAAAGGAACAAAGCAAAGGAAACTGCTGGGATTGTTTTTTAAGTTAACAACGTGGCCCACTGCCTAACAAGGAGCTTTGGGGAATAACATGTTAAGTGGAGTTGTGAGCCCGAGTCCTGCACTGTTGTTGTGTTGATGTTTATTGCCCACAAACAGCCAAACAGCCAGGCAGGCAGGCATGCACAGACTCTCTTACCTTATCCCTGCACATGAAAGCCTGGCCCGATTTCAAAGTTTCCAAAGAGAGCACAGTCTGCAAAACACCTGCGAGATAACTCTCAGGGAGGATTAAGACTGCCATTTGACTCTCTCTCTCCACCCGTTCTCCCTCTATCTCTCTCGGCCTCCCTCTCTCTCGTTTTCATGTGTCGAGTCTCGAGGTAAAGACTTGCGACCGTGGCATTCCTGCTGGCTCCAAAGGCCGCCTCGCTGATATCATTCAGAGGTGAGCCCCTCGGATTTGTTTACTTAATCCAATATTTATGCTCAGTGTATGTTAGCGAATGCAAAAACGCTTCGTGCCTTCGACAAACAAGACGCACAGCCCTGAGATAAATGTAAAAAACAACAACAACAGTAACAAAAATATATATATAGGAATAGTTGGAAAAAAAAACAGAAATAGAAAAATAAGAGTATTATGGGTAAATACTACGAGGACCGTCTGCAGCTCACAGTGAAGCAGAGTTGACCCCGCGAGCAACAAGGATGTGTTCAACATCTCCACGCGTCTGGCTGCAGTTTAGTCGAAGCGCAGTAAGAGTGTGTGTGTGTAAAATCACGTTAAGCGAGTGTAAAATTATGCGTCGAGTAAAGGGATAGTTCAACATTTTCAAATTGGCCCATTGCCATAATTGCTATAGTCATAGCAGTAGGTTCAGAGTTGTTTTTGAGGTAAATTCATGCAAAACCACTGATGCACGTTGCCTTCAGGGACAGTTTTTCAGCAAGCAGTCTCTGTATTTACCTCGAAAACAACTCTGTCTGGTAACGTTCTGTTATTATCTCATAGCGTGGTGAATGTGCAGGTCACAACTTGTCCACCAGAGCGTTGTGGAGTTGTTGGATTGTGTATTTGATGAGTTTGATGAGGGAAACCAAGAAATCCCATGAGCCTCCATAGCATAGCTCTGAGCAGCTCACGGCTCTGCTCCGCCGTTCTAAAAATAGCTTGCACCGACAATTAAAGGTAACGAACCTACTGCTGTGACTATAGGGATTATGGCAATGGGCCAATTTGCCAAAATGTTGAACTATCCCTTTAACCTCTCACACGACCAGATTTCTTCGTATGCAGAAAAAAAAACAAGCCGGAATGAAATTTTAACCTCGACAGTCAGTGAAGACCAGCCGCTCCTCGAGATGGAGAGAATTAAATATAAATAATCTTGCAGTCGATACGAGGTGGTGACGTTACGGTCCCTGAAGGCAACACAGTCCATCTGAAATATTCCCTCCATGCCTTTGATCTCATGTGATCTTCTCTGAGGGGTGGTGAGGGGGGGGGGGCGGTGGAAGCTGCGTGTCTGAGTCTGTGTCTCGCAGCTCTTTCTATGTCCACACAGAGCCACGATGTTCGCCCAGAGGGGGGGCCCTTGAGATGTCAGTGGCTCCCTCCACGTCCAGATGAGTTGGTCAAAGGCCTCGTCTGCCACTGATCTCCTCCGGTCCACGCCTGCCTGGCAGAGCTTTCATGGTCACGCCGCCCTGGTGGGAAGCCTTACACGACTCCGGGGAGGACGGCAGGACCCCCCGCTGCGGCTGTCAGCCATTCATCCTCAAAAAAAAAAAAAAAAAAAACGGGAGCTAGCTCTCCAAACTGAGGAGAACATATTGCTGTATGTGTGTATGAAGAATATAGTCATGCAGTGTTTCTCCTTCACATTTAGACGAGCCTGGGTTTGGAGATCTTTGACTGTTTACAACAAAGTTACATCCCCCCACTCCCCCCCCCAAGGCTTCATGAGCGTGGGTCTTATCAGCAGAGACACACACATGGCAATAACAGATAGAGCATCTTCTATATGGCAACACACACACACACACACACACATACAGATAAACACATGGACATAAACAGATAAACGGAGACACAGATCTGTAGTGGAACAAACTACACCGGCTCATATCATTTATTTATTCTCATGCACCTGCTCCTTAAAGAGAAAATGCAATATGATGATATATAACCCTCGTATACCATTCGTATACAATGATGGGGAAGGAGAAAGTTTGTTCACTGCAGGAAACAAGACAAAAAAAGCCAGTGCACCCAATGGAAATGTCAGGCCGATGTGGTTCTCTTCCTTACTGCAGACACACACTGTTTTCATACCAGGCGAATGGGGCATTTTTGCAATAATGTATTTTGTATCATAGTTAGAGCTCTTGTTCTTTTCTCCAAGACCTCAAAGAACAGTTATACAGTCTCTGAGTAGAAGTTTATAATAATTTTCTGTGTGTTTCTGTGTGAAATGTATTTATTTTCCTTCCCTTTTCCGATCATATCATATCTTTTTCTACATTCATATGACACCACTACAGAAAAAGATATTCTGAAAGCCCAGATTGTCCTGAGAAAACAATGTTGATTATTTGATTGTGCATTACAGGGCTGAGGTTTTACAAGAATTAATACACAAGGAGATCGGGCGAGAGAAATACAGAAGAAAATGCCATAGACTCTGAAGGGTTAAACACAAACACTCTATTGTTTTAATCCAACATTGTAGATCATGGTGTTTCTCCACAGTAAAAACCTCCTCTGTTTGAGCAGCAACAGCAGCAGCAGCTTCAGTGCACCACTGTGCCCAATACACAATCACTACACTCTGGCATGTACAAGATAAACACAAGCAAGGAGGAGACAAACCAGGAATCTCAACAACAAGCTGCTGTTTGACCAAACCACTGCCACAGAAGCACCTCTGACCTCATGTATATTTAGGTCAGTGCAGCCTAGATAGCCTCTGACCAAACAATAATAGAGCTATGGAGCAAAGTCTTTATGCTTTCGTGTGAATCCAACGGCAAAGATGCAAAAAAAAGTAGTAACGCTCTTCATGATTCCTTCAGGGTTGGTTCATGCACATTGCTACAAACAAAAACTGAGATTTTTCCAGTTCTGTCGAAACATCTCTGAGAGGAATTTTGCTTGTTTGCGCTTCTGTGTGATAACAAAGATTAGATTTGTGAAGTGTTTCTCCAGAAACAATGTCCCAATTATCCCACGGCCGTCAGTGACAACAGCGGGAGCAGACCAAGTGGTATTTCTTTAAATCAAATAGTTTTTCCTGTGAAGAGTGCTGACAATGTGTTCTGTTGATTAACAGCCTTGTGTTGGATTTTTTAAAGAATGTCATGTCAAGTGCTGCGAGTAAATTAATTTTTTTTTACCAACCCCCCAAGAAATCTGATGGTTTTACTAGAAAGATTTTATCTACAGTATCTGCACAGGTGACTGAGAGCATGTTTCTTTTTTAACTTAAGTGAACCAGTCCTTTAAACATCCCCGATCAGTTCCTTATCCTAAGAAAGAAAGAAAAAAAAAACTCAATCCCTTTAACAGCTCCCGCTTGGGCTTTTCCATGACCTCAGGCGTGCTGATGTGCACAATGAGGTAGAACGTCATGTAGACTTAAGCTAAATGAGTTGTGAGGGCATTATTTATCATCAAAGGACTCTCTAATTACTCTTGATAGTTTAACATGTTGAGGAGAACACTAAGAATATGAACTTTGGCTGTTATTGCCTATCTGGAGCCGAGGCAGAATTAAGGATTGGCCCTGCACATAATCACTTGGCACAGGCAATTACAAAAATAATTAGAATATTAATTAGAATTTCTCATTAGAGCACCCTGTTGATTTAGGAAATGAGTTTAATGATAGGGAGGCCTCCGGTCTTCATCCTCCCCCAGCAGGGGCACAGTTTGCCCTCGGAGCAGGAGACGAGGCGGGGTGTACTATTATATCAAGAGGAAGAAGAAAGAGAAGATCAAACGGAAACACTGGATGTGGGATCGGTGGAAAACAGACGCTGGGATGAGTGAGGGGTGTATGTGGATGTGAGCCGAGGGGGTTACTTGGATGGTTAAAGGCCCCATGTTCTGGAAAGTGACACTTACATGTGTTGTTTCATTATAAAGTAGCTCCGGGTTCTTTATTAATACTGCGGAAGTATCAAAGCCTCAGTCCACAGAGAAAACAAACACAGACTACACGGAAAATGAGCCGTCAGCACTTCCTGTAACTTTGTGATGTCACAAAAAAGGAAGTTACCACTCTCAGCCATGCCCCAAAGCCCCGCCCACCTAGACCCACCATGGAAACCTTGCAGGATTTGGTTTCCTGAGATAACCTGCACAATGCACTACAGTCAGCCAATCGGAAGAGACGATCAGAGCCTCCTCTCCTCTGATTGGCTGATGGGTTTGCTGTTACTATAGAGCTACAGAGGAGATGTAAAACTTGACTGAAATGGATTCTGCCTCTCAACATCATCTCATGGCTCAACCTTTCAAATAAAACACAACTTAAGCGAAACATATGGGACCTTTAGTTTCTTCCCCAGATTCCTTGACAGTATGAATCGTATCATCTGAATCAGAGGTGGAACAACGTGGCTCAATGTTTTTTTGCCACTTCCTGCTCTGGAGCCGAACTCATTCAGCCTCTTCACCTTCTGTCACTCAGCTCTCTGTACTTCCTCTGAGCCTCATTCTGCTTCACACAGGACACGGTGTTGTATATTCAGTCAGAATACGAGCTCTCAATAAGCCCCTGGCCTTGCTGTTTGTCTATAGAATATGAATGCACTCAGTTTATTCCCACCGCCGGTGACAGCGTGCTGCGTTTCATCCACGAGCAAAAAAGAAAGAGTCAAAGTGTGGAAGAAGCAGGAGACCTATTCAATTTGACGGGAAGGTTGGTTGAATAATCAGCGCAGGCCCCCACCATGACACCGGATCACACTGGAGACTGCATGGGCCAGGTGCTCCGGTTCACAAAGTTATTTATTAACCGCATTCAAATTTATTCTGCTGCCACAAGCTGCCATTCCCACGGTCAACTCACAGCCACTCCGCGTGTTTATCATCTCTCTCTCTCTCTGTCCCTCAGTCTTTATCTCTCAGCCGTCTCGCTTGTTCTCATTTGTTATTTTTTCCCCTCCCCCATCTCTCCCCCTCTCCTCTCCTCTCCCCTCACCTCCCTCCCCCATTTTGATTTGCACTGATTGCAAGTCCCAAATAAACAAAAGTAGAGATGTTTCAAATTCAAGCGGCAGCAGTAGCAGCAGTTCTGATGCCAGATGAGTTCATGAGACGCCATAAATATTCAAATCCGGCGTTGACAGCCGCAGTCATGGGACGTAAAGTTCTAGTTTTGCTGCGTGTCTTCATACTGATGAATTATTTCTCTGTGAACTTTCAATCCTACTGTTAATTCATAAATAAGAATGACTGTCACAAGTCGTATGGATGCGCAATGTAGGCTGTCAAAGTGTGCACGCCACGCAATAAGGCCGCCTCTCCGCCCCGCGATCCTGACTGCGTACGTACGTACGGGTGATGCATTCACACACTTGTCGGCTCGAGCCTCTGGAGACGAATGAGCGTCTTTTTTTTTTTTTTTGTAACCTACATAACAATAACACGCAGCACAATAACATGTCAGGCATCAAAGCAATCCCACTGGCTATCCAAAAGAAACCCATTTCACTTCAAATCAGCGCCGCTCGCAAACGCTTTACAAACACACACACACACTTTTGCGTTTGTGACTCCCTTTTGAAAGAAACATATCATCATGTTTGACAAATAAACCCACGCGGGTAAACAGGTGCACCCATCCCCTCTGTGTGTTCGCATTAACGTCGGCGATTGCCAATTTGCACGAGAGACTTGAGTCGTCTAAACAGTGCAGGAGAAGGAGCGCTGCCTATTATAGCTCTCTATTGATACCACTGACTTGTGTGCCTCCTCTGAGTGCAAAGAAACGCCTTTCATCTTTTGTCAGGGCGAACAATACCGCTTGTATTGTGCTGGGCTTTTTCTTTTTTTTGCAGCAGGAAAACTGAAATGATGAGACGCTTCAATGTGCCATGTTGTTGTTGTTGCTGTTTTTTTTCTTTCCCCATCAAGTTTCCATATGTGGCTGACAAACGACTATTACAGGCCTCAATCTCACGGCAAGAGGCCGTTCACTGCGAGCTGCAATTTCTTCCTTTTTTTTTACATGTTTAGGAAACGCACATGGATGCGAGAATGAATGCTAATGCTGCTGTTGCCTCGGGGCCTATGTGCTTCTGCAGTATCACAGAGCACATCCAAGTATCCAAACCATTCAGCAGCTTCAACTGAGGGGTGGGGGGGGAAACAAAGACGCCACCTCCGCCGCCGCCAGCAAGCGAAAGAAGCGTCCGACTGCCTTTCACCACCTCTCCCTGTAAATGACAGTTTGAGACCTGAGGGCCCTGGTAAATGCCACGCGGACCGAGACGGGCTCTCGTTGATGTGATTGTGTTGTTGCACACCTGCACATGCACACATTAAAACTGAGCAGCACAAGTATGGAGCGCATGACAAATGGTCTATATGTGTATAAATATGAGCTGCTGTTATATAATATACATTCTTTAAAGAGGAACTATGCAAGTCCGCTCTCTTCTCCTGTGTTGCTAACCCTCCTCTCCTCCATGTGCATTTGTTTACAATGAAGCCAGTGAAAGATCAATCCATGGAACGGTGGATAACGTTACCATGTTATATCTGAGTAGTCTAAACTGTCATAAACAAAAGATTACTGTTGCAGTGCACAGAGACGAGAGCTGGGACACTGGGGCGGAAGCCAAGTAACTACACTGATGTTGCAAGGTTGGTTTTCAGCCATGAGCCAGGTGGAAGTTAGAGAGCCTCCATTCTCACTGTAACAAGTCACATGTCATGTAGTTAACTATCACAATTACTCCAGAGCTTTTTAATTAAGGTAAAAATGTAGCATAGGCACGGGAGAAACCCTGCTTAGTTCCTCTGTAAGGAAAAACAATTGGACAATTTGGGTATTTTATGATGATGCTGTGTGACCCAAGTCACTGTAGTTGGATATAAAACTGAAAATGGCGGCGAGAGTCACCAAAACTGTGCAGAGCTACAGTGATAATTCGTTAAGAACAACAAAATTCCAAAAGTTGCTGTTAAAGCAACACCATGTAGTTTTTCAACCTTAAAGTAATGTTTCTAGACTCATTTTAGTGGTAGAAAAACAGTTAATAGGATGGACTGTGTATTTTTAGAACAGCGGAGCCTTGAAAACAACTCTGTCTCGTAACGTTACGTTATTATCTCATAGCGTGGTGCAGCCGCGTTGGAGTCGGCCATATTAAAGCAATATCCAAACCGTATTGTTTGAATAATCGACCACTTGACCAGCCTCATCATATCTCTGCACTCCGGCCTTGTACATGAAGGTGGGTGTAGGTGAAGTGGAGGCTGTCAGCACCCCCAACCCACTCAGGAACCACTTCCTCCAGTTTGGAGCTGGAAGTCGGCGTCTACGCGCTGACCTTGCCATGCTCCATTGATTTGGGTACTTGAAGCTCAGGTTGTCTGCATTTATTAAGATCTGGAGCAGACCTTGGGAGGTGGGGGGGGTTGGTTGGAGTTGACGGGTCTGACACCAGACACCAGGTACCTTCCCCCCTGATGCTCTCAGGTCTTCTGGCAGTGGTCTAATAGGCTCTGACAGGCGCTCTAAATGGAAAATGTTAATGACCGACTATGTTAGCAGGATGTTACCAGCTCTGGCTGATATTATCAAAGGGTTTAGGGGCAGGTTGAGGGGGAGAGGGGAGGGTGGAGGGAGTGGGGGGGTTGGTACAAGAAGGTGACTGCATATCCAGTGTCAGGATGTGAGAGATGGATGTTGCTGAACAAAGGGAAACACAAAACCACGTACTACAAGTGTTAAGATCCGGTTTAACAATAATATTCAGTTATGAGGTGTCGATCAATTCATTTATTCCAGTTTAATCCTGTATAAAAACAGCTTTACTTTAAAGAACATCTACTGTACCATATAAAAGAGAAATTCTGCGGCTCCACTCATTTGATTTTTAAAAAAGGACTTCATCACGTAGCTGCTGATCAATTTGGCCAAACAGAGGAGTCACATATAATAACTGCTTTATTTCCGCAACAGCCAGCCTTGGCATCAACATGTTAAAAGCTCTGCCTTGACAAAAGAAAAAAAGGAAAAGAAAAATAAAGAAATAAAGAAAATTTAATCACAAAATGCGAGAAGAGACATTTGAGTGGCGGTGAGACCAATCACTGAGCCGCATTTTCCCTCCTTTTATGAAAAGATAGCAGAAGAAGCTGATTTACTTTTTGATTTATCCATCACCTCACACACCTCACGCAGGCTCATGCATAATTTCAAGAATTTCCAAATGACAAAATTACTTCTGTGCGAGAAGAAAAGGAGGAAATGATTTGAGTGTCCCATTCAATTTTTTTTTTAGCATAATTTCACTGAAATGAAATTTTGCTCAAATTTGCGGTGAGGACTCTGAAATTGCACACGCTCTGGCTTCTAATCAAATGGTACACTTCAGTGCACCACACACACACACACCACATACACAGTTACACACTCCCCAGCCCACAAGTGACCTTAGTGGAGCTAACTCCACCGTTAGCAACAGAACTCGCAGCATTAGACGTCACATTCAGGATAATTTAAATCCATTTGCTAAAAGGCGACTTCCTGCTGAGTCAGCAAGGTCTCAGAGTTCCTCCTTTGTTCCGGTGGAGTCCACTCTGTAGTCTGAATCAGAGGCAAACTGTGAGGTTATAAAAAGGTGAAATGAAAGATGTAAAAGCTTGTGATTTTTTTACCCATGAACACAATCTTTCCAAACACTGACAAAGAGAAGTTTTAGTCTAAACTAAACCTGCCCAAACCGGATCAGGGTAGAGATTGCTGTTAGGCCTTGTTCAGACTGCAGCCCAAATCTGTTTTTGTGGTATTAGGCCGTTCAGACTGTCAAAAACTCAAACTAGATACAATGTAGATATGATAAAAATCCGATTTAACAGGCACCATAGAGTTGGTCTCAACAGCTCGAGACTCTTACAGTAGCCACTGGAAGGTTCTGTCAATCCAGTATGGGATGGTTACTGCCAAGAAAATTATTCTCAAAGTCTGGAACAAAGATATATCTCCAAGTTTTGAAGCCTGGCTCACAGAGCTCTGAAATACCTTATACTGTATATGGAAAAGGAATTTGATTTGAGATATCAGGGACATCAGACAGATTCCGTCAGATATGGTAACCATTTATTGATCATATCAGAGCGGAGAAGACTGTCATGAAACCTCAATATCTTGATTGTGTTTGAATATTTATTTGTCTGTAACTTTCTGAGTATAATTAGATTACAGTCGCGGATGGCCACAGAAACTCTTGTTATAGAGTTATACAGTTTTTCCCTTCTTTTTTTTATAGGGGTAATAGTTCAGGTTGTTGTTTACATTGATGTTCTGTGTTGTACATCTGAAAATGAATAAAGTAAAACAAAAAAAAATGGTTTGGAGTGGCAATGTGAACAAAGGCTTTGTGTCTTTCACATAAGAAGCCCTTTGAAGCCCATGCAGCTCTGATCGCTTCCTTAACTAAACCAAACAGTTTTTATGTTTAAACCCACTTCAGGGTCACATCCTGCTTCCATGTTCAACTATATTTTATGCACAGATTGTTTTTTTTAAATCATATTTTCAGTCTTTGAAGTGATTTTAAAAGGCACTGATGATCTATTAAGTTTATTTTTGTGGGGCATGGGGTTTAACTTTGTAGGTCCCTGGTTCTACATGACCGCTGAAACAAAACAAAGAGCATCACGCTGACTCCTGTTTATTTTCGGAACCAGTCAGAATCAGAATCACTCTCACTGGCCGAGTAAACGATGTCAAGAGATACTGCACGCACGGGGAACTTGGCTCCAGTTCTGAGTAGCCCTGAACAAACACAAACACCAGAACAGAAAACAAACTATCAGTCTGAAGATATAGAGATAGAGAACACGTAGCGATTACAAAAGTCAAACCTTATGCAACCCTGCAGTGCAAAAAGAAATGTTGGAACAAATACTGTACTTCCACTGAGTCAGTTTATTTACTGTAGTGGTTTAATGTGTTTATATTGAGACTGTGTATCATTACAGTATCTGCACCGATGACATGTGGAGAAGAGCCTGTTTCACTTGTTTAAAGCAAATCGACCTGATCAAAGCATCTAAGATAAATGTAGCACGCTGCGTTTATGTTCGGGAGGTTTTCTGAGAAAAACCAAACGCGGCTGCATTCCCAAATAATTCAAATAGCATGACCTGTAATTTGGGGCAGGGTCGTTGCTCTCTCATGTTGTAAAAGGAGCTCCTATACCTCAACAAACCAACATCCAGGTTCAAATTAGACCAATTATTTAAGACTGCAGTGCAGCCCATTCCTCCAGCTCACCCAAGCTCATCAGCCCCCCCTCACCTGATGCTGCTCTGAGCCGGAGCTCGGAGGTCACAGGAACATACAAACTTCAAGGTAAGCATCAGTAAGAGAAACGTGAGCGCTGCATTGTTCATGAGAAGGTCATTTCAGCCGCCTCAGCAGTGTCATCGCTTCTCTCTTTTTCTCTTTTGCTTCTTTTATTTGTGATACTTCTTGCTTCTTTGCATTTAAATCTGGTTCAAAAGGCCAAACAGGAAATGTAGCATGCATTAGGCAGAGGTGTGTGTTTATTCACGTGCAGTGTGGCAAACACTGATGGCAAATTTAGAAAAGGGTTAGGGTTAGTTTTCACTGTAATTCTTCCATCTTAATATTGTATAAATCTGCACAGAGCTTGAAGTTGAACTCTGTTCCTTCTGCACTGAATGAAGTCTTGTTTTTTTTTTAAGTTTGAAGCTTTTTTCTGAGGGAAAAGTTGGAGAAGAGATGAAACTTGTTTTTTTTTGTCTGCTACTGCCGGAGAAAGAGAAAGAGACTGAGATTTGCTGCTGAGTACAAGAGCAAAAAAGAAAAAATGTTTTTGAGAGCCGTGCGCTACTAATCATACACAAGAGTTCCCTGGTTCCATGCACTCATGCTATTTCAGGCACTGAGTGTCCTTTTATCCCTGTGCCTCCCAATAGCTAATCTGTATTGATTTCCCCTCCAAACATCTGTCCTATTAGTATGTTCTCATCAAATCTCTGATGAGGCCTATTTCCAAGATGAGACAGAGCAAACCATGCAGCCATAACAACAGAACCCCATTAATGTAACCCTGAAAAAAGGTACCTACAAAGTCGATGGAAAATGGACGGAGGAAGTAAACAGGGCCCGCTGAATAAAAGGAAAATAACCATGAAATGAAGGAGTTGAAATCATAACGCTGCTTCTGGGTTGAGAGTGGGCCCTTACATGAATGCAATCAGTCTTTATTTGGGTCTGGGCCTGAATCAAAGCAGGATGAGGGCTCCCATATTACCAAGGTAAATCACTTCTATTAGCTTCGGAGAGCTGAGAGCGGACAGGCCGAGAGGACGGAGAGGGGTGGAGATAAGGAATTGTTGATCACAATACGGACCCGAGCTCACAAAGCCGGGGTAATTAGGGCCGGGATTCATGTCTGGGAGGGTAAAAAGACGGCGCTGTGTTTTCACTCCTAACAATGAGACAAATAAAAAGACGTCCAATAGTTCAACTTGTTCTTTTCTAACTAGGTTATTAAGTCTTTGTTCGTTCTGACCGACGTCATGCAGGCCTTTAGTCATAATTCAGAAAGATGAAATGTGAAATTTGTGGAATAATAACTATGAATATGCACAAGCCCTGAATGCTTAAGAGCTTTCTTTTTTGGGCAATTTTGGTTTTAATGGCTACTCTAATAATGAAAAAAGAAGAAGACGTGAACTGTGAATCACTTTGGATAACAGAGTCAGGAGTCTGCTGTTTCTAACAATCGCTCCATTCAACCTTTTATAACACCGGATGTGTGTGGTGTCACCACTCTATCATGAGCTTTACATAAGTCGTTTTAATATTTCATATTTCCCTCCTCCTCTCCATCCGTCTTTAAGTTGAAAGATCAGAACGTCGCCAACCTCCTCCTCACATGATCCTGTGTCAGACCACACGAAACCAAAGTCACATCTCACTTGTCCGACATGTGAACATGACGCCGCTCGCTCAGTTACTACAGGTTGTGAATGTCGCCCATGGCAGAGCAGAGAGGAAGACTCAATCTGCAGAAAGACGAGTTAAGTCCAGTTTTAAAAAAGACAAGAGGTTTGCATGTTGTGATGGGAAATAAAGGGGATCAGTGTTAAAGGAGCAGAGGGGGAATGAATCATAGAGAAAGTGTGTGTGTGTGTGCTGGAACCTGTGAAACAGCTGTGCAGCGCCTCATAAATGCACCATGGAGACAGGTGCTCCCTAACATGGAAATATAACCACCATGCCAAAAGGAGAGGCCCCCGTTTCATGCGGCGCTGTGGGACGGGGCGGAGGCGGTTCACGGTTCATCTCCGCTGACCCTTCTGTCCTTCAGGAAGATTAGCCCATGCACAACTTCTCCAAACAGAGCCAAAATGGAGGACGGACGGACGGCCCGGGCCAGAGGAGGAGGCGGGGTGGTGGGGTGGTGGATTGGGCGGTAGGAGGAGGAGGAGGAGGTCCGGGTTCATCCCTTTTTCTGACATCTGGGGGGTGGGACATGTAATCAGCGCTAAAAAACACGGGCGAGTGAAGCAATACAAGAAGTACTGATGCATAAAAGTGGCCTGCCTGCTGAATGCTGAAGCCTTCACCAGTCTCAACAGCTCTTCAATCAATTTGATGCAATTGGCCTTTTTACAAATGCAGTCAGTCAGTGACAGCCCCCGGCCCCCCCCCCTCTAACCCCATGCCCCCCAACCCGTCACATACACACACACACTTAAAATGACGTCTGATTTCAATATGAAAGTGAGCTTTTGCACATAATCAAGCTCAGAGGGGACCCGCGATTGGACACACACTAATGGTTAAGATGAAGTGCTTTTTCTTTTTTTTTTCGTTCTCCATGCTGATGGTCTGGCTCTGCACTTTTTTTTTTTTTTTTTTTTGATTTGCCTTGGCTCCATGTTTTTCATATATTACACATGAGTGAGAATGGAGATAATAAAGCTTCAGCCCAGTGGCAGCAGAACAGATTCATACATGCTCCTGTGCTGCTGAGACTAATGTGAATCCGACACCAGACACAGGACAGAAGGTTTCAAACATTTCTGAAGAGATTAACACAATGTTTTCTGAAATGTAACACGGGCCCTCTGGGATGTGGGACTGATTCCCAACTAGGAATAGGTCCAGGAGTCAGTCAGGAGAAAATAAAACATGACACAAATGAACCGTCCGTCCTTCACGGCCTCTCAGAACTCCACATATATTTGGATTGGGGGGATAAGGATGGAGATTAGGCTTTATAAACCCCCTGTGCTGCGTTGGGAGGTTGCAGGATATGTGTATGTAAGTCGTATAGCTACTAAACTGATCCTATTTCTGTCTGAGCACCTATTTGGGAGCTGCAAACAAGTACAGACTCTGTCCTCCAACACTTCAGAGCACCTGCACTCTTCAGGAATGACAGCCGCTGGCACGCCACGCTGACTTCTCAATACAGAGTGTCGACGCGCCCTCTGCTCGTCTCACTATATTCGGCTCGCTCGGATTCCTGAAAGGGTTTTAAAACAGACCCCTTTACGAATCTGGGGTGAGAATTTTACGACCATTTCCGCATGAGATGAAGGTCCCATTGAAGTGGAAGTGATTAAACATGATATAAAATGACTATAAAAGAGTCTGAGAGTTGGATCGTCCCATTTTTGGGAAAGAAAGAAATCCGACTTGTTATTGTTTGGCAGCTATTCCTGAACTAATCAGCCCAGTGAATTCATTGTTGCATTTCAGACAGCCATTTAAGTTTTTTTCTTAATTGTTGTCCTAAAAACGATCAAACTTCTCTTAATATTGCTGTAAAAATGATAAATAGCTGGTCGCAAAACTTTTCCATGTGGAAATGAGAATCCTGTTTCTTTTTGAGATGTTCGAATCAAAAGCCCATTGTAACAAACAAAGAGTCCAGGGGATGAAATACCGCCCATTTAAAATTTTATTGCTTTGGATCTAATGGTGACTTTTTTTTGTTTTGTTTTTAATTGGAACTGATTTAGCTACAAAACGACTGAGGATCTTTATTTAAAAATGAAGCAGCATGGAGAATGGGAGCTAATCTGTCGCTTTAAACTCACAACAATATTCAGATGAAGAAAAAAAAAGGGAGGAGGGGGGGGCTGGGGGGTGTAATGACATGATTAGTCTGTATTTCACTTCCGCACCGCTCATGCAATGGCAGCTCTACAAGCACAGGAAGCTCTCTCCTCTCCTGCAAGGCCATGGCGGGGTGTCCTAATGGCGTCTGACTGACGTCTTCACCGTGTCACATAAAGCTTCATTAGCAGTCCCTCAGTCGACATCCTGACAGGTCAAAGCCATTACTGCACAGCACCGCCAAAGACAATAGCATGTGTCGAGGTAGGCCGGGATGAAACCGCTCCTCTATTGGATTAGGAAGCAGAAGAGGGAGAAAGGCGATACCCCATAATGATGTGTCATGGCTGCCTGAAAAGGCATGGTCTGTGATGAATCGCAATGTTTGGCCTCATAAATTATAATTATTTTGCACCAGCACGGTTTGAGCGAGCCACTTAGCATCACAGCATCTATCAGTCCACCCATATGGCACGGAGATTAACGCTGGACTTTTTTATTTTTTTTATTTTGCCCCCTTTAGAAAAATGACATCAGGAGGAGGGAGGAAAACGGAGTGATGTGTTTAAGGTGGCTGTATACTGTAAGAGCTTGTATGAATCCCACAGGGTTTAAAATTAGCTTTGAAACGAACACACACTGAACTAGAGTCAAATGCTCCAACCTGAGACAGCCCACTTCCTGCTATCTTGGTAGGGAATTCCCCTTAAAAGGCCGATTTGTAGGGTTCCTCTGCTGTTGCATGTGGTTTCTTGCAGGAAGTTTGTGGCGCTGATGGTCACAGCTTCAGCCATCTTTGTGTTTACAGCGTGAGAGCTCTTCTTCTGCAGACTGGATGTCACAGGAGAGGGAGGAGGAGATGGTTCAGCCAGGCTGGGGCTAGCTGTTTAGCATGCTAAAGACAGTAGAAGTAAAGACGTGATAGATGTAGAAGCAAAACAAGAATTTACATTGATGTTTCTTCTGGACTAGTGAGTTAACAGCTGTTGATGCTAAAGCTTTGCAGAGGTACAGTATAAAAACATGCGTGGAGCTCCTTTAAGAATAGCCGTGCTGAATTTCGAAGCCTATCATTGCAGCAGGGGACGGCACGGCCTCCAAAACCAAACCTGGGCAGCTGCACTGGTTTCGATTTGACACGCATGCAGGCACAATACAGTATTTTCTCTTGGTAACTCGTCCGCTAAACAACTGTTTCTAGTTTCCTCCCACGGTTCGCTTTTGGCGTCGGCGCAGCTGCTCTGATTAAATAAAATCCTTTGTGTTTGTGTCAAGTCGTATCGAGGATCCCGCTCGATGCAGTCCAGCTAAAGAAAACTATAGACCCGAAGACGGGAAATGGATTTATCCTGGAAATATCATTAGACTGCAATTCAGTGCAATTTTCATAACTTTCTGTTTGTGTGGCACACTCTGAACTGTTTTCACATGTGGTTCAGTTTAAATTCCAATCTATAGTTAAAGTGTCTGGCTGCTCCGCTCGTATAGGATCAAATATGAAACCCTTCTGATATGATGCTTATGAAATCCCACTTGAGCAGAGCGACACATGCTCAGACAGGCTTCTGGAGCCAACACTTGTACTGGGTTTCGTAATTTCCAATTAGCGTGCAATTCCAAGTCCTAATTCAATCCCGGCTAAACTCATTTGCCAATTTATGTGGCAAGTCGTGCATCATCTAAAAATAACCATTCTAGATATCTGGGAGTGATTGGACATGTTATTGCACAGACCTGCTGCTTGCATTGGTTGGTATGGAACCGACAGAGTCACAGGCATCAGGGGTCGATCTTTTATGATCTTAAAGGGATAGTTCACCCAAAATTCAAATTTCACTCATTATCTACTCACCCTCATGTCAACTAAGAGCTGTGAGAATTTTCAGAGTCCTCCGTTCCTTCTCTGAGTTACGGGGGGGTCCGCACAGCAGTATTTGTCCATATAATGGTTGTCAATGGATACCAACTTTCTTCGTCCAAAAAGACACACCAAAAAACATCCAAATACCTCCATAGTGCTCGTCTGTAATGTCCCTCTTGTATTGAAGCCCCGACATGAGAAATTGTTCCGAAAAAAATGTAATAAGTCTATGTTTTTAAGCTTGTTTTAAGCTCCCAGTGTCTCGGTTCACTGCTCTTCCTGTGTCATTGCAAATCTCGCGTGATTTGCACTGACCAGCGGAACAATTTCTCATGTCGGGGCTTCAATACAAGAGGGACATTACAGACAAGCAGTATGGAGGTATTTGGATGTTTTTTGGTGTGTCTTTTTGGACGAATTATATGAACAAATACTACTGCGCGGACCCCCCCGTAACTCAGAGAAGGGACGGAGGACTCTGAAAATTCTCACAGCTCTTAGTCGACATGAGGGTGAGTAGATAATGAGTGAAATTTTGAATTTTGGGTGAACTATCCCTTTAACCAATGAAAATGCTGCTTGCACCTCAGCCTGGCACCTCTCCACAGGTTCATCCACAGCCCCCCCGATGTTTTTTATGTGAGCGGCCAGCAGACCGCAGGGCTCACACTGCTCTGACGGCCGGTCCCAACATCTTCTCTGTGGTTTTCCAGCACCGACAGACGACCTGTTGTTTGACACACTGAGTGATCTTTGGCCCGGGGACGAGGCGGCTGCAGAGGCTTCTCTCCAGTTAGAGTGATTTGAAACCTCGCAATTTTGGGGGCTCAGCTTTCATGTTTTATGATCCGCAGCTTTAAGAAAAGGAAGGAAGAAATAAAAAAATAGTAAATAATAATTAAAAAAAAGCTGGCGGTGAGAATGAAGAGCTCGTTTCTATATTTTGATTAACGCCGCACAACAGTCGTTTACTCAGGGAAATTCACCGGCGTACAGCGATGATGTGTACCTGCTGTGAAAAAAGGATTCATAACAAAGGTCTATAAAATATTAATGCTCAGTGGCACTTTGTTTAGACTGCGCCGGCGAAGGTTTCTGCACACAATGACAACACAGGGGAGCCGAGGAGGAGCAGCACGATGCTGGAGCTGTGACATTGAGAAAAATAACCTTCAGTCATAATTTCTTGGCAGACGACAAGTGAACTATTCATCATTCAATAGCAATGTAGCATTGTCAAAACACAATCTGGAGATGCGTGTTAAAATGCAAAGACTTCCTGTTTCCCTTTTCCAAAACAATCTTCATGCAGCTTACACACCACAGAATATGGTCTGACATTTTGGAAAAGGTGTTTGTTAACTTATGGCTGAGAAATGAGAAGAGATTGGTGTATGCTATCCAGTTTCATTAGCCTAGCTTAGCACAAAGGGAACTTTAATTAGATATATTGTGTTAAGATTTCACCTGTTAGATGTGTTTAGGTGCCTGTCATGTTGTGCTCCATTCCCTTTCTTTGTGCTGTGCTAAACTAAGCTCATTTCTTGGTGGTGCAATTCCATAGAGGATGTGTGCATTTTTTAAAACTGTCCACAAATAAACTATGAAACTATGAAACAAAAAACTTCTTGTAAATAGGGAATCATATTCAGCTGCAAATTCGGTGCCTTAGCGAAGAGGACGGTGCATGTGGGAGTTGGTCAAAATAAACTGCAGTGTTCCTTTTAAACAATGGAATAACCAACTTGTATTTGGTAAACAAAAAAACCAAACTGGTCCACAGTCTTAAAGAGAAACAGAAACAGAAACAGGCCCCACTGCTCCTGCTAATGCTCGTATCCTTCACTGTTCATGTTGTGGGAATTCAGTGGAAGTCCCTCTCCCTTAAAACTCCCTCTCTAAAGACCAGCGCTCCTTTTACCAGCAGGACACAGAGAAAGGAGAGAGGCTTTTTTTTTCTTATTGGAAGAAATGAGCTTAAATTGTAGCCTCTAATTAGACATACCCCTGTTAATGGGATGCTGCCTGGTTAAAGAGGCCTACTGAGGTTGTACCCCTTGTGTGAGGATGAATAGGCTGCTGTAAACAGCCAGGCCTTCTCTGTCCACATCTAATTCTGCTGTAAACATGGCAGCTGCAGGTATTGAGAAGATAAACATACTGTATTTAGCAATGGAAAAAAAAGAAATGCAATGTATAGCGATTCTTCTCTCCACTGCGCTGCACTTGCTGCGAGACCTTGATGCAGACAGGAATAACAATCAAAATGCTCCATCAGATTCCACCGGGATATGAAATTAACATTACAAACAGTACATCCACAACACCTCCTCCCTGTGCAGCCTCTCTGCGGAGTTGGAAGAAAAATAAGAACAGGCAAAGAAAGAAAAGAAAAGAAGAGGAAGAAGAAGAAAAAGAAGAAGAAGAATCTTCACCTTTGGGCAATATGGTAATTTGAATGATCTAACTAGTATCAGATTTGGAAGCGCATGCTGAAAGTGGAAGCGAATAAAAAAGCGAGTGCTGGTTCACAGACGATGTGAGAATGACTCAGGGTGAGAGAGAAGAGAGACCCGATACGGACTCAAAATTATCATAAGCCATATGCTCGCAGCCCGTGGAGTAGCCACAAGGTAAATAAAGATGATGACAAACAACACGGCGCCATACGAGCAACACCGCCCCCTCGCTCCTCTTCCCTTTCTCATCAGAACAACGCAGGCTGCCAACCGAATTAGCATCAGCTGGCTGATACATTTGTAATCTATTCTGAGCATAGCAAACAATACAAATTGGATTTCTAATTTATCCTGACTCATTTATGCAAAGTAAGAGTAATGGAGTGTCGCCATAGTAACGGCTTTCAAACACAGAGACTTTTTCCGTCATCAGAGAGAGAGACGGGGGAAAAAAAAAAGCTCAGAAATACCTTCATCTTCACTTCTAGACAGGAACCCATATCAAAGAGTGTGTGAAACTCTCTGCTGCCTTTATCTGAGGATGTGTGAATGTATTTCACACATGCACACACACACACTTGTCTTACTGCATTTCTGGGGGCGCTGACAATGCGATAATGCATTTCCTGCCCCTTAACCATCGTAACCTTCACCTTCACATTGACTCTAACCTGTGGGTTCAAGCTGTTTGGTCCCAACGAAGCTGTAAGAGCTCACAAGTATAGAGAGTAAGACGATGCCAGATGAAACCTGCTCTATAATAATACAACCCTGAGATAACTTGTATTCTAATTTGGTGCAATATAAATACAATTAAAGCAGGAGTAAGCGATCCGGTCGTTTTGGCTAATGCTGCGTTCCAGGCAGGCTTTTGAAACCGTAAATTGCAGCTTCAAGTCACGACTTTGTAGCGTTCCAGGCAACCCACTTGTGTTTTTCCGACCTGTTTTACCTGTGAAAGTCACTATAACGGCCACTCGTAACTTCCGACCCGTGAACTCGTACCAGATCGAACTGGTACGACTTCACAGGTCAGAAAAACACGAGTTACGAGTTGCCTTGAACGCACCATAACGTCTTGTCAGCCGACGGAGTTAGCAGCCCCCGCCCTCGTCATGGATCTATTGGTCCTCGTCCCTACGTCACCACATTCACGGCGTTCCTTGGCTGCACACACAGCCCTTTATGCCGTTCTCTCTCCTCATTGGATAAAAATTGTAGGATACGAGAAAAGTTTTCTCCTCGGCTCAGAGCAGAGCAGAGTGACTGAGAGACCCGTGTTTCGGTCCAAACACTCTATGTAAGTGATTGCTGTCTGAAGATATAACTATTTAAGACTTATATTAACGCAAAAATATTGCTTACTTCTGCTTTAATTTGGCTCATTCCTGAAAAATGAAACTAGCTCAAGTTTTGTAATATCTACAGATATATTCACCAACACACACACACATACACATACACACACACTTCCCCATAGACAACAGGTGATTCTTAAACAGCTGACTGGCTTACATGAGCCCAAGGCATCCACCATTGATTAGCCGGATTAATTACAGGACAGCTTCCAGACGCCACCTTTCTGCAGCCAGGAAATGAAAACCAGAATCTGCTCCTGAAGCAAACTCACAACAACGCACACACATACACATAAACAAACAAAAAAAAAAAAACAGAAAATCAATGGCAAGGCCTCACAATGCACACAAATCCGGAGCCCCTCACTCTTTTGATTATCTAACTCCCAAGAACAACAAACCCAATTAATGATATGGTTTCTGGCTCCATTGAGCCATTTTCTACATCCCAGATAACCTAGAGACACCAAACATGCTGATAAATGGGCCGTGAACTCTCAACCGCTAAAATAACAACACTGACTAATGTGTCCACTAGGATGCTTATCACAGTGTAATCATTATTGTGTTTGCACTGAGCTTACCATGTGGGTCAGAGCTGTGCATATTGGAAAAATATGTTAATTAATTATTTGGTGTGTTGCCTTGACATTGAAAGTATTTCGTGTTTTCCCAGTGGCATCGCTGCAGCAGCAGGAGAACGAGTTCAGCAAAGTCTGCAACAGCAGCTTGAATCATGTAGCGCGAGTCAAACATCCCAAGAAAGAAGCCGATTTTACACAGAATATATAGGTTTAAATCTACACAACTGCTCTAATTTCACTTTCTAACCCCGGTCATGTATGATTCATGATAAGACGGCTGCTTTGGCTCTGTGCATTAACAGGGAGAGTCGTGTTTCTGATTGATACGGCTTCAATATGTTCTTATCTGGTGGGATGATTACATGTTCTTTCATCACATCATAAAAGAAGTAATTCCATGATTAGCATAAACACACAGTAATAATTGCATTGGGAACAGAGAGCAAACAATATACTGTAGCCATGACCTTTATCTTAATTTTTTTTTTTTAATCAAATACAATGTGCAGAAAAATGAGGTGTGCCAGGGAGGTGACAATGATGATGTGGGGGAGGGAAACCACAACAACAGGATGAAACTGAATCACTATTGTCATAGCAACATTAGCATCTCACAGATCAGAGCAGATAAACACACCGTCTTAATCCTTTAACACTTTGATTTTTAAACCTCCTGCTGTTTGGTTTTTGTTGAGATTCACTGCACTTTTACAGATTCGGGTCAATCCTGCACTTTTACCAACAACAGCTTCAGCTAAAAGTCATCTCTCCCACAAAGATGAAACTAAACCCACTCTGTGTTTTTGTGCGATTCAGCTCAGGGACCTTTGGACACCGGCTCACTTACTTGTGCTTACACGGAGTAAACACGTCGGTGAGGGGAGAAGAGGCACAGTAGTAATCAACAGGATCTCACCAACCTGAAATTTTCCACTTGACCAAACATCTGAAAATGGCCAAACTCTCACACCTGATTCAGGTCAGTCAGGCAGTTTACTCAGTCCTGTCTCCCTCAGTTTATCTCCTCCTCTCTGTCAACAAGACCGAACGAACACACAACTACAGTACTGTTATCTATTTATTTATTGAATTGTTTAGAGCACAAACCCTAGAAGTGCACCAGGCCCAGTCACTACTGTAGGGATGTCCCATCTGACCACAAACTCTCTCATTATTAGATATTCTGAAAAATGAAATTATTCTGCACATAGATAACATATACTAAGGATTAATCGGGCATCAACTGATAAAAATGCCCACGAGGCCGATTATGCCGACACCAGAAGCTCAGTCTGAGTCATTTATGAGAAGAGACAGACTCAGCGGGAAAATACAGAGAAACTTGTTTCCTGCAAAACAACTTTCAGATCATAAACAGTGACTACTGATGTTTAACTGGGACTCAAACGAAAAACAGATGCTGCAACGCTGCACAATAATGATATTGCTAATTTTTTTTAGTTGTGGAAGTTTATAGTTTGTTTTTTCATTCTCAAATGCACAAAACCTTCATGTTTTTTCTTTCTTTCTTGTTTTTTCTGTTCACAAGTTCGTATTTTTCTGAATAAGTGCAGCACAGACAGAGCGCAGAAAGTTTTGTCTGTCAGCCCCAGCCACTGAAAAACCCCATAACGATTGGATAATAAGTAAATTATAATGTGTTAACCCATCGTGTTCCATTTATTATAAATGAGTCAAACAAGCAGCACTTAACCCTCAGTCAGCAGCTGACAGCAGGAGGTCTGCTTCATTCACTCTCTCTCCTCCAGATCTAACAAAACACCTGAGGGAGGTGCAGGTGGAGGTAAATGCATGTCTACATCTCCATATTGCTCCATAATAAACCACGCCCACTTTTGAGGGAGCCTATCACAAAACAAGAGGATCAAGTTCCTCATAATATCATCTCGCCCACATATTCAGAAGAATTGCACAAGTCACGAGTGAAGAAAGAGATACTCTGACAACAGTTTCACTATGAGGAGATGGAGGAGTTGGGGTTTGATTGACAGGTCGTCTTTAGCATGATGAAGATGAATCTGGGTTTGTTTCTTTTATTCTATTTAACCAGTTACTTGCTAAACAACCCTTTAAGCGGCTAAAAGACGTGTTTGTCAGTGTAATACGACGACAAGAAAGAGATTAACTGTCAAGTTTCCTTCTCCATGACGACGCCATTCACAGACATCAACGAGCTGTTAGTTCTTTTTCCATGAAAACAAGTGCATGATGTGTGAGTTCGATGTGCATCAAGCATCTCTCTACTCTCGTGGCAAAGGTCACGGCTGACGCACGGTGGAGCGCTTTATTCCTGGCATTTATCCTTTTTACTGTCAGTTAGGATCACACATGCACAATGCCATGATAGGTTATCCATACCATTAACGGAGCACGCCGAGATGACAGGCAACAAAGACGAAGGCTGCCTGAATGGTGGGGCTGTAATGTGTTTACGGGGGGAGAGGAAAGGAAGAAGAGGAAGAAGAAAAAGAAAGGAGGGGAGGGGGATCATGAAATGACAGCAAGAGAATTGAAGCTCAGCTCTGGGATTTGTCTTACATTTCCCTGATCTTGTCCCCGAGCGCTCCTCGTTATCATCCTCGGAGGGGAGAATTTATTTTCTATTTATTTCATTTTTATTTGGGTCTCGAGCTGGATATTTATATATTTATTTATTTATTTCTATCTATTCATTTGTGGCACCACTGGTGTCTGAGAGGCGAGCCGTGAAGTGCATCACATTAAATGTATTGACATAAACAGCTCGCCGGGCGCATCGCCTCAGCCTTTGATGAGGGTTTAAGTAGGAAGCCATTGAGAGACTTATGGAGAAACGTTCCCACGGGATCAATAGATTAGAGACCTAACTAATCTTAGTGAGCTAGATAGCAGAGCTCGTCAGGCAAGACGACAGTCATATCAGTAACACACGGTGTGGCATCACTGTAATTATTCCTCACTCTATAAAAACCGGCCACGAACCAGTGAGCACAGGGAACGGAGCTCTGTTGTTTCCTCTGTGTGTGTGATATCCAGCTCCTCAGAGAATAAAAGCACATGTACCGTCTTCTCCCCCTGCCTGTTTCACTCCATGTCTTCATTTTGACATTTTTACTACATCTCCATTATCTTCTCTCTTTTTTTTTTTTTAAACGGTGTGCTGCAGCTATTATTGAATTGATATTGACAGTGTGCAGGCTCATCTTCGCTGTGGCTGTATAAATAAAAAGGTGCTCCTGAATGAGAGTCTCCAGATACAGACTGTGCATCAAAGCCCCAAACAGTTAGAAATGTCAGTGCTGCATCAGATCTGATTGATTTCTTGGCATTTTAGTTATTTATATTCAGACAAACAGCTGAAATCTGATCTCATATCACATAAACTCATTTTTCAAAACAAGCTGGAGTAGAAGAAATAGCAACTCTGTCTATTTACTTCTGATTTACAACAGAAAAAGAACATAATCAAGGTTGTTTGGAATGAACTGAATTCAGGCACAATGATGCATTTACTTATACATGGGATTTTGGGTTTGAGTCCTACACTTTGCAGCCCATCTGATAACTCCTGTGTCACTGTATGCTCCTGTGTCCTACTGGTTTCCATCAGGTCATGCATGCTTTCTCCACTATTGTAACACATTTCATACTGGTATCAGTCAGAGTGGCCTTTTCAGACTCCAACTGGTACAAACCACTGCTGCACCAAATGATAATGGACATGACTCTGAATGGAGCTCTACTGGTCCGAGATCTCAGTCGGTGACGAGGCCTTTACTGCCGGAGCCCCAGGTGAACCTATTGAGATCAGACTGGCAAAACATACAACTCAACTCTAAAATTTCTTTTTTATTATGCTGCACAAATAAAGGTTATTATCCCACGATCCAATTATTAAAGGAGAATTCCAGTCCTTTTCTAAATAACGCTCTACAGCTCGAGGTCCCCAAGTGCGACCATAGGAAAAAATGGCAAAAAGTCACAGTTAGAAGTTCTGCCCCCATTACTTCGCTGTTTAACTGCAGTGTAGCGCAGCTAGCAGGAGGAGAACTAGGTCCGGTCTGCACATATTTTTCTCAGATTTTTTTTATGGTCCCACCTGGGGACCTAGGGCTGTAGAGAATTACTTAGAAAATGACCGGAATTCTCCTTTAAGATTGGATATATCGGCCCACATGTTGACTAAACAGCTAGATCAGGCTTTAGATAATGGGGCTGATCCATGACACTGATCTGTTCACTTCAATTCTCTGTTTCAGAAGCACCTGTAGCATGCCGGTACACAACAAACACAGAACAACAACATGGAGCTGTATGGAAGTGTTTCACACTTGCTGAGCCAACAAGTTCAAAGGCTACTTGCAACATCTGCAATGGGAACGCTGCAACGGGTGGCGGCTGCATTGCACAGTACAATCAGATCGGTATCAGGTATCGGCCGATGCGCTACGCCCAGGTATCGGTGTCAGCATGTGGACTGGGACATTGTCCTTCGTCCTCCGCCCTATAGCTACACACTGTCCTGCTCGTTCCCCGTGGCTGAAGTGGCCGGTGGCAGACAGATCCAAGGTGAGGCTCCCAGGACAGAAGTCCAATTAGACCTATCAGTGGGGAGCGCACCTCTGCGCCATTCATCACACCGTTTCAATTAAAGCCATCTAAGAAATGATTAAATAATCAGTTGCAGGCTAATGGAGCCGTATATCTTTGTTATGGGGGAACATTGGTCATCGGCTTGGGGATGTCTGGCCACTGCCAGATGTCACGCAGCAAAGCCAAATGAGGAAGACGGATGAGAGAAAGAAGGGAGGGACGGTAATGAGAGAAAAAAGGAAAAAAAAAAGAAGGAGCGCTCTTATCAGGCCCGACGGTTTCTTTCATTCATCTGTGACTTCGGACGCACAATGTCACTCACTCGCTGCAGACGGAGGCGAAACGATGAGGTCAACAGTCGCGCACGTATCAGCAGACAGCGACTGTGTGTGTGTGTGTGTGTGTGTGTGGGGGGGGACAGAGAAAATGTCATGATTGTTTGCTTGTCTGCAGTAATGTAGAGCTCTGTCCTTGTCAGGGCAAACTGCCTCAGTGCACAGCCGTTTAGCCGGAGGTGCTGGGAGACAGAGTCAGGCCTGTTGCCGACGGTGACAGACAGAGACGGACAGATAAAGATACCCTTTCTCCTCCTCTGCACACACCATCTTGTAAAATATCCATTTCAGTTGTGTTTAATATTTTTCCATCAGCTCGGATTAACTCCAAACTCGATTCTGGAAAAATAATAACTATCTATTTTTTGGGGGGAGCACATGATGCTCACTCAGAAGAGCCCAGTATTCCAGGGTTAATCTTCTCATGCAGAGTTTTATTGCAAAAAAAACATTATACAGACTCTCTCTCTCACACAAATACACACAGAATAGTGCAGTGCAGTGAGGGAGGGGGTTAAATAGGCGTCATTATGAGGCTGGGTGGCTGCAGAATGGAGGTGACCCTGGACAGCTCTCCATCTTCCTGCTCCACAGCTCAACATTAATGGTTAATTGATGTCACAGGGGACTGCTGATCAAAGGCTTTCTAACCAGCCCCCCCCTTCAAGCATGCTCCACTGCTATTCTATTAGCAAGGCAGGCATGGCAGACTGAGGTGGGGGTGGGTGGGGTGGGTGGGGGGTGATGGGGTATGTGAGGGATGGGGGAATAGGAGTGGGAGGGGGTGTTGTTCCCGTCCTTCTCCTCTCACTCATCTCCCTACCCCTCCGCACACACCCTTACCCTGCCCTCCCTCCCCCCTCCATGATAATTAGCCCCTGCCATACACAGACCAAAACACACAAGTACGCACGCACACACACACACACACACACACACACACACACGCACACACACTGAGCTGCCACCGAATCTGCAGCTTAAAGCGCTGGTGTTCTGACAGCCATCAGCAGAAATAGAGGCAAATCTTATTTACCTCGCTGGGTTTTCAGCCCCCCTTCAACCCCCCATTCTTACCCCCACCCCCCTCCCCTCCCCTCCCTTTTCCATATTTATCCCACTTTCATGATTTCTCTCCTCACTATTGTCTGTTCACCCAGATTTCCCCTCAGCAGGGATGCTAATGCAGGGAACCGGCGGGGGCCTTTTAGGTGCTTTGGCTGCGACTCACTGTTGATCACAGTCGGTTAAAGAATTGGAACGGATGCAGGGGAGGGATTTTCTCATTGTCTGTCAATCAAAAGGTGATTTTGCATCTAATAAAATAACATAATACTCAACGTTTAACACTGCAACTGCACAGAATAGTTAAAGCTGTTGGTTTTGGTGAGATTTAACAACACAAAATGCTGCTACTGTTCTACAAATGTTACTGTAAGAACCCAGTTCTGCATCATAATAACATCAATCTGGTGGTTCACCCCTTCTGAAGCATGCACCTGCAACATTTTCACTGTGTTTTCTGCTGGTAAGATAGCGAGAGTGATTTTGCGAGTGCTCCTCTCTAACCACAGGTGATCCACTTGAAGGGGATCATTGATTAGCTGCATTCATTCCGAGCTACTGATCACATGTTTTGAACGAAAAAACTGCCAATAACGATCAGCAGCTGATCAGTCAGGGCCTCCTTAAAGGTGTTCAGAGAAGAAAATTGAATTTGAGCCCACTCACTGTGGGTCTTAAAGGGACAACGAGGAGTTTCTCCATCAGCAGAACGAAAAATTCCGCGACAATAAAAAAGTCTCATATTAATGTGGATGAATCTACGTTACCCACACTTGTTAATGGGCCCATTTTCGATAAATATATTGTTTTGTCTCTATCGTTATTCTGTTATTATTAGTGGTTACTTTCGGTTTTGCGGACGCTGCCCGGCGAGTCATGAGAATAACGCCGCCGAATCGCCGTTTATGGTCGGAACTACGACAGTATCTGATCGTCTTCGAACCTCTGACTTTAATTATTGATGAATTAAAACATCAGTCTGTCTTGCGCCGGTCAAAGAATTTCACGGTGTGCGCGGAGGCTCATAAATGTAGTGTGAAAACACTTTGCTTTTCCAAAACTCCTCGTTGTCCCTTTAACATTACTGTAATAACTCATCTATCAGACGATGTAGCACAAACTTTGTGCAAAATTCTATTTACGAGTAAATCCAGGGTGAATTGGATAATGCAGGCGCACAAATTATGCGTCACGTTGCTCACGATTCATCAGCCACTGATATTGGATCCGTCATCCATCAATCATACATCTGAGACACACACACACACACATACACACCGAGCTCGGTCTCGCCCCAAACATTGAATATCCCACCTGCTCGATAACGACCAATCAAATTAGTTTTCCTTACTCGGGTAAACTCGTGCGGCAACTCGTGAAAACTCGTGGAAGGAGGCGCGACAAACAGGACAAACGGCCATTTCTGAACACCTTTAATGGACACGCCCCTGTTGCATTTACACTGCTGCATGTACGTATAAGAGGATGCACCGATCGAGTGACATCACTGAGTGGACTGGACGAGTTCGGACGGACAGCGACACACAGGAAGCCCCGTCCACGAAGACGGTCTTAGCTGTGAAGCTGTAATATTGTGAGTCTGGCAGCCAGCCGGTAATAATTAGTGTTGCCCTGGGTCTGAGTTACTGTTTGCTGGGCTCACTACTCCACTCCCTCTCAGGCTTTTTGGCTGCCAATTAACTCACACACACACATACAAATGACTCGGCTCGCGCCCTGAGCAGTAATCTCTTCACAGACTCTACCAGCCTCATCGTGGTGATGGTTTGTCTTCTGATTTCCATGATATGTCACAAACACAGTTGAAAACACCACAGCACAGACTGACGGTGTTTATTAGATGTAGTGGAACCTGATGAAATACCTGCAGGACACTGGAGACGGGAGAGAAAAAGGTGTTAACGGCGGATGCGATCTCTCCCAGCGTGCTTCTGTTTGTTTGTTTTAACCAAAAGCTAAAACTCCTGCGATACATCAAGTGAATAAAAAGCGTCTTAATGCCTGATGCATCCGATCGAGCTGCTGGTTTGAAGCCGTACTGTGCGCCGCGAGAGCGAGGCCAGCAGAACCAGTTATGCATCACAGAGGAAGCTAGATAAACGCATCATCCTCATCGCTCTCGCGCAGTGATTTCCCAGTAGTAGGTCTACTTGATGAAGTGCCAGATCCCCTCCCTGTTATTCTCCGTGCGCCAGCAAAGTGTCCACACGCATGAGTGTATTCATCAGTCAGGTGGCACAAGCCTGGCTTTCTTTCTTTCTTTCCTTCTTTCTTCCTCCTCCTCCTCCTCCTCCTCTTCCTCTTCCTCCCTCTCTCTGCTCCCAGGTGTGAATGAGCCCGGGCTGATTTATCTCCTTTTGTGCTGCTTATCTGTGAATTGTAGTGATAACCAAATGAACTCAGGTAACAGCAAAAGCTATGGGCACACGCTCAGTGATTAAATATGTTGTTAGTATGCAATTATGTGCGGTATCACATTTCCAGGGCACACTGTACTGTACAGAATATAATACACAGTCTGCAAATATACCTGATTAATGAGTCACACAGGAAATCCTGGGCCGCAACCGACCAATGTGGAAGGTGAGGAAAAAAACCTAACAGGGGGTAAACTACAGGAGGATTAAAAAAAACAAAACAACTGGCGTGATCAAAACAGATCCATTAGACTGACGTCTCTCTGGCTCCGACACCTGAAACATCAACCTTGTTGTTGCTCGGCTGCCTTTGTTGTTGAGGCCAGTCAGCGAAAAGTCAGGTCCTCACACGCCGCGCTGTTTGTGTTTTTTATCTGTCACGTCCAAATCTATCCATCACACCTGTAATTACACTAAATCCTACAAAAACTGCATGCTCCAACCCCCAAGGAGCAGAGAGGTTGGAAACATTTGATCCGGCCTCTCCACCCTGACATTATTGAACCACAATGGCTCAGTCATAGAGCTTCTCACAAATATTTCTTCTTTTTTTCCCATGCTTCACACACCACACCACCCTGCAGGAGTTACTCACTCACACAACCATCAAGTGTTGAGCTAATGAGAATGACTGGAGGAAACTTGGAAATGGTAAGAGGGGGGTAGGGTGGGGTGGGGTCGGGGCTCTGATGAGCAAAGCAAGCTTGGAGTTCCTCTCACAGCACTTCAAAGTAGGATTTAATAGAATTAACTGGTCAATAGACGGGGACTGACTGCAAATGTCAGATGGAGCTAATCATCCGCTAGAATAACATTCGCCGAGACAATGAGTCATTGCGTAACCTTTGGACTTTGGGGAGTTTTTGCGTTCACAGCCAGACAAAGCCTGTGACATCATGGCTGGATGGTTTGCGGAGCGTGTCACAGGATGCACTTAACAAAAGATCTTGCTGAGGAATGGGCAGAATTTACAATGATGACTGTACCTGTTGGGCTGCGCACATTAAAAAGGCTCTGGATCGGACACTTTTCTTGTATTTTAGGTAAAGTGTTGATCCACAGGAAGACATATTTTTGATTTTAAGCAGCAAAAAACATCTGCATGTGGTTTTAAATCATCTCCCTGAGGCTTCTCTCTCGTCTCTTAGAGCAGTTTTCTTGTAAACACTCAGAGAAGTTAAATTCTGTACAGTCGTTGTGGTGGGTCCAGGTGGGCGGAGCCTGGTGACTGCTCTGTTGTGACATCACAAAGTTACAGGAAGTCCTAGCAGCTGGTTTCTGAGTACAGGCCATCTGCGGAAAGACATGGAAATCTGACCATATAAACTTTAACAACAGCAGTAACTGTTAACTTGTTAAATGGGGAATCAGTTCCCATGTCCTCATGAAATTTGTGGCGCTGAAGTTTAGTCGGGTTGTTTGGGATTTCCTGTTCCACCCACGTTTATGATGATGGACATGGACATGGTGGGTCTGTTGTTCAGTCTGTTTCTCCCTGCACTCGTCTGGTGACACACACACACAGCACGACAACATAAATACCGTGCGTCCTGCACATGTTGCCACCCACACGATCATACAGAAAACGACATACACCATTTATACAATTCATGGACAATTTACAGTCAGAAAATAGATGTAATAGCTGTTTATCGTCATGCTAAAATCACATTCCTCCTATTATAAAATCCTGTGTTTTGGTCTTTGGTTTCCCACGACAAACAAACGCCACATGGAACCAAGAGGCCGTTTTTCAGGTGGTCTGGGAGCTTTGTTTGGTCAACACAAGACAAAAAAACCAAGCTAGCTGATGAAGCGCCAGAGCTCGTTGGAGTGAAACCAAACAGGCTCCAGCTCATCAGTCCACCACTGCTTTTTCTACTTTTTTATGGTTAATGTGATTTCTGTTTTCTCACCTTATAGGTCAGACACCGTCAGGGACATCTGTAATTGCTCACGGTGTCGAGTCTGGTATCAAAGTTCACAGAAGTCGTATACTTCATGCATAAGCACCGAACATGTTTTTACCTCAGAACAGCGTTGAATGTTGCATTTTATCAACACAAAGTGCAGAGTTGTTGAGCCCTTAGGCCACAACAACAGTTGATACTCAGCTACACAGCAGGACGCTTGGACTGGTTTTTCCATATTTCTATATTCCACACCACCATCATCGTGATCTCCTGTACGCCTGCAGTCATAATCAGTGTTTAATGTCTGCTCATCTGTTGCATCACTTCAGTCAAGTGCAGCTCATTCAAAGTCTGGCAACACAACGAGAGAGAGAGCAGAGCAGAGCAGAAATATAAGAGCAGGAAACGTACATTTCTGCAGTAAGGACTCCATACGACCAAGGCATGCACCGTAATGTCTGCCTTTTGTGGGGTTTAATTAGACATGATATCTTAATTTGCCCACGGATGTACCACAAAGTAATTATAGAGTATTTTCCAAAGACTAAGCAGAACATAGTGAAATCCCCCAACTGCCTGTTGACTTGCTGGTGGAGTAAAAATAGCTCATTTAAAGACAGTGGAAGGGGCTGTCGTCTTTGAGTAAGACTTCTAGTCTGGCCTCTTGGGATGAGGCTCGCTGCAATTTATCACAGCCACTAATTATTCATGTTATAAGCCACGTTCTCTTGCAGAAAGAAAGAAAGAAAAAAAAAACAGACAAACACAACAATGAAATCACCACTTGCACGAGCGGCGCTGACACAAGAGCGGAGCAATGAAAGCGCCATATGTCTAGATTGTGTGCTGCTCGCTGATTATAAGACATGTGTCTCCTCCGGAGGGAAAAGAAGACTTGTGCTAGTTAAGAGGAGTGTCTGCTTCCAAGTTTTGTTTATTCAGAGCGGGGGGAAAATATGTCACTGTGTGATCACTGCTGCCTCTCTACCCACCACGCCACCCGTGTTCTTACAAATCTGAGCAAATCTTGAGAGATGCATCAAATAAGAAGTTAATTAAATGACCGCTAGTTTAACGATTAACAAACATTTTGATCTAATTTAGCCCTGGGGATGGATTCTACATGCAAGCAACAAAAAAAAGTGACATGTTTTTCTTCATAAGAGTAAAAACGGAGAACAGCTCTATAACAAAGTAACAGCTCTTCACAATCAGAGTCTTCGCTGAATATGTTTTCCCCTTCATTATGTTGCAGAACACTCACATTATTCCAGGTCAATGGCTCCATTGAAGACCTATCTCGCAGAGAGATCAGCAGCACAGGAGCTAATTACGCTAATAGGCTCTGGCAAAATGTTTGATACCAAACTACCAGCTATAATCTAACAGCTGATAGGAGACCACAAGCGTTCATGTGTCTCCTTAACTCACTTCAACAATGTTTTCTTCCAGGTCTCTCACACACACATCAGAGAGATTTGACTGTTTTATTATGGAGCTCCAGAGCCATTGATCTACTTCTAAACAATATCCAGCTCTGCAAGTAGGCTAGTCGATTTTTACAACTTATTTCTAGGGATGCACAATACTGTAACTGTCGGTGCAGATAGTTATTGGCCCGATATTGGCTGATGATTATCAGCCAAAATACACAGATAAGTCCCATAATGACGTTACAGCCAATTATAATCAGCCAGCATTGACTTGACTGTTTGCCCTCTAAGTTGATTTGAAACAATAATAAATGTTGATTTTTGAAAAAAGTCATAACTGTTCTTGCTTTAGATAGATAGATAGATAGATAGATAGATAGATAGATAGATAGATAGATAGATAGATAGATAGATAGATAGATAGATAGATAGATAGATAGATAGATAGATAGATAGATAGATAGATAGATAGATAGATAGATAGATAGATAGATCACATGCAAAGCTAATATATATATATATATATCATACCTCACATACCCTCACTCTCACACACACACACATTTTATTATTTATTATTTGGTTCAGTGTTCAGTGGCAGAGCTATAATGCTAAACCTATCTTTACACACTACATCTTAGCCTTTCTTAACCTCAGGCGTGTGTGTATGTAAACTATTAAAAATGTTATCAGTATCGGCATCAGTTATGAGAAGCAGGGAGTTATCGGTTATCGGAATCAGTGGAAAAACAGAGTTATCCTGCATCCCGACTTATTTCCCTCGACAACAATGAAACTGAGACTGAGCAGACCTCAAAAACATCAACTATGACAAAAGACAACAAACTACTTCAAGCTGAATAATTACCGTTTCATTGAAAAGTCCCAAGGAGAGTTTTTTTGTTTAATGATGCACTAATAAACAGCAGTTTATATTTCAGTGCTACTGTCTCTACCAGAAACACACACACAAAAAAAGATTTATGGACTGAATTTATCCACAGTGCCACTGCAAATTCGACAGGACACAGAAACATGACAGCTGAGACAAAGTCAAGCCGGCCGACACACTGACATTTATACAGAAGCAAACCAGAGGAGCACTGTCACAGCCGGTGGGTGTGGTTTATTGTTAATGTCAACCTCAGTCACTTATCTTCTCTGTTGCTGCAGCAGCAATAGAGCAGGATTAAAGTTGGCAGTTTAACATCTAAAGGACTTTGCTGCACTAAAGCTACACTAACAGGGAAAAATAACATTTGCTTTCTGCTTTATTCACATGCCGTGTGACAACCACTGTTAATGACCAGAGAGCAATAACATCACAATAATGTGGAGTCGCTGTGTTTTGCCTCATATGTTACAAATGCCAGGAAATAATAATTATGTTTATCTTGATGCCTCAAGGTCATAATTTTACATGCGGTGTAATTTTTCATGCACGTGTGTTTCTTCATGCTCTTGTGTTTTTATATTTAAAACTAATGAAGTGCAACAAAGGTGCTGTAATTACTGTTTCTCTTCTCTCCGTCACCCTCCTCCTGGTTGAACATAAATCTGGTCCTTTGTTATTCTAACATCTTTAAGAATTACAGTCTCACCGGGAAACAGAAAAAAATGCCTCCACACCCAGAAATCTCTAGATTAACATGGGAATAACACAGGATAAACATGGGAAACCAACATTTACCAACATGTCTTTCATCAAAGCCATGCTGTGATATAACGACTCCTATAAAAAAGGTGAAAGCAGCATAATAATCTGGCTTTTATGTTGAAAAAATTTCAAAACATGATGGAGGGCCACCAACATGTTGCTCTTTGACTTTCATTTCACAACACAGTTATTTTCATTTACACACATGGAGGACGGATGGAGGCTGAGAGGCTGTTGGCGTCGCTCCGCTGCTGCGACTTAGATTTCAAAGAATCTATGTAGAAAAAGAGATGAATGAAAACGTTGAAAGCACTTTTACCACTCAACTTTCCAATTACATAAGAAAAAAAACCTCACCTCAAACATGGCTGTTCTCTTTCATGTGCAAATAAAGTCGCATTTGTCATTGTGCATTAAAGCAACACAACTTACAGTATGTATCTAGCCATTTTCTATTGATCGATCCAGAGAATTGTCACAATGACAATAATCAATAAACCGGACAGTGATAAAGAAGCAAAATGGAGAAGGCAACTTGGTCATCTTTTCTTAGATAAGTTTATAGTGTAGACATGTTGTATAAAAACTATTTTTTTTTTCATTATTAATACTATTTTCAATAACAAACATCTACCAAGGCCATTTCACTGCAGCAGAGGTGGAATAATGGAGAAAATCTCACTCTACATTCTGTATCACGACTTCACCACTTGCATTGAATTTCCCATTATTAGCATTAGTAAGAAAACTCCAATGCATTATCTTTGTTGTCAAGCATACAATTTCAAACCTGTACGACTTTAACACCATTCATATTGTTTCCTTGTGCGCCCACACACCTTGACCTCGTCCATCTGACCTCTGAGCAGCCTCAGGATCTGCACTGGAAACAACACAAATCGTGCAGCAGCGATGTATTTAGCAAAGCTAATTAGAGGCCCATACATACATATATAAACATATTTCATAGGTGATACAGTTGCACACACGCAGTCTAGGAGATTCAACAAGTCCCCTTCTTTCCGGCTAGTATCTAAACTCAATTAGCCAAATGTCATGGCTCCCATGTCACTATAGCAACCGGCACAAAATGTAATCATGCTTATTGCATTATGTGCAAAGTGTTACATGTTTGCGTAACAATGTGCACAGTTATTATGATACGTTTCTGCAGGGCCACTTCCTGTGTACCCGACAGTCAATAAATAACTGTCGCAGCGTGTAGGAAAATGCTTTATCTCTCCCCTCTGTGCTGCAACGTGTGGGAGTCCATCTGTTCATTTCAATAGACAAGACTTGATAGATGCAGTGGTGGGATTATTGTACTGTACACAGTGACAGAGGAACTACATTCACAGCTTATCTTCTGCAGTAGCCATTCATTGCACTATACTGCCTATACTTGGCCAAGTATCGCTGCTTCACACCCAAGGAAATGATTAACCAAGAGGTGGGGGGGGAGGCGGGGCCCTCGATGATCACCACGGAGACTCGAGCCAAACCTCACAAGTTTGCAAAAAAAAAAAAAACCCGCACATCCATTTTAATTTCATCCGCGAGCAGCACGGCAACCCCCAAATTAAAATTCAGCAGTATCAACAACATCCATTCAGTGAGTTTAACAATGAGTCAACAATGAGAATGTGGGATGAATGTGCTTGATAGTGCAGATATTCAATTATGATGGATTGAATGACGGCTTAGTGAGCATAATGCTCGCTTGCTCTTCCCTGTTGGGTTGTTTATTTTTGGCTTTATTGTTTGCTGCCTGCGACTAAATTGTTAAAGTGGTCTAATAAGCAGGATGCCATTCTTCCCTCGGCTTCAAAAAACAGTCCCACAGTACGTCTTCATACCGCCGAAGCAATTTCCAAGTGGGCAGATGGATTGTGGATGAAAAACCCCTTTCGACGCCCAGTGTAGTTAATCACCTTCTATTGAGCCACTTGACCTGAAAAGCAAACGGCTCGCTGCTCTCCATATACCTGGGATGCACGTGCAGTGAACGTGGCTTTCGGCCGCCGTTTGTATGCAAAATGGGGATTTGGTTAAAGGGATAGTTCACCCAAAATTGAAATTTCACTCATTATCTACTCACCCTCATGTCGACTAAGGGCTGGGAGAAGTTTCAGAGTCCTCCGTGGCTTCTCTGAGTTACAGGGGGTCTCGGCGTAGCAGTGCATGTCCATATAACGGTTGCAAATGGATACCAACTGTCTTCGTAACAAAAAGACACACCAAAAATCATCCAAATACCTCCATGCTGCTCGTATGTAATGTCCGTCTTGTATTGAAGCCCTGAAACGCAAAATTGTCCCGAAAAAAATTAAATAAGTCTATATTTCAAGCTCGTTTTGTAGCAGAAGCTTCTCGAAGCTCCTCTTCCCGGTTTGTCAAATTTGGACGAACTGGGAAGAGGACAGACCCTGGTTCGTCCAAATTTGGCGAACCGTGAAGAGGAGCTTCCGCTACAAACAAGCTTGAAATATAATATAATAATATTTTTCGGGACAATTTCGCATTTCGGAGCTTCAATACAAGACGGAAATTACATATGAGCAGCATGGAGGTATTTGGATGTTTTTTGGTGTGTCTTTTTGTTACGAAGACAGTTGGTATCCATTTGCAACCGTTACATGGACATGCACTGCTACGCCGAGACCCCCTGTAACTCAGAGAAGCCACGGAGGACTCTGAAACTTCTCCCAGCCCTTAGTCCACATGAGGGTGAGTAGATAATGAGTGAAATTTCAATTTTGGGTGAACTATCCCGTTAACAAACAGTCCATGAGGGAAGCATGAGGGAAGTTGTCTAATGGAGGGAGGACATGAGGGAGTGGAGGGGTGAAATTGCTTGCTAATGGCCCCTCTCTCCCAGCTGTGAGAGCTGCAGCTGTCTGGGGGAGCCTGAGACAAATAGAGGTGGCTCATGTGGGGACCGCGGCTACAGACAACAGCTCGCATTTTTCCCCTTTGCACACTATTTGGCCACGACAAATTAATTCTGGACCGAAAAAAAAAAAAAAAAAAAAGCAACAGAGATCCAGCTGGGTGTGTTGCCTTTAACAAACATGTAATGTGTTTTCAGTGTGTCTGTGTTGGCTGCAGCTTCTTTCAAGGAGGATGGCATGATTGAAAAGTTTTATGGGGCCCCGAGTTGAAAATATATTTTTTCTGCAGTTTACAAGCGATTCACCACCATGTGACCTAGAAATTATGGCTGTGAAAAGTGGTGCATGATGGGAATGAAAAACAACAAAAAAATTCCTTGCAAGATCATCAAAACTTAAAAAAAAAAACACATAATAATCTGCAAACATCGCCTCATCATCTGTGGCCAGCTCATTCTTAAAAAAAAAAAAAAAACAGCGCCTGGATTGAATTTAGAAAAACACAAGAATGGAGCTCACTGGCATTCAATAAAAAGAAGAAGCAATGATAAGGATGAAATCCACTTGGCAGAGACAGAGCGGAGCTATTTCCACTACCAAAAAAAAAAAATAAAAAAAAAGGTCATATTAACTTCATAATGGAAATTCCATGTCTCAGTGTTTACATTCAGTGCCAAGTAGCGTGTCTTATATGTTTAAAGGAGGAAAGTGGCGGTGTGAAGAGGTGGTGATGGGAGGAGATTCGCTACGGAGAAGTTTTCTCATCATAAAAACTCATTCATTTGAGTCTCTTTCTCTTTGCTGCTGCTTTTAGATGCCTGGTTTCTCAGTTGATCTGAAGCTGGCCAGTCCCAATTGTGTTTAAAGTGTTGATACATCATTAATATGATTCCTGACAGTATTTCCTGTAATAAATCCTCATTTCATATCGCCTGTACAGCAGTTGCAGATCCTCTCATATCCCACAATTCACTCCGACATGAGTGGTCTGCCTTCGACCGACGGCGGTTTGTTGTAGGTAATTGAACCTGTGACCACAAAACCTCCACACCAGCAGACACGAGGTCTCCTCTAACCTCCGTGTGAATGCAGAAAAGGACTCCCCCTCCTACACGCGCGCTCTTATCTTTTCTATGAAAATCATAACCCTGTGTATTCACTCACTGCATCATCTGAGAATATGTATCATCAAGAAGATGCGGTTTCTGTTGCTGCTGCTTAAATGATCTGAAACCAATACATCTGTTATTTCTCTGAGTGTGTTGCTGAGACCGATTATATTATATGATATGAGTTCCTTTCAGCCCTCTCCTGGGCAATTTGACTAATACCCACACATGGCTTATCCAAATTTAGATTTTTCGCAGGTTCCTCAAAGGCTTTTTCCATTTTCACTCACTTTGATTTCACGTTAGTGCCGTTTCTGACTTTGATGGTGGATATGTGATTAATTTGTCATAACAGAGACAGGCCATCTCTCTCTCTATCTTTCTCTCCCTGGCAGCTCTCACTGCTGGCCAGAGTTATCTTCTGTTTTAAACCTACAGTACAGCCTCTGGGAAGTCTTTGTTTACAGTGATGTCTGGCCTTATTTAAGACTTTATTCTTGCTTAAAGCAGAAGTAAGCGGAATGTTTGTGTTAATATAAGTCTTAAATAGTTATATCTTCCGACAGCAATCACTTATATAGAGTGTTTGGTCTGAAACACGGGTCTGTCAGTCACTCTGCTCTGCTGTAAGCCGAGGAGAAAACTTTTCCTTGTATCCTACAACCTTTATCCAATGAGGAGAGAGAACGGCATAAAGGGGCGGCCCTCTCTGTGTGTGCACGCCAAGGGGGCAGTTGCATAGACCGAGGACGATGTGCGTGCATGTGGTGATGTAGGGACTGCTAACTCCATCCGCTGACAGGAAGTTAGCCAAAACGACCGGATCGCTTACTTCTGCTTTAAAATTTGACCACAATGATTGTGGACCTCCTTCCTACACCTGCAACATATTGAGTTTGAGTCATGTTTTATTTCCTCATTAAGTCATCTGATTAATTTCCTCCTCAAGAGTTGAAACATCTTCATCACTGTGATTCATCAGCCTTACTGGTGTTGGGCTTTAGCTCCCAGGACCAGAGCACTCAGCCGGTCTTTGCATCTCGTTTGAACCGAGAGCTCGCTCCAGTTTAAATGTCAGCTCATCCACCTCCTTCTGAGGACCTCTGTCATTAGCTCATGCACTCATGGCTTCATGTGTAAGCTGCTGCTGCTGCTGCTGCTGCTGCTGCTGCTGCTGTGACCTCATGCTCTTTGAACGTCACGCTCCACTTAGTGGTTAGCTGGTAGCTAGCTGTGTCTGTCTGTCTGTCTCTCTGTGTATTTGGGGCTGGGCAGGTAATGTGCAGCGGGGTTCATTAGAAGAACTTTGCTAAAAAACAGCTGCCTGTTGTGGCTGGAAATGACTCTGCTGAGAGCAATGAGACTGAACCGAAATGTTAATGTTGTGGGCCATAAAGGCAAAAGAGACACAGCAGAGCTCCGTGTTGCTAAAAGGAAGTGCAGAGAAGAGCGATGAGTCTCTGCGGGATCATCTGTGTGACCACATGGAATACAGTCATCGGATCTATTGATAGGTTAAGTTGATATAAAAAAATATTGATTTGTGCAACTCCAACCACCACATTTTATTTGCCTTAACCACAATCTTCCATGATCTCTCCCAAACATAACAACAGCCTGCAGTTGTTAGGCAAACACATTACAGACAGTTTTTTAAACTTGTTGTGCTTGGTCATTGATTTCTTGCTGGGAGCAGATGGTGTGATTATAGCTCAACAAAAGCTCGGGCCTGTGTTGTCTCTGTAATACACAAGAGGTTTTAATTCAGCCCTTTGAACGGCTCAACGTCTTCGGGGCAAACTGGAGGCTCTGGTGGGCTGCTACTGGGAAGTGGCTAACTGGTTAGCATGCTGACATCAATAGAGGAGAAGCCATGATTGACAGGAGTTACATTAGCAGAGTTACTGTATGATGGTGAACTGGCCAGATTACTTCTTGACTAGTAAGCAGCTATTAAAGGGATATTTCAACATTTTTTGCAAATTGGCCTATTGCCATAATCCCTATGGTCATAGAGGTAGGTTCATTACCTTTAATTGTCAATGCAAGCTGTTTTGAGACCGGTGGGGCAGAGACGTGAGCTCTTCCGGGCTTTCCCTAATAAAACTAATCAAATACACAATCCAACAACTCCAAAACACTCTGGTGGACAAGTTGGGACCTGCATATTCACCATGATATGACATAATAATGTACGAGGCAAATGCACCCAGAACTACATTCCAGACAGGGCTGCTGGGCAGAGTGATTTCAAAAGCGAAAGTAGTTCAGAGTTTTTGCGTCATGTGTCGTAATGTTACATAATTATACGTAATTATTTCATAGTGTGGCGAATGTGCAGGTCACAACTTGTCCACCAGAGCGTTTTGGAGTTGTTGGATTGTGTATTTGATTAGTTTGATGAGGGAAACGTAGAAATCCCATTAGCCTCCGCTGCGTTAGCTGAGCAGCATCTCATAAGAGCTTGCACCGATAATTAAAGGTAATGAACCTACTCCTAAAACTATAGGGATTATGGCAATAGGTAAATTTGCCAAAATGTTGAAAATATCCCTTTAATGCTATGAAGCAATAGCAAAACCTACATCTAGCTCCTTTGTCATTGAGCATAAGAGCAGATCAGGGGTCTGATATTGTGTTTCATGTATAAAATATACAGTAAATATACTTTTCCATCCTTCATCACTTCATTTGCCTGGAACATTTCCAAACATACTGTGTGTCGTCCTCCTCCTCCTGCCTCATGTTTACATCCAGGCCGGAGGAAAATGTATAAAATCAGCTCCTTAAAGAACACAAACAGTGCACACAGTATAACCTACTAAGGAATACTGGGAATTAAATCAGTAAATGTAATTTGTTCCTCCACAGAGCCGCGACTATGCACACAAGACCAATCAACATACATGCAGAATCCTCCTTTAGCTTCATTAGTATGTTGTCGTCTAATTGCAGCGAATGGCAGCTGCAGGATGTTGACTCCCATGTGAACTTCTCCTCAGTTAAGTTGTTTTCTGTTTGTTTCTCGACTACAAAAATATCAGTATTTATTCCCTAACAAACTGTCCATGACCTAAATAAATCATGTTTCCTCTCATTTGGAAAGTGGAGCTGCATGAGCCGCTGGATTATGATGACGGCCTTTGAACTATTCCTCCCAGACCGATGACTGGTTATTAATTCATCCATTCTTTTGAAAAGAGTGTGCCTCATTATCATCCCGATATCAACCCCCGTCCCGTGAGAAGTTGCAAAGCCAAGCCGTCAAGATTTTTTGCACTCGCAGCTTCACAGGCTTGTCAAATTAAATTAAAATTGTCAAATTGTGACACTTTGAGGATGGCTCTCCAAAAACAGAGGAAAAAAGAAAGATGAATTATGTAACATCTTTGTGAATATTGCATGGCAGAGAGGAGAGCGTCCCATATGCCCACTGTTTCCAGTGTCAGAGAAGACGACGTGCTCGCGCCGGCACAATCCAGTGGCTGCAAACTCATCCTCCTCCTTTCTTATTCCCCGTTATCACACACACAGCGAGCGGCGCAGAGTCGGCTCCTGTGGGTTTTCTAAAGAGAAAAGCTTGGGGAGATAAGGGAAGGAGGAGATGATCAGAGGGTGATTGAATGAAATCTGCATTTGGAGAGTGGATTCGGATAACATCAGAGGTTCTTGGAAGATGACCTGGGTTCTGGGAAATGTAAAAAGAAAAATGAGATGGAGCTCCCCGTCTGTTTTTATAACAACTCCTGCTCCTCATCCTGCTTCATGCGGGATGACAGAAAATGTGATATTTGAACCTGTTAGTGAAACAGATAGCTAAGTCAGACTCAGCACTAGTCTGCTACAGAACAGAAGAAAATGATTCGGGGATAATTTTCAGAGGGAGCTCTTAGAAAGAAGCAGAGTGCAGGCATGTGATGTGGAACATCGACACAGCGGGGGGAATAACGCAGTCCCCATTAGAAACAAAACAAAGTAGTTTCCAAAAGACACTAGTAAAGAAATACAGCTGAAAAACTCCCATTTCTGACTGAAACAAAGCAATTCAAACGACTCCCTCGGTACAATATTCCACAATCTATTAGTTTTACTGCTAATCACTTTTCTCTTTCACGCTGCTGCTTTTATTGACCCTTTATCGGTACCAGCGGTCTTCTGCTATTTCACTGTGTGTTGCATTTCCATCCATCTCCTCCCTTCATTCCCCCGCAGCAAAACAAAGAGATAATTGAATTGCACCCAACAGGCCACCTGATAAGTCAATCTCATATTCAGAATATTTTTTGATGAAGTCTCGCCGTATGGCCTGCATCACTTATTTTCCTGCCCGGTAAGCCTGCGCCTAATTGTTATTATTATAATTAACTGGAATGGTAACAATTGTTTTGCAGGGGGGGTGGGGGGTGAGGGGAGAAGGGGGGGCGACTGTGAGGGATGTGATGCAGCCGTTTGCACTCTCCGCCGAATTAAACATAGAGACACCTCGTGGTGAATGGTGTCAGTAATAGAAAATACAACCCAGAACGGAGCTGGAGGAGAGAACATTGAGGTGCATTCTGATTTCCTAATCACAGCAATTAGACTTGTTTAATTATAATAATTTAGTGCTGTGTGAATCTGGAGAGGTGTCCTAAAGTAATATAAATAACCCTAATGGAAAATAAAAAGCTATTCACACACATTTTTGTGACGGGCAGATGAGATTAAAGTTATCGTTGTGACTGGATTTCCACCGTAATGTATTCAAATATATGATGCCATAATCCTATAAGGGGCATATAGTGGTATAGGAGATAAAGGAAAACTGATTGGAGAGCAGGAAATGTGGTGATGACAACCGCCAGCTATTTCAAAATCGTGCCTCTTCTTGAGTAAAGAGCTTAACTTGAGCCTTTGTTGTGATAAAAAAAAAAAAAAAAAAAATCGAAGTTAAATCTCAAAACAAGCTTTGTGGTTTGAGGAGGAGGAGGAGGAGGAGGATGGTACCTCATCCCTCTCCTGCAGACCACAGGACGGCCATTACGGATCTTCTTCTTAATTAGGCCGGCCTCTCCAATCAGCTGGGCTCACTCACCGCGGGAGCCACAATAATAGTAACCTGGGGTGAAGTGCATGCTGGGTCGCCAGGGGCAGGGACATGTTTACCATAAGTCGGAGCAAGGGAGGGCAAGCAATGAGAATCAAACGCTCTGGGATGCACTCAATCTTAAGCCACCACACACACTGACTCGCTTTCATTTAATAAACACAGAACTCATGACGAGGGAGTCATTACTCAGAAAATGGGATTTGCATGCGAGCGTGCACGAGCTGGAAACCAGGGAAGATTGTGAGGCGGCGATGTCACACATGTCCACCATCTGTTGAGCCCCCCTACGAGGCGCGTTTAGACAGCTCCTGGCACTTCCAGAGACACGGATGGCAGTGGGCCTCTGCTGAGTGGCCATCAGCTCCCATCGAGCCCCTCTGGAAGCGCTCACGCTCCGCCGTTTGCTTAATTTCTCATTTGTTATAAATCCATCATCCCTTCCTGCAACCAGTTGCACGCAGGCCGGACGCAAACGCCACCCGCCGGCCCCGCGGTGCCAAGGCGGTTGGGGGGGTGGGAGGTGGGGATGGCAATGCTGCGTGAGGAGGCATCGTGGATGTATGGACACTCTCCATGACGACTAGGGGTATTGCCAAGGACCTCAAGATATGCATCACGATACCTGAGTCACGATACGATACAATATTGCTATATCCAAATTTTGCAATATATTGCGATATTCTACATAGTTCACTGAAAAATGTAAAAGGCATTATGCATCTTAAAATCCGAGTTGTATGTACATCAGATGATAGTGATAATTTATGGGAGTCAAAACAATGTAAATCAAATTATCCATGCCATTTTATACAAGTGCAAGTTACAACAACATATTTGCATGTACAACACACTGTCTGAGGTAGCAGTACAGTGACACCTCGCGGAGCAGAGGTGCGGAAGTCGTACTGGATTTACGTCTGAAACTTGATTTATTATTTGAATTTTTTTTTTGAAAAATTTTTTTTTGGGGGGAAAAAAAATCGATATTTAAATATTGAATATCGATATCGTATTGCAATATAAAGTATCGCGATATATTGCCATATCGATATGTTTGTCCACCCCTAATGACGATGACAACAAACACGATGTGCACAGAGAGCAACAGCCAACGCTGAGTCGCCATTCAGAAGCCATTCATCTGACTCAGCCTAAAAGATAAATCCACCACACCATTAAAATGCATCTTCCATCCAGAACAGATCCAATCACTACTCTCGTTCTCCATGTACAACAACAACAACAACAACAACAAGATGGCAGCCATCTGTGAATCAGCATCATCGGTTTTTAATTTTTCAAAGTGGGGGAAGGAACGGGAAGCTGGAAGAAGCTGGAAGAGACTGGGAGAAGAGAGCAGAGCAGCTGGCCAGTGGCTGCTGAGCTGCTGCTTAGTTATCATGAGTATTGACAAGGCAGTGACATTTACACTGGTGTTCAATGTGATCACCACCTGTGGAGCTGGTTTGGCCGATCGGATCAGTGCATCTGTACTTTCATTAGATCAGTCAATCTAAATACCCAATAGCAGGAACAGATGGGCTCTTATTGTTAGAGCTTTTGTGGAATTGAGGTCAGATTTGCCAAACTTTGTAGAGAGAAAGTAGAAAAGTGGAGGCGCTCTTTAAATAAATGATCCCACAAACTGTCCATAGATCTGACTACACAGGATTTATTCTAATATTCTCTGTGCAATAACTTTTGGATTTTGCCTCCAATAAAACACACTCTGCCTCCTGCTGTTGGCTTGTTTACAGTCTGTCTGCTCATAAGTCTGTGTTGTCAGATCACAAACGCAATCTTCATCGTAACGAATACAAACTATCGTCTGAACTACAATAAGAACCCAGAACCGTCCTATCACCACACTGTCAATTAAAAACCTCCTCAGCCAATGAAAACAAACTATTATCTTGACTTGCATGTCATTTTCTCTGAGCCAATATTGACACAGATGATTTGCATACAAGTAATCAGGTCACTGTCTTATTAGGATTAGGTGCCACGCTGCCGTGCTGTTTCTAACCGAGCTGTGTTGTGTTTAATAGGGATCTAGACCCCTTTCATTTTTTTGTTCAGTAGCCTTGCCCACAAGGAAATCAATGGCGTAGCGAATCAGAGCTCACAGCATTAACACATTAAAGTCAGAGTCAAAAAATTAAAGGTTTCAAAACAGATGGTCTCATTTTATGCAAATGTTATTATGCAAAACTAAGCCTGGGGGCTTGGCTATTTTTTTTTTTCTTTCAGCCTTTTAATTGGCAGAGAAGAGAGAGAGGTGCCAGACGTTGCAGGTGGCAAGGTAGCCCCACTTTCCTTTTGTCACATCCTGAGAGAGACTTTTTCAGAGAATTTTTATTTAGTGTTATTTCCACCAGGGGCCTCACCGCAACCATCTGCACGCTAAGAGGGGGAGCCCATTGAGCTCTGTGTGATGCTGCAGCTTCTCAAAGCCCGGTGAACTGATAATGTAGCACTTTTTTTTTTTGCTCACAGCTTGTGGGCTGCCTCACCAAGGCAACGACGGCTGAGAATAAACCTGCGGTTAAGAAGGTGAGCATTATTCCCTTTTCATGCCCTGAATGCCCCTCAGCCGCTGATTAGCACCGTGTAGTCTGGAGTGCGTCAGGATAATTGGGAAATATGATCCGAATAGGCCTTTGCATGGGAAGGGTCTGCTCATGTTGCTATAACATGACAAACATTTAGCTACTGACATTTGGCCGGCCCGCCTGAAACAGAAGAAAAACATTACGATTCAATTTGATTCTGATTTTATTTTCCGGTGCCTCGTAGACTTGGTTTATGATTAAAACACACACACACACACACACCATAAAAACCATGAAAATAAACACATAATAAATTGCCACAACACATCCAAGTTTGGAGTGACATCAGCTGATAAAAAGCAAAAAAAGTTGCTCACTGCTGGACAACATAGTTCCTGTTCATCCATCAACAAACTATTAGAGAGTATACTATATCATGTCATGTGGAAATTAACTAATCTAATTCAAGAGAGGCTCGAGTTGAGGGTTGTTCTATTTTGGTTTCGCAGCCTGCAGAGGCAGCTCACACAGGGCACCGGCTTCCCTCCCCCTCCTCCTCCTCCTCCTCCTCCTCCTCCTCCTCCTCCGGCTAAATTACCTCAATCACTCCTGATGAAATCCAGTTTTCTGGACGCCGATCAGATGAACGTATTCAGACGACATATAGCACTTTGAAATCTTTAAATATAGAAACCCCTCCTTCCCCTTCAATATTAAGAGGAGCTTTTGATGTCGGGTCCTCTTCCGAACATCAATCTTTCTGAAAATGTGCTCTTCATCAGCGGAGTTTAGGATATTGTGCGTCACTGTTTTTGTTCGTTCCTTTTTTTTTTAAAAAGCTGCTGTCTGCTGTGTTTTTGGGGGCATCAGTCATGTGTTCACCATGGGCCTGTGGAATTACAGGAAATAGTGCGATTAAGTGTTGGCACGCACTGCAACACACACATACTGAACACATGTGAAACTGCTTTATCTGTGGTGGTAATCTCTTAAATGTGATGGCACAACACACAACATTCAGATTCTGGCCGTGCAAAATGTGCTTTTGGTTTTTTCTTTTTTTCTTTTTTTTCCCCCCGACAATCAAATTTGCCATAGTCCTAAAAGATTTTACGTGTTGTTGATACGAGCGCTTTATGTGTTCAACATGGGGTCAGAGCGTAACAAAGACATGAGCTGTTCACATGTCTCTTGCTTCTCTTGGCTCGTGGAGCGTAACAAAGGATACATGAGGTAACAGTAGACGCCGTGATCCGTCTGTGGCCCGGGCCCGTGGGGCAGCGCTAACAGGTCAGCGACACCTCCGACTCTATAAATATGTAAAATCCCTGGCATGTTCTCGGATCCCCGTCGAGCTCTGGGCCTGTGAATCGCTCAGCCACCCCCAACAACCACCACCACCACCTACCCCCCTCCGCCCGCCGCTCGTGCCCCAGCTCGTGCTCTTTGGTGAGCAGCCAAAACAAACAATGTAAATAAGTCATGATGACCAGGGCTCGTTGGCACACGGTCGCACACAGGCTGCAGACGCTGCGACATACAGCGCAAGGCCTCGGCTGACAGTTGCTGCTCACTGGTGAATGCAGTGATTAGATTCAAACATCTCCTAGTGGCTTTGGCATTTATTGGCGGCATAAAAGCCAATTTTATATTCCGATGTGATTTGTTTGAGAAGAAAAAATAAAGTTTTTAACAGGAAATATTTGGTGACTTGTAATTAACAGCTTGTTATCAGCGTTGGATGATTCAGTCTGGTAGCAAGACAGTTGCAATCTGCAGCCAGATAAAGGAATCTCCAAGCTGGAGATGTGCAAATACAAAGCAGAGTCCATGTCAAACATGGTTATGAATGCTCATGAATGGGATTTCTTCTGCTGCTGGATCTGTGTATCCATTACAGTTTATTTCCTGTCATATTCCAGGCAAACAAGTTGATATTTCCTCTGGGTTTGTTTGGTCAGTAAGGTTGAATGTTTGCCAATTATCAGCCTGCCACTCAAACGCTGCCGCCAAATTGAGTTTTGCTAAATTACAGGGCTTAATATAAAAAATGCCCGATTGAATTTTGCCATCATTTTTTCGCCTGATGCCTTAAGCCTGTTGACGCAAACTGGGAATAGCTGCAAAAAAAAACAAAAAAAAGACTAATTGTGAGTGACAATAACATTGTTTTGCCCCCATTCTCCCTAGCTACACCATCAGCACATGGCAACTACAGCAGGTTTAAGGATAGCATTGGAGTATGGTTAACGTTATGTTATGCAACACGGGAAGCTGCTGATTGCAATCAATAAAAAGCTGGAAACCACATAAATCTAGATGAAGATCCAAGTCCCATGGACACTGGGTTGTTTGGATCTCACGTCTCTTCATCATCCAAAGAAAGACCTGCTTTCATTGCACGAGTCCTCGCATTTGCAAGTTTGCATTTGAATAACATGACAACATTTTCTATCAATGGCCCAAACTTTTCTATCAGTGTAAACATGTCCAAACTGAAATAAAATGTGGACAAATAACTAATAATAATATTAGCTAAAACCTTCTCAAACCAACTGAGGTCAGAGTGTTGTTGCTGTTGTGTTTTCAATGTAATTACTAATCCTCATGGTACAAGGGCACAACATGAGTAAAGATCAATTCAAAGGTTGACTACATCGCTACACAAAGAACCAGGAGCACTCACACTACACAACAAAAACATAATCATGCAACAAACTGCATGACATTCGCCGCTGTTTCTCCAAGCTCGCTCATAAAACATGATTGATGTCATGTCTTTGAAGAGGATTCAGAGCCGACATGTGGCCAGGCCATTGATTTCCCCCATTTTCATTGAAGGCAACCGTCCAATTTGCAAATTTTCCAAATCTGTTCTTCAAAAACACAATTACTGTATCGGGGCGAGCATCGGGCTGCAGAGCCATTCTCTGCCATGTTGGGGTTTAGTTGTTGATGGACCCCGTGTCATTCAGGCATTCAGTCAGACGGGGCAGAAATACATTTGCCAATAATCTATTATTAAGAGGCAGGAAGGACTTGAATGGTGGAGGCAGAGGGGTTTTTACTCTTCCTGAGGAGAATGGGAGACACAAAGCCGACATGTGAGGGAGATGATTAATAGTGAACTCCATTATTGAAAGGCCTCACTCATAAGATGTTCTCATCTCCCTGAGGAGCCCGGCGCAGGACTGCAGGCTACCTTCACAATGTTTTCCTTTTTTTTTTCATTACCAGAAATTTCCTCATAACACAGCGGCAGAGAAAAACAACGCCCCCGGGGACTCGAACGCAGGAGAGCGGACGTTTTAAAACACCTATGAGGCCTCCAATTAATCTTGAGAGCATGTTAGTGATGCAGCTTTTGTTCTCTCAATAAAAGTGTCCAATCTAAAAATGGGGCAATGAGCTTGACGGTGGGAGGCTGAATTTATGGCCACATTATTGCCCCGGTCACTTAGGGTTTACAAAGCAGTTCGGTCTCGCAACGCACTCTCGTTTGTGATTGAGAAATTCAAGAACAACAATCAATCAAGCTCTTTTCAATCAAGACCGAGGCTATAGTTTTATTTTCCATTGTTCGACCTGAATCCTCTATTCAGATGGCCCCTCTTTTTGAGAAGGACCATTGGCACACTCATGAATAGGCTGTTTGGTGAAGTAGACTTACTGCCCAAATGACATTTTGAAAGCTTTTTGGAGCCAATAATGGACCCGGATGGATGTGGAGTGGACATGAACATAGCTCATTAAACACCGGGGTGAAAAGCTCTCTGCAGGCTCTCGACTGCACGGCTGAGCAGCTCCAGTCACCTCCGGCCAACCACTGGCTACAAGCGCTGGTTAAAGGAGCTACTCCAACCAGAAGTGCTCTGTTATGTTATTCTATAGAAAAACAAAGTTAGTGCCTGCTCCAAGGTCGGGGGGGGGGGATGGCAGTGGATATATCTAGAGACGGATCATTCTTTTTCTCGCAATCAGCTCTTAGCTCAGTGGCAGCAGACTGATTTCTTGGAGCCTGTAGTTCGAGGTCTTAAATGCCGTCCTGAGGGTGAACCAACTGCCCCCAAGGAGCGACTGCTCTTGTCTTAAATGCCAAAGTAACAAGTGGGTTTGGCATTTAGCGTCAACCATAAAAACATTTAAATCCGTAACTCATGCTGACTTTAGCTCTCGGTGAGTTTCTGTTTGGCATAATGCGCGCGCGCTAATGCACCAAGACAAAAGACAGCTGGTTTTTATTTCTCTAACCTTTATGCCTCCCAGTTGGTCTTATTAACCACATACTTACTGGCTCCCACATGACTTGTTATCAGGGTTTACATTAAATATGAATTTGCAGGTTCTATCGGCTGATAATTCGTCATTAGGCTGTTGTAGAGCCTGCTTTATCACCTGTTTAATTCTTTATGCAGATTGCAGGGTCGCCGACCTTACAGGATGTGTCTGGCTGCGGTGAGCAAAAGTGACGGTCTTGGTAATTACGCTGTGAGGGGGCCAAGGTCAATTAAAGAGGAAATTCTCTGAGTGCAATTAAATTAATGTTAATACATATCCGTTGCTGGCTCAATTAAGTGCCTCAGCTGTCAGATTATTCTGTTCGGGGGGTTTCAGAGTGGCCAAACGAGGTCAGTTTCTACCTTTACACACTTAATGAACATTTCAGCTCTGAATCAGCCACTTAGAGTTAGAAATCTATTCCCTTTTATATCCAGTGTGTTGTTGGGTTTTTTGTGCTCTGTGTCTGCTTATTTCTTTTGAATATGATTTTTTTTCAAAAGGATCAAATGTGACCCAGATCGACCAGAAAGTGACACATCCTAACAGGCAGCGGGAAATGGGCCGAAAAAAAAGAAGACCATCAGTCAGCCCCAGACAGATAAGTGGGTAGCAGGTAATGGGAGGAAGTCAGCGGCAGCTGCCGTTGGTGGTGATATCTCTATGGAGCAGACGTAAAGCTTGAGAGGATTTGGGAGACAGTGCTTGCTGGCAGGAAGCATCCACACTGGAGGATAGATACTGAAGCTGTCTCAGTGGCTAACAAATGTCTACTGTAAGCAGTTTTTAAGTGTTTGTAAATGAGATGGCTTCAGTTTTTTTTTCTTTTGAGGAGGAGGAGGAGGAATTTCTTTCCATTTTGTATGAGAAATATCTTTTCTTCCACCTCACAATTGCTGCCTAAGGTGTTTCACATCAAGGCAGATATCTTAGCTAAATCCAATTTAGAACAAATTGAGGGTATATCCTCAAACAAAGCAGGAAATTCTTGAAAGGTAAAAAAAAAAAAAACAATCACCCACCTTTCTACAAGACTGACTGTGACTGCCCTTTACCTGACAATGTGTCCCACATAAAGTCAGTCGAAGCCCCAGACAGAGGGAGGACGAGCTGTCACCGTATCCCTTATCATCCGCCGCAGCATTGTGGATGTCAGGACTCCTGCTCTTTTCATTTCTTCCTCCCCTTTTTTCTTTTCCTCCCTCCCACCTTTGCCGTTTTCCCCTGGTATTCAAGCGGTTTAAGCAAGGCATATAATCTTCAACCACCCAGCCAGCCCTAAGCCTCAAAGAGTCACCCAGATATGGGCAGATGGAGGTGAGCTATCAGCTAACCTGTAACCGTGGGCCTAAGGCGATAATCATTTCAAAACTGCGAGGGGAAATGGTTTTAATAGCCCTGTAAAGGTAACGTTTGTCTGCCTTATCACACCTGGCAGATGCATCAGAGGGAGGGAAAGGGAAAAGGAAAACAGGGGCAGGGGGAGGAAGAAAGAATCAGCTGATAACAGTCCCTCCCCAGGGAAGGATAAGTCTGGAATTAAAAAAGTGCTTCCTACAGGAGAAAGTTTAGGGGGATTATGGTTAGTCGCTTTCCCCCCTCTGTTCCACCTGCAGCACATCCTACACCTTCCCTCCGCCCCCCCTCCCCCGTCTGCACCATCCAGCTGTTAACTCCTGGAATGAGCTTTAATGAGCCACGCAATATGTTTGAGACGCCGTGTATTTTTACCCTCAGGGTTTTTTCTTTTAACTTTCTTCACGTGATTGGATCCTGTTTCATTTTCCTCATCAACGCTTCTTCTCCTCCTCGCTGCCTTTTTTTTTTTTTTAACTGGCCAGTGTCAAAAGTACATGACATCTGCCTTACGCCGGAGAATTTTCCATGATAGCTTAGCTGGGGCTTAAATTGAAACACCAAACCTACAGTTTCAAAGGCCCCCGGCCGCCAGTTTATACTCGACCTGTCGGGCGATTCGGAAAGCTTCAATTGATGTTTTATGGGGAGCGTGGCCCTTTGTGCAGTGTTACAGCATCACTGTAATATTCCACTGCGGACAGACCTGGACTCAATCTCTGGACTGCAGCACTTTTTGGCATTTGACAGCATTTTCTATCCGGCTGTTTCAGACTCTTACATCACCGCTGGTTTGGATTTATGTGTGGCCTGAAAATTGTTCACTTCTGCTTCAATGTAAAACTTTTATGGAGTGGTTATGGAAAAGTTTATTGTTTTGTTTATTGTTCCCATACACACAGTGTGGACCAGGAACATTTTAGCTAGATTTGAAAGGTTGATGCATTTGGTATTAATACAGCTACAGTAAGAACTTATTTTTATCTTGTAACTCAATATCTTTTTATGTAATAATACCGTCATTTTTTATTTAGCAATTTATTTCTCATCTGTTTCTGACAGTTTAAAGTCACATGTGGTGATGATAATGCAGTAGCCTACAGTGGACCCACAATGCATTCCTTCATTATGACAGTGTGTACACAGGCTGTGTCAATTTATTGATCATTGTTATAGATCTGTGATGCTATAAAAACTGCTGGATTATCATCAATAATAATTACATTACACAAATTGAACTCATTTTTTATACATTAAGAGAAAACAATGTGATTGGCTCTGTGCCCACAACGAATCAGATCTCGACAGCCATACAATCGACTGGCAGGAAGCCATGAGCTGTTTACATGTGAATATACACATCAAACACAAACACATCTGATCGCACTTAACATGACGTCCTCACATTCTTCAGCTCTATTGAATTAGTCGATAACTTTACTTTTCCAGCCTGAAAACACAAAGAAAACCACACTGTGTTTGTCCTGTTACTGCAACATAATTGATCCACTGTTGAGGATAAAAAGATTCCTGCATGAGTCTCTTTTTTCTAAATGTGTTATTTCCACACTGGGCTTTTATTGCTTTTACTTTAAGCATCTAAATACAGTACGTCCTCCACCACTGTGTGCAAGCTCAATAGTCAAAGCAGAGTGAGTTTATGCAATCATGAGATTGTGTTTAAAGAGATTTGTAAAGAAGATATTTGGGCAGCAGATTAAAAAAAAAGTCTAATAAAGTCTAGTTTCTCTGGTTTATTTACATTTGATCTTCTTCATACTCAAGCCTTCTTTAGTAAATGCTGAATGCCTGATGTTACTATCTGACACAAAGTGATGGTAATTCATCTAAAAAAAAGTCAACAAGACATTTTAGGGCATTTTCACACCTGGTTGGTGTTTCTGCTACATTGTCTACATTTAATCACGTTGGTTCAGCATATTGACGCCTGTTTTCATTACCTACGTACGCTGCATTTCCCTAAACTTGACTGGTTTGTAAACCGGCGCGCTTACAACATAATCATGTCACCGAAACTCTCCTCAAATTAGCTTGTTAGCAAAGTAGCGATCTAGGAAAATAACAAGTTTGTGGCAACGATAAATATACTGGTATATAGCATTGCTACCGGCAGCATCAACGCCATTCCCAATATGGAGCCTAGTTCGGACTCGGACGAACGTCCTCATCATGCCGAGGCTTTATCGTCGGTGGCAGGAAAGGAGAAGACAATTGCAAGCTCTTCTACAACCATGGTTTGGTCTGGTCCGGACCGAGCCCACCTCTTTTGGTCGGAACAAATTTTGGTCCGGTGGAGCTTTCACACCTGTAAAGTTGTTTCAGATCAAACGGAAAAGTCCGGACCAAACGATGTTGGCGTGAAAGCCCTCCTCAAAGTCGATTTGATGCCGTAGTTGTGACTGTGATGACCTCTCCACATGTTGACGGCCTGCAAAAGCAAATGTCGCCTTCTTCTCATCACACGACTGGCTCCTACTCAATATTTAATAAAAGTTTGTCACGCTTGCTGCACTTCAGAAAACTCCATATTGCTCTAACCTTAAACCACAAACTTTCCTCCTTGCAATCACCTTGAGTCCAGTTGGACCTATATGTGTGCCTCCTCTTCCTCCTCTTCCCTGTGATGACTGATTGTCAGCAGCCATGTACCACTGACAGTGATTTCACTTTAATGGCTGATTGAGCATGTCACCAGTCACACCATAACCTGCAGTTTGATATGCTGCAGGCCCGGTCGTCTGACAGCCGTGACAGCCGCTGTCACCCTCAGTCAAAGCAATAACGTCCCAGCAATCAGCGGGAGATGAAAGAGCGCCGGCCTCCTGTTGTACCTTCACTTGTAGAGAAAAGCAAAATAAAAAAGAAAAATGTAACTCTGCAACATCTGCTGAAAGTTGCGGCGAGGGAGAATCGAGCACAGGTGATCTCCAACCAAACGCTGGCAGCGAGGTTGTTCCGCCGAGCGCCTCTCCCTGTTAGAGCCAACTGCACTTTGAAGTGTTTAGCTATGTTTAACACTCCCATTATGCTGCGGGGTAGAGATAACTTCCGACCCACCAATCTCCTTCTTCGCTTTCTTCCTCGCAGTCTCTGTTTTCTTGGCTCAGAGGCATTAAGGCTGTTGCTATCTGCACCTTTAATGCTGTAATTAATTCCCTGACACCCTTGTCATCGCACTAGTGTAAATTATTCCTCCGCATGCCTCTAGGTATTGGTTAACACTCTTTATTTAGTATGAAAGAAAGTGAGGTGAAAATTAAAGTATAAAGTAAGAGCAGCTCATTTGCATGACAAGAGCAACGTGATTGGCATTACCTTTGGTACCGAAACGTCCTCTAACTTTACTTAACTTTATAACAACACCAGCCAACAAGACATGTTGCATTCATGAGCAAGACTCTGGCAGCAGCTGAAAACACAGGAAGCCTTTTTTACTGTATCTGAAACCAATCCACTTTCTGAGGCCGGTATTATGGCGATTAATAAACAAGAAATGTGGTCATGGATCATTTCTCAGCTCCACTCGGCTGAATTATGGAAAACATTTTTAGTCTTTGGCTCTCGCATACGAGGGAGCAGGATCATGTGCTAAATATTAAAATGAAACATATCCTGCATGTTGGAGATGCCCTATTTTTTTCCCATTTTGTTATGCCAGAGGAGAGAATGGGTCAGTGTTCCGCATCGTGGTGCCCTGACGCTAATACCCAGAGGTTGACAGCAACGTCTGGAAATTCAGCAAATCTTCTGCAAAGTCCAAGAAGGGCTGTCAGTTTGAAGCTAAATACAAAAACTGTTCCACTGGGTGTTTTTGGCTTCTTGGTGTGTTTTTTTTTTTTTTTTTTTCAGTGATAGCACATCCCAAAATGATCCCTTTGGTAGGCACAAATGATTATTCAAACAGTGTGCAGGTTGTTAGAGAGACACACACGGCACGACAGCTGCAGGGTGTGTATCCACTCTTTTGAGGTGAGCGAACAGGTGAGCCTCAAACAGGAAGTCAGCGTTCCTCCACCTGTCCACTCTAACAATAAAAGCTTTAATTTGATCAGATATAAAAATAAAAAACAACAACATTGCAGCAGATTGTGTTCAGAGGAAGGTTAGAAAGAGGGAGGGGAGGGGGGGGTGCACCGGGCCTCAGCTGGAGCAGCAGCCAATCATCCAGCAGAAGACTGCCGATCCTCGCCTGCCTTGATAAGCCTTACTGCTCACTGTTTTCCCTTAATTCTCATCGTTTGGCTACCCTTCACCAGCATCCAAATCCATCTTCCTAATCCTGCCTCATTTCCCCTCAGCGCCGCCCCCCCCCCCCCCCCCCCCTCTTCTCTCCCTCAGTCTCTCCTCTCTCTGCCTTCATGCAGCTGTCTGGTTGCTGGTAGACAGATCAACAGCGGTGGAAGCTTAGCAGCAGCAGCTAACCTTAAACCCTCCGCATGACTCCCCAGTCTGGAGGAAGGAAGCGGAGCTCAGCGCCAGCGCGGTGCAGCAGCAGCAGCAGCTTCCTCGGCTCTGGTGTCTCCAACTTTAAAGTTTTCCAACCTTTTTCTCTGTCTCACATGAGCGTAAACACGAAACAACTTAACTTCACTCTCTGCTGCGATTTAGCCTTTTCTGAAGAGCCAGCTGAAACGGAGCTACACCACACTTCACCCACACACTGGCACACATTTCACGCACGAGTGTTATCACCTGCACAATCAAACTGAAGGGAAGGAGGAAATGCAAATTCAGAGTTTGAATGAATGAACTGCCCAAGCATCAGGTGTGAACTCTGCTCCATGATAAGCCTATGAGGATTTACTGCACTGAATATGACTAATAATGAGGTGATGTCACAGCTCTGGATGTGTTTTTTTGCAGCGAGCACCTTCCTGACAGTGGATGGAAACATGGCCGTGCTGCGTCTGATTCTGTGTCACTGCCTCTGTCACACTGTCTTTCTCTTTCTCTTTCTCCTCCGTTTTTTTTTTTTTTCTCCCCTGCTCTGATACTGGATGTTGTGGTCATGGCAGCTGTCAGGGGGTCTGGGTGTCTTGACGGGAAGACAATTACTCCCCTATCCCCTCCATCGCCGAATGCTAAGTACTCTGAGTGTTGGAGTGAAATGAAAGCAGAAAAAGCTGCAGCCTCCCTCCCACCTGTTTCCAAGACAAATCCTCCCCTCCTTCGTCTTGCCCGTCTAAATGTTTGTGTATTCAGTATGTACACTTGCTTGTCTGTGTCTGTTTAGAGTCTGTCCATCGCCCGTTCTTGATACATTCTGCTGAGTGTAATGGAGAATAGCAGGTGGAGTTGCAGCCCACGCTTCTCGCTCTAAGTTTAACCTGTGAGATTCAACACCCCCTGAGGTGGTGTGACACGTCTCTCCCAATGGGTGCCTGCTTGAGTATAATTAAACTTTAGTGGAAACTAAACTTGTGTCAGTAACTGCTGCCATCAGCGATATGACTGAAGTCAGCTTTCTTGTTCTCTTGCTATTCTCTTGATAGCGTGGCGTTTGCTCAGATTTATGTTCCTTTCTAATGACTCATTTGGTTCGAAGTTTTGCAGAAATATTGTCCTCACAAAGTCAGACAATTTACTTCTCTATTGCTGAGGCCTGTGAAAAAATCCCATTTTACAGAGCCGTAACTGCACCGTTCATACAAAAGGGTGCATTATATAAATGCATAAAAAGCATTAAATGAGAAATATAGGATGAGATGACTCTATAGCGTTTTTTTTTCTTCTCTTAAGTCTGTCTGCCCCACATTTCAAAATGTCCTTCGGCAAAATACTGAGCTGCAAATTGCCCTCGATATATTATAAGTGTGTGAATATGTGTGTGTGGTAGAAAGGCACTCTATGAATGTGTGAATGAAGCGGGTGGGACAAGACCAGAAAAGCACTATATACAGTAGGTGCTGTGTCCCTATAAAAGACATGTCATTAAAGCTTACCGGGACCTTCCCATCGCATGCTATACATTTTTCCAGAACCTAAAAAAGCTGGTTTCGTGTTTGTGGTGCTATCTCACAACATGAGGCATGACATTTCTTTTCTAGTTCCAATGTATTTTCTATATAACTACTGATATCATGAAATGAAATATTCTTAATTCCAGTGCAATAATTTGTCTCATTCTCTGAAACAAGCTTCTTCTAGACTAGAAGAAATATTGCAAAATTGCCAATTCAACAGATTAAAGGAATCAATCACAGAAAAAGACGAAGAAAAAAAAATACTCCAGGTTATTTTTGTGCTGGTATCTGTCAGAGATTATATACATGAGGGAGAGAGAGCACATTGTTGTTGAGAGCAGCTTTCTGTGTGCTAATGATACAATTGCTTACGTTAGCTAGAAAGCCAATTAACTGTTAGTGTATTATCAGTAGAAAATATGCAGCCTGCTGATCAACTTGGCAACGAGAGAGAGAGAAGAAAAAGAGAGAGGGAGGAGGAGGAAAGGGGGAAAACAACGCAGCCCACATTCAAATTAGACAGATATGATGCACAATAGCCTGGAAGTCCTGCATGGTGCTATTTCCTTCCTATTTCCTTCCACCTCAATGGGGTTCCTTATGTCTGACTCGGTTATCTGTTTGGAGCAAAGCCAGGAATGCCATCTACATTCAACTCATGAGAGACAATTCAAAACAACAACAGCCAATGCGTCTTCTGCTGAGAGTGCTAGAGCTTCACGTTCCCTCAACACAGTCGACAGAAGGTTTGACACTGTGAGAAAATGTGCATCTGGATGCAAAGATTTTCTATTACATGGGGATCTTTTCTTTTCTTTTCTTTTTTTTTTAAAACCATATCTTTAATTCTGATAGCATCATGATCCAAAAATGTACCAGCAAGATCTGGTCAAATCTAATCTCCAGCATCAACATTCCTATGTTTATTAATTTCAATAAGTCTTCCAAATAATCCAGTATGCAATTCATCACTGCAGACTTTCCTCCAAATGTTGATCTCAGTTAATTTGCTGGACTGAAATGCAACACTGTGGTGCGGTCATGCAGCTGAGAAAACAAGAGGAGGAAAAAAAAATGGCAAGAACATATTCAGCTGTTGAAATTAAAGGCTGCGATCCATATAAAAAAGCCCATGACATCGTGGCTTCATGGAATATTGCTATACTTAAAAGTAAATTATCGCACCTAAGGTACAGTAATGTCTTAATCACATGGGGCTATAAAACTTTTATTGGCCTCATTAATCTTTGCTTTTGGCATTCAGCTGTTACGTTGAAAGTCATGGTTAAATATCACTCTGTTTTTTTACATACTCTGCCCCCAAGCAGAGACACAAGTGAGGCCATTAAAACACAGGCCTTGTACATGATGAACCCTCGGAGCTACGTAATACCACAACAAGCACTCATCCTCTGCTCCTCTGTTCCTATTTCACTTTCCATCTGATCTGCATTTCCTTTGGTCATTCCTGATGTTCCACTGCATGTCCGCGCTAAATAATTACACGAGGCCTTTCCTCACCTGTCATGGCGGTCAGGCCCTTAGCTGAGAGTATGACAGCCATCTTGTCCCCTCTCCCTCTCCCCTATTTCCATTAGCGTTACTGGTCGTTGTCACTGCAGGTCCATTCCCGGGTCAGGGCCCTCCACTATGGGCTGTAATTGCAGCATGTCAAGCACTCAGGAGCCCGTGCACCCACCTAATGAATTGTCACCCAGTTTAATATGAAATTACATTAGGGTGACTCGTAATAGATTAACAGGGTTGGCAAGGTTAGTCTCAAAAGATAATCCATTGCAAATTGCTGATTACCTGCCGAAAATTATTATAAGAAACACGTGGAAGTGGATTACTCTGCCCGAGTGATACAATCTGATCACCCTCACCTATACCGCTGGATTACTCTGTGTAAGGAGGGAGACGATTGCTAATCCTCATCCTCCTTTAAAAGGTATTGGCCATTAGCTTACTCTTAAAGTGGCTACAGAAGACACTGGAACTTTTTATCATGGTGATGTTAGTTTGATAATTGTTATTAATAATCCTTAAAGCCTTAAAGCCAACTCATATATTTAATTTATGTAAGTATCTCATCAGGACTGACTAACTAAACTCACTAATGTTTCAGCCCACAGCCGTGATTATCATCTGAAGGTATTCAGTAATAAAGCCTTTGCTCTTTCAATTACAGGAGGATTCTGCTTCATATAATCTTGGCTCCTTTTTTTTGGTAGCTTTGGTAGTATTGGTTATCAAAACGAGAAAAACTGATAGCTAGCCTACCACTTTGTGCAAATGCTAATCCCCCTCCTCCACTGTAAACCCTCTTCCCCATTACAGGTTAGCTTGTTCTTGAAGTGGCCGCAGAGGACACTGTACAATCATAACCATTATCAGAAATCATTTGTGTAAGTATCTTATCAAAATGTATTCACTCACTTAACGTGACAGCCAGAGGCCATGAAGATGTCCTGCCCTTACTTTAAACTGTAGAAGGCCTTGGATTAACACTTGGATATAAGTTTGCTGTCTTATTTTACAGCAGAATCCAACTCCCAATCATTTCTCACCAAAAACACAAACATATCCAACTGGTTTCAATCATATGGATGCATCAAGTCCTACTCCAACATCCTTGTACAAAAAATGAACACAAGATGCACACAACATCCACAGCTTTGAAAATTATTCATGACCCTCTCCCTCCTAACTGTGTCAACCATAGGCACAATAAACAGCCTATACTGCCCAGGAAAACAGGATGCAGCATGTAAAACAGCCACCATAGCTTCAGCAACATCATATTATGGAAGAAAGATAAATCCAAGAAGATAGCAACATAAAGCCAACCAGAAAACAAACAACAAAATGTGACTTACCTTTGTCCTTCTGTATGTTGAAGCCCAACTTCTTTTGTTTTATGGAGATGAAGGACCCATGTAGCTTCCCACTTGTCAATGTGGTGGTTGTGATTTTGATGAAGCTTCTTTTTCTTCTTTCCTGCCGTTTTTCTTTCTTCTTTTATTTAATGGCGGTTGGCAAACATCTGCTTGTACGAACGTAACTCTGCCATACCCTCGATGCTAACATTTAAGCTAGCTGACATCTTTAGCAGCAGACAGAACAGCCATTATCTGGACGAACTCTCTCGACTTTTACTTCGTTTACGGACCAAAGTCTTCAATAATCACCTCAGAGTTTATTCCTGTTTATTCATCATGGTGGCCATTGTTTCACAACTTCGCCGACTGTTTGTGTCATCATAGCGGCCTTACAGGAGGAACACCTGTGGTGCTTTGGTGAAACGTTGGTGGTTAGGTGCAATTCCATCTTTGACCACCATGATTTGGTAACATTGTATTGCGGTTAGCCGCCAGAGGGGCGCTGTTTCGCTCATTTGAGGATTTGAGGATTTATGACAAAAAACAATTAGGCTTGCATTATTATTATTATGCTAGCTTTAATCAACGCAAAAGTGGTTATTATAACACATTTTAACATAATAACAAAGGATAGTTTGTATAGCAAAGTAAACATGGCTTGTTTTGGTTTTAGGCAGAAAATAACACTGTTTTTCATAGGGTGCTCCATTTCTACTCCAGTCATATAAACAATTTAAAATGCTTTCTTCCATTCTCTCTCCCCCATAGGAATATAATATTCTTTCATGAAGTAGTACAAAGTTACCACAACCAATGGAAATGATGACAAAACCTTAGGAGATCCCACTTTAGATAAAAGAGATCATGCTTGAAAGTTTCTGACACACAGTTGAGGAGGGTCGACCAAAATGTGAAAAATGAATCACAGTGACCAGCTTGCTTCCTCTTCCTCACAGAGCTGCCTCCATAAATAATTCTAAGTAGGAAGGCTTATGTTTCACCCCCCTCACATGCGAATCAGCCGATGCATTTTTCATTGACCAGGGCCTCCATTAGACATGCTGATAGATGTTTCTGACACTTGAGGGGCACATTTTCATACATCCACACGGGGATGATTATTAACAGAGATAAGCAGAGTGAAATGGCACACAATTACGCACCCCTCCTCCTCCTCCTCCTCTCACAGCCCATTTTTGACGGCAATCATATAACATTTCACACCTCGAAACTCAAGCAAACAAGTCAGTGCTGTCGGGAGTGCTGACCTAGAATCAGAGATACAATACAGATATGAATAATAGCCGGCTTAGTCATATTTTCCTGAGACATAACCTGTTATTATTTGTGCCCTCAACCAGTAAATATAGGAAGGGAGCTCCGAGCTCCTAATTTATCAGCAGAGGATTTAACATTAGAAGAAGATTCAGAGCTGTTATTGAGTTTTCAGTTATCTCAATTATTCTCTGTGATTTCCTTACACTCAGTAAACACACCATGTGTTAGTTCAGAGTTGCAGTGATGCGATGTTGACAGGTTTCAGCCCAATCACTCAGTCAGTATAAGGCCTTATGGTGCGTTGTTGTGAAGCTGGATGCTGCCTGCCAGTATTTTTCATTTTGTTCATTTCAAACATTTACACCATCCCCCATGCTTTCAGTTCGAATAATTTAAAACAATTTAATAATTTAATTGTAGTGCATTTCGGCTGTGTGTCTTTGCAGGTACTGTAAACCCCACGAAATAACTCCACCATGTGAAAGCATCTGTATCCTCCTCTAAGTACATGAACAATGGTGCACGTTCAATAAGTGCATGTGGAATGGGCTGAGAGTTCATCATCATTACTGTTCACACATAACAGCAATCACCACATCTTACACCTCTGTCCCCTGATGTTTACAAAAAAAATGCATGAATGAACTCCACTTTAAAAGCCATTCCAAATAAATAGTTTTATTGATCTGTTGTTTTGCCACATAATTATCTGAGAGGTGTAGTTCTTTGAATAGTTTTAATGGACCTTGGCCAAGCGTGTGGGCTTGTACTTACAGATGACAACATGATTGTGTAATTATTCCACCACAATAAGTAGGAGACAAAGCACGTAACGGCCGGTTGCCAAGTGCAAAGATCTCCATAGCAATCACTTTTTTTTTTTTTTTAAACTTACAGCCTAATCTCTGTTATTTGCAATGTAACATATTTCCATTTGCAAACCTCCATGTTAGGCCTTATCTCTGCTGCACTCAACCGGTTATATCCCACATCAGTTTCCATGTATGTGTTCAGATCGACACGCCAATCAAATGGTCCCCACTGGCTCTCAATCTCCCAGCTTTCCTGCCCCGGGCTCCGGAGACGGAGAAAGGCCTCACCGGGGTCACGACGCTCTGTGTTCTCATTCAGAGAAACCCCCATTGCTGTTCTTTTCTCATTACCCACGAGCCCTATGTCTGGGCAACAGAACGCCTGAGCCTCAGGTCGAAGGTCAGGTATTATTGAAGGTATTTTTATTTATTTATTTCCTCTTCCACACAGGCTCATATCACTATCACATGTTTTGTTGCACAGTGATGTTTTTTTTGGGGAGGGTTTGTTGTGGCAAATTCTTCCGCCTCACACATTTCTAATTTGTTTGTCCATCCTCAAGAATCTGGAGAGCGTATAGTCGTGTCCTGTGACCGCCTGAGAAGATACTATTATTTATTCAGAAAGCAAAAACTTGTGCAGAGGGAGGGATTAATACCAGCCACAGAGGGAGGGGGAATGAATAGGCTTTTGTCAGCAACCCCTCATTCACCCAAACATCTGCAGGAAGGGGGGAAAAAAGAAAAAAAGTGCTTCCATATCCTAAATTAATAACATAGAGTACAGTTCAAACATGGAAACTTAAATGATTTTCAAAGGCTATAGGGGGTTACACATTTTACCACACTTCAGTTACATACAGTAGGTAACTGAGCACAAACACTAACTCAAGGTACATTCACCAGACTGAGACAATAATTAGAGCATCTCTTTAAACAACAGTTTGCAATAATTGATAGTCCTGAGCACGCCTGGATCACCATCCGTGCATGCAGGATGCCCTGCTCTCAGGCTACTAACAACCGAGGGTCCTGAAAGGTCTGGTTTCTACAGGAGAATCTAAATTAGTGCATCTCATAAATTCCAAATCATGAACAAATGTGAGTGTCTATTTGAGCCGCTGGACAAAAAACACAATGAAATGTTTTTTGCGAATCAGTGGCAAACTCGGTTTCCAAAGATGCAGGATTCAAACGTGATCACTTCAGGTCAAGTCGCCGTTCATCTGTTGCTTTAAAGCTGGAAGGAAAACTTGATGTGGAGGAAAACAGTCCACTCAAGCTGCTGCAAATAAATACCACAACACATTAATCATGTTTTTAGGTTAGGTTTATTTGTAGTCATCTGTAGAGGATGTGCCACCTCCATTCCCACCCCAGCCTTTACAATAAACACCCAGGTGTAAATTGGTCAACACTGCACGGTGGTGAAGCCGAGGGAGGCCTCCACAGTTTTATTGTCTGAGAAACAATGAGGAATATTTATAGGCATATATTTCATTCCAACTGCACTATCCTGCACTGAATACACAACGATTTAACACGGGAAGTGCGAGGTGGTGGACCAGCCTTGGGCAACGGGACTCCCCCCCTCCCCTCCACCCCTTCACAGCAGCTGTTGGTGCAGATGTAAGGTGACAGTAATCAATACTGATTATTAAAGTGGGAACACCATCTCTAGTGTGTGATTAATCTTCATTCCCTCATGTTTACAGAGCCTCTTTTGGCCCATTCGCCTCAGAGGGAGAGCGCTCCCCATTATCTATCCCCAGAGAGAGAGAGAGAAGGGGGGGAAAACAAAGCAGCATCACCATTAAAGACACAATCGCTGTCACCGGCGTGCGAGGAGCCAGGCGCAGGTTCGTCGTCAGTGAGATGGAGCCCACATGTGCCGCCGGGACATCAAAGCTCAAGCAAAGTCTGACTGCAGCACTTTGGGGGAAGGTGTGGATGAAGAATGTGCAAATAACAAGGACAAATTTCAGCTTTATGATTTGTATGCAAAAGGGTGGATGGCTACAGGTTCACTGCTGCAGCCACCGGTTTGTATGATGTAGCTTCTGACCCAAGGGAAGTGCAGGGAGTGCTCATAGCTGCTGCATTTGTTAACATGTACAAAAAGAAATAAGGTTGCTGAAGTGTCACTGTTTCACATTTGCTTTTATTTCTTCTCCTGCAAAGAAATCACATCATATGGCAACAGATTTGGAAAGAAACACACAACAAGATTCATATTAAAACCCCTTAACACCCATTGGCCTGTGGGTCATGTTGCTTCTGATTATTGCCGGGCCATGGACGGGCCAGTGGTGTTAAATTCCCTGGATTATGTTTTATTAGATGTTTTATTTTTAACCTCAAAGAAGAAATGTTGTGTTTTGGCGAGAATGTGAAAAACCACTGACCAATGAGGTGTCTAATCCAGCCTCATAATCAACATGGTCATGGTTCTTCTGTTTGGGTTTTTCTTTGAGTACATGGACGATTCAGAAGATGTGTGTTTATTTTTCCTACGTTTAAACTGCACCACAATCTTTCTCCATGCTTGACCAAAGTTTTTGTTGCATAAACCCAAACCGCACGTGGGACTGAGGATGTTTGTCCGCCCACACACACACACACATACTGTACACCCCCAGTCAAACCTCATGACTCCTGCACACTCCTGTGTACGAGAGCGGAGAGCTGAGAGCTTCCTGGAACAGAATAAAAAATAAAAATTGACCAGGCAGCAAATATATATCTATTATTTCATTTAATGACATACTTGGCAAAACAATTTTCGTTGGATATCGAGGAGGAAACAATTTCCAGGTGAGTTGGCTGCTGATTTCTTACATTTCCCAGAAAGTGTCCAAAGTAGAACAGGCTAGAATTTATTGCATCACTTGTCACTTGTGCTTTACAGCCGAAGAAAGAAATAACTGTTGAAGCCCCATTTCCTCTCATTCAGAACACGCTCTGCAGTTATTGGCATCCACACATCAGAAGTTTCCAGGTTATGTGAAAGACACGTAACTACAGGAATCAATGGTGCCGGCGCTGCAGGTACCAAAGTTGCTTTAGGGTTCATTTCTTTTTTTTCCTGCTTCTTTGCAGCTTAATCAGTTCTTAATTTTTATGCACTTGTGGGAAATGTTATTAATGCTGCGTTGAAACCGCAGCGCTGCGGATTTGCAAACGTAATATTATCCAGCCAGTAACCTTGCTCTGAGCTAACGTGTGTCTCTGTACAGTATGTTTCTTTTCAAAAGTGAAGTCCTGTAACCTTGCTGCGTGGCAGCTACTGTGAAACAAACTATTCATCATCCCCGCTTGACTGCATCCACAATCAAATTCAGATTAATGTTTAAAAACAAAAACAAAACAAAAATCAAATTAGAGTCACTTAGAGTATGGATTGTTTGGTTCGGGGGGGCATTTATGCTACCAGGTCAATTAAAGGAAGAATCAATAATACAATAATGAAACAATAATGAAACTTTGGCATCACGTGGAGGAGAAAGTAAAAACACCTCGCGGGGATTCATGCTAATCAGTGGTATACTATACAACAAACATCCAAAGCATGTGGGAGCAGGTATGAATCATGTATTTACAGTCAGAAGGGGGGAGAGGGGTGAGGTGGGGGGGTGAGGGTGGGGAGGGGGCATCTCTCCGTGTGCAGATGTGCGTTTGATATGCATCAGTAGCACACCATTAACATTTTTGGACTGGGTTGAAGGCTCCCGGTGCCTCTCGTCTCCATCGCCTGTGACTGCAACAGATGGTCACCCCCTTTCTTGCAGGCTCCACCCCCCACCCCCCTCCCCAGCACTCCCCCACAGGTGTCAGACTCCCACCCTTCCCTCCCCTCCTCCTCCTCCCTCATCCTCCTCCACCGTTAAATAATCACCAACAGCAGCTTCAACCAACGCATACCCCCCCATCATCCTCCTCCCTCCTCCTGGTTGTCAAAAAAAAGGAACGGCATCCTTCCTCTGTTTAATCCGCTCTTACCCCTCCTCCCTGTGCCTCCCCCTTCCTCTTGAGGACAGCCACCCCCACTCCCCCCACTCTTCCCCCCCTCCACCCCATCACTCAGCACCTGTGAGGATCCCACTGAGAGGAGATAAGGCCTTTGCGTCGCTCCTTCTCCCTCTTTCTCCCTTTCTTCCTCTCTTTCTCTGTAAGTGGGGTTGGGTGATGGAGGGAGAGGGGGAGCTGAGGGTGAGGGAGGGAGGGAGGGAGGGTCAGGTAGAACAAAGGGGGGAGAAAACGCACTGAGACACTGGGAATTCTTGACAGCTGTTTCATTCGAAAGGCAATCTCCTCTCCCGGGTGCCATATCTGAGAGAGAGAAAGAAAGAACGGGAGGAGGAGGGTGGAAAAAAGAGAGAAAAGAGTGGCTGCTGCTGCACTCTCAGGAAGGAAAAAGGAAATAGACGAAGATCTTTAGGAAAGTTCAGAGGATTAATTTGACACAAGGCGGAGAGGATGGCAGGAGGCAAAGAGGAAAGGAAGAGGAAGAAGACGAGAGAAAAAATGCTTTCTTTGTCAGAGTAATTGCTCTCAGCCAGTCTAGTGTGCAAACTGGGGGAGAGATTATAGGATTTATTCCCATGTAGATTTTCAACAGAGACGCTTTGCTGGAGCCATTCTTGTTCCCCTCAGCAGAACGTGCGGCCTGGGATGTTCTGTATAAATCCATAAATACATAAATACTCAGGCAACAGTGGAGCAACCATGTCTTTTATTCCCGGGGACAGCGAGGCACAGCAAAGCAGACACGGGTCAGATGTGTGTGTGGGCGGGGGTGTCAAGGCAAAAACAAATGAAATGTCAACATAAATGACAGCGCAAGTATATATTTAGCGTATGGGGAGGCAGAGCGGCAGGTGCAAAAAAAAAAAAAAACACTGTTTTGTTTTCATTGCAGTCAAGACAAAGAAAAGGCCTCCACAGAATCATCTCTGCAGCGAAAGGTGGATGAAGGAGAAGCAGGCGAGAGGGATGGAAACCCTAATTATACATAGATGCTATCACAGCAGCAGATATTCACTGGAATAATTCATTTATTTGATGTTGAAAACACAGAAACAACCTGAATTTAGGGGAAGAGATTATTATTATGAGATCAAAAACCGCTGCACATATTTGCATTTGCTGTGCTACTTTGTTTACCGGGATACTTCAAACAATGCATTACCATTTCAAAGCTGGTCAAGTATGTGTAATTCTTTGTCCACACATGAAAAACAAGATGAAATTGTGTTTGTCGATTTTTATTTTTTCTTCTTATATATATATTTACTCTGCAGCCCCACAAGCTGGGAGTGAAGAGTGCAGCTATAAACTATCAGCTTATCTCTGCGGTGAACTTGTGCTGACTCCCTCGTGACTTGCATATACAGTGATGAAGGTAAACAGTGGTGTGTGCATGAGGAGGCGCCTCTTGCAGGACCAGATGCACGCAACCGTTGTTTTTTTTGAAGAATCAAAGGCTGCCTGTGCAAGAGAAGAAACTTCTGTCATTCCCAAACGCTTCCTCTCAACATGTGTTGCCAATCAAACAGCTCTCTGAACACCTTCTGTTTTCAATCTGGCTCACTGACGGGCTACTTGAAAAGTAAAGGGTCCTGAATGTTCCCCTGTAGAGTGGAGTGTAGTGTGAGTGTAGAATATAGCAGGTCCCATTACCTTTCCAGAGTAATATCTCGTATAGCAGCATGAGTGTGTGTGTGTGTGTGTGTGTCACTTCAGTGCACAGCAACGGGAGCAAGACGGTCTAAATTACAGCAGAGTGATGTAGTTATCACACAAACAGCTCTGAGGCTTCAGAGGAGACAGAGTTTAATGAAACCATTTCTCTGTGTAATGAAGTTGCATCATAACCTAAGCTGAAACCCAAAGAGTGTTTCATGTACTTTGTTGCAGGATTCATGTCGACCTCAAATCCCACTGTGGAGTGTAAATAAAAATGTTCACATATAAAAACATCAAGCTCAGGATTTCACAAGGCGACGGCGACAGTGGCGGCGACCGGTGGCACATGTCTCTGCTTGTTATCTCGGTCGTTTCTCCTCATTTGTGGGGAAGTCCTCTCCCCCTCAACGACGCCTTCGGGGCTGCGGCCGGGCCGGGGGTCCCAGGCAGCGTGTGTGTGACACTCCATGGGTGGCGTGATGGGAAAGGGCCCGGGGTTAAACTGGCGCAGGAAGAGGAGGTCTGTACCTGGGGACTAACAGTAGCCCGGTGAGGACCCACATTCTGGCCCCGAGGAGACCTAATTTCACGGTGTGTGCTGGGATCAGTGATGCTGAGGCAGATTAGCTGCTGGGCGCTGTGACCTTCCAGTTGATGATTAACATGTGCCAAACAGACACACACACACATCTCTGGTTTCTCACAGCGGGGTCACTGGGTGGTTCTGGCTTTGCTCACCCATCTCACAACAGGGTGAAGGTGATTAAACCCAGAATGTAAACCACAGCACAGTGGATAATCTGTGGAAAAAGGACAACAACGTATCATATACAAAGCTGCAACTGACAATTTTATTTTTTACTATGGATATTTCCTTGTACATCACTATGATCAGAGCCGGCCTGTGGCATAGGCAGTATAGGCAAATGCTAAGGGCGCCATCCATCCAGCGCCACAAATGGAAAAGAAAAAAAAGTGTAACTTGCACTATTTTTTACAACTAGTTGGTACTATTATTTCTTAATACAAAAAATAACCCCATGTTAATTTAAATGCACCATACATTTGGTGAAAATAGAATGACAGACAACATTTATGCTCAAAAAGCGATTTCACAAAATTTCATTTTACTGTAACTTGTTTTCTACACTTGTCTATTACTTTATTTATACAGTATATTCCACCGCTTTTGTAAAGCTTAGACTTTCGTAACCCATTTCAAGCACTACAAGAGACTGTAGAGAGACTTTACTCAATGAAATGTTCCTGATTATTGTGCAAGTTGTGTATCTCAGGGTCAGAGGGGACATACAGATACACTGCTATGTTATCGTTATTATTATGGGGAGACGGGGGGCACCTGGGAGTAATTTGCCTAGGGCACCAAAATGGCTAGAGCCGGCCCTGACTATGATCTCACATTTGAACGGACTCTCACCTTCACAGCGCTGCAGACAAAGGAAGAAGAGTTTTCCTATTTTTTTTGCATGTGGAACCCACAGATGTTCACACTGTTCCTCGACCTTTCATCGCTCATCTGTGGCGGGAGACAACAGTAGAGCAACGCTCTGCATCTGGGAGTTGAACTGACTCCTGAAATCCTAGAAAACATTGTATTTCATCCAAGGTCTGAATTTCAAAATAAAACTCTGGTTTCAGTTTTCTAGTGCTGATGTCCAGTTAACTGTCTGTCCGAGTGGATCTTCACACGCCTTCCTGACACAATCTGAGTTTCGGGGCGTTTTGAATTACTAAACTGTCAACCCAGGAGAATCTGCAGCCAATTTGCTCACCTTCATACTGTACCACCTCTTACAAACTACATATGATAAGGTGAGATGTTCTGTCTTGAACTGATCTCCCTCCTGTGTTATATATCATCTACTTTTCTGAAGACAAAACAACCATGCAGCTTGAATCAATCCGAGAGTCATCATTTTTTCCGTCTTGTAAAAATATGACAGATGTGTGGAAAAATGACAAGCCTATATCCATATGTTATGAATGCTAGGACGTTCTCCAGATTTATGTCGGTTCAGTAAGATCAATTCCACATCCCTGGTTAAAGGTCAACGAGTGGGCCTGCAGCCTAAAAAAAAAAACCCTCCTCCATACTGGCAAATATTTGGCTGCACAAAGAGCTCGGACTCCAGCTGAGACTATTATTACTCACACAAAGAAGGAGGTGAAGCCATTCTGGTAAACACACCATCTACTCATCTTCTCTTTTCAGTAAACCAGTTCATCTGTGACTCCTTCGCCGTGTCACACATACACACAAACACACACATACACAAACACACACAAGTGTACCACTTTCCATGGTCCAGAGAGTGAAAGACATTAGCCCTCCTTCCTCCTCTCCTCACACATTACAGACACTAGCTGGCCTCTCCTCAGATGCACGCACTCACCAGATGTTGCCCAGAGCTTTAGGGAAGAACCCTCAGGTATGTGCACATGTGTGTGTGTGTGTGTGTGTATGTGTGTGTGTTCATGTCAGCCTCCCACAATTGGCTTTTTCTTGTGCATCTGCCAAAGATTTATGAGCACAGTTTTTCCTACAACACACTCGGCTTCCTCTTTTAAAAAAAATCTCAGCGGGGCAGCAGAGCGGGGGATCAGAGGGAGAGGCAGGTTCCTCAACCCAAAACAGGTGACTGGGACTGCTGCCTCACCTCACCACACCGGGAAGAGCGTAAAAAAAAAAGATTTCCCTTCCTAAATCCCTCGAGTCGAGCGTTTTTATATTCAAGCGGCTCACACTCATCCCATCTGCTTCTCATATCAACATACGTGCACTTGCCAGCACAGGGGTCTACTGGACTTGACCTGCAGGGGTCAAGAGGAACAAAGTGGAGTAATGAAATGGAACCGGCCCAATGACAGTGTCTGCTGTAGATCACAGGAGATCTCAGAAGGTTTTTATTAAAGATTATTATGATGGAAAAAAAAAAAAAAAAAAAGCTCTATGGAGGTGAGTAATGAGGGGACAGAGCGGAGCGAGCGAGGGCCAAAGACAGCTTTAGTGTTCCCTGTGGTTTCAGAGTGTTAACGGGTGCAAGCTGATACTGCAGAGTACCCACTCGCTTACATGCTGCGCTGTGTATCATGCTGGGATGAAACCTATTGTGTTTTGGTGGCGTTAGGTTACGCCCGTGGATATATATCGACTGGATTTATGTCGGCCGTGTCTGTTTTGTAGTGATGGTGTCATCTCGCATGAGGAAATCCTTTTCTATAGACCGACACTTGAGAATTTTATCGTCTGTCAAAAAAACCTGTATGATATCTTTAGTATTAAATGTAGGACACCAGATCCTCACTGTACTATTTAGTGACATACGATAACCTTTTACATACCTCAACTTGATACAGTGCTGTAGGGGTTGTGTCTTTTTGTAGGCTAAACCAGACATTAGCGTCACCTCAGTTAACTTGCTAAAAAAAGACAATGAGCTTTTGTTTGTGCTTTGAGATTTATGCAAAAAATAAGTTTATAGCACTTTCAAGTGAGTAGATTCAGGATCCAATCTGGTTGGCCAATCAGGTGGCAGCTGCAAGCTTTCTTTGGGGTGTAAAAGCTTAAAGAAATCATGTTTCTTATGTTGTAGAATAAAATCTGAAAACCTTGTTACAGTCATCTCATCAGAAATCTGAACCTGAAGGTCTGATATGTTAACAAAGTTGTATCGGACTCATTTCCTGCAGCAATCTATGGCTTCAAACGCTCTCATATTCTCCTCATACAGTATACTATGCAAAGTGCTACAGAGAAGCTTTGTCAGCTGTGTCCTTATATGAAGGTGGATAAGTCAAGAAAGCGACGGGTTTCTTTGCAGTATGAAATAAAAGGAGTGAAAGACAGACTTCTTGTCTCGTGTTGCATTTCAATGAGACGTGCCCTCAAGTTTACCCCCCCATCCCCACAGGTGGGACACCAAGTGGACATCTTCATCCCTGATTCATGTGCTTTCTCGTGTCTCTCCACCGTGACCAGACGGATTCTTGTGAAGACCTCGTCTCCCTTCCTTGAGGGATGAAGACAGATTTGGCAGCGGCTCCCTGTGATGCAGGGCCTGAACATCATAAAGTTAACTATTGTCTTTATCGCCATCAGTCATCACAGGATGTTATTAGAAGTTCAGCCAGCTCAAGGCAAAAAACCCTATCAGGGATGAGATTAAAGAGATGGACAGACAGAGGAGGATGAGTTCTTATCATAACTTTTTCACGGCGGCTTCAACAAAACGTGGGAGCCACATTTTGAACATGTGTTAGCAGAAGTTCAACTAGTTCCGACATTCCTCCGCTTATGAGACAATCTACCTCTTCCTGTCTTCTCTTACCTTCTTTTATTTTTACTGTAGCTGCTGACAGCATGAGGAAGGATCTGTCACCCAGATGACTAAACGTTTAGCAGTTCAAACACATGTATAGTCCTGAAAGAGAATAACCAAATTTTTTATGATTGAAATAGGGGGAAAAAAAGAGGAAGTTTAATGAACAGTGTTTCATGTTGAATTCTTAAATCAGTAATACGCCGCATGGTAGCAGCAAGAAATAAGATATTCATTACTTGCCTTCAATTATGCATCTTATTTCGCTAGTGTGTTATCAAGTAGAGAAACCATTTGTGAATGGTAAAGCAACACAATGAAGGGGAAATTAAAGTAACAAGGATTGAAACTACCCTCAATTTATTCATTGAAAAAGTTTATATATTGTATGTACAGAGAACGGCAGAGACGCTTCTTAATGATACACTGTTGTAAAAAGGAAAATTGCACTGTGCTTACATATTAGTCATCTTTTTACCACCATAATAACATATTGTGGATAATAAAACACAATGAGGGATGGTCGTAAAAATACAATGAAACAATAACAATATATTCCTCATTTCTCCCAGGATTTAAAAAAAAAAAAAAAAAAAATCCCCCGAAACAATAGCTTTATGGGAAGAATCCATGTGTCACAGAGGCAACGCACAACATTAATTAAACAACACAAATAATAAACATGTATTATTATGGGATATTATCAAATTTGCATATGAGGAGAGAGAGAAAAAACTCATTAGATATTTCAGCCCCTTGAACGTCTCCTCCCCTCCCCCGCCTGAGTCCACGATGACACATAAAACAAGGGACATCAGTTAAAACAGCTGCTGCGTCAGAGCGGACCCCCCCTTAAACACACACACACACACAGACACAGACACACATTGAGCTACTTTCATCCATACAAACCCTACCCAGTATAATGTTGCGTGAGTCTTTGCATTTTGTCTAAAAAACAAACCAAAAAACCAAGTCCTACCCAGTATTTCTGCAACAGAAACACACAAACATGTGAAATTGACAGGAAGTAAATGAAAAAAAGAAAAAAGAAACCATAAATGAAAAGAAGCAGAAGATGAAGAGGAGACAGCGAGCGAGCGCGGAGTGCAGGCGTGTTGCTAACCTCCTGTTTGTACTGCAGACTCACAGGAATAGTTGTGATTACTCCATTGACTGAATCATCTGCAAGGTCAGGCCTCCCGTCCTCCTACTCCTCTGCTCCTCTCCCACTCACCAGCCAAGCGGTTCATATGGCTGCCAAGACATATTCATAGGCATATTGGAGCATCCAGTTACTGGCAGCGTTCACAGACACTTAAACACATGTCCACCTACACTAACACACACACACATGCACTCAGACACTCGCACACACTTGCTGGAAATTTGGTAGCATACTAGTACCATATTCACTGTATACTCTTGGGTGTGAGGAAGCACATAGCTACACACATGCACATTCATTTTTCTGCACCATAAACTCTCTAGCACACAACTCTCCCTCCTAACCTCCTCTAACTGTTATATAATAGTAACCAGGAGTCTAGTTCTGCTGATGAATTAGCCGGAGATCGCCAACTGGTCGCTAAAAGGTGCACAGTGTACCGTCTGTGTTTAATTTAAATGACTTTGATTGGTTTAAAAAACATTATTATTATGCGTTTGTAACTTGCAATGATGAGAAATGATGAAATTACATAAAAACACACACTGTAACTTACTGAACAGGCTAAAATTAGCTTCCCCTGCTACGCTAATTTAATTAATTAACATAATTATTAACAAAGTAGAGAATTTTGGGGGCGGGGCTTCGTTCAGATCATACCGACGTCCAAAACTGTCAGAATAAGGCACAACAAAATGTGGTTGTACACTACAGATCAATCCAGCTGGACCATCATGCATTGCAGCCTCTCATCTTGCTAAAACAACAGCTTAGGTGCTGATGTTAGCTGCTAGCTTGAGATACTGCAACTGCCGCTGTAAAAACGTTGCAATTCAATAAAAAATACTTTATTTTATCATCACTGTGGTGAAATGTGAAGCCTCAGGCAACAGTCTGAACCACATCAAACAACACTAACAGAGTAGAGATTCCTCTGTAGACACCATTTAAAACATAAATGATATCTAAAAAATGCAGTAGCCCATACTAGCTCAAGTTACAAGATATCAAGTCAAGTATTTAGCTTCACATGGTGCAGCTGCTCAGAGGTTTGTTTACATGGCAGAGATAATACAAATATCCAGGGTTTAATTACTAAGCAAATTTACCATCCCGTTTGTGTCTGAAATGTATCAGCTGTTCAGGATTGATCTTCTCTAGCAAACACTGTGTTGTGGGTGAGTGATGCGGGACAGTCTGGTTTGTTTAATCAGTGTTTTGGGTGTAGCTGCACATGTGCATGAGAAAAAAACGTGAGTTTCTGCAGGTTCTGTACAGTGATGTACCCTGGGTTCAAAGCAAATCCAGATCAGACTTAAACTGAAACAGACACAACACGACGTCGTCTCCACTTCTAGTTTTTCACTAAATAATTGACCGTTTGTGAAACTCAGAAGCAGCAAGGTGTGTGTGAAAACAACAGTTAATATTCAGTAAGGTAAGGTAAGGGAGACAGATTACTGATCTGCTACATGTATGCACAGATTTAACCAGGTTACTATAGTAACAGCATCTCCAGTTACCTACGTATCCAGGTTTCTCTGTGAAGCCTGAAAACATAGTGAAAGAAAATGGCCCCAAAACTCTGATCAAATAAAAAAAAGTTACCAAACAAATGACAAATCTGAAGCCCAAACCAAATTTAACAAAGTGTCATCACTGAGAAATAAAGCTCAAATTTGTACTTAAAAGGTGGAAATACATGAACACACACTCAGGGTCACACATACACACACACAACACAACTCATTATCGATTGAATGCCAAAAAAAAAAAGCTCCCGAGTGGTTTTTTATCAATGGACACAATCACAGGGAGAAAACAAAATCAGCTCCATTGTATCGGCTCTGAGGACAGACGGTCCCTCAGTGAGGCCACCCACCCACTGCCGGGCCCGTGTGGTTTCCCACGTAACTAACCACCCTGATGAAATATGCAGCAGGGAGCAGCTCACACACCTCAGGTCCGACAGGCTTCAGGTTACAGAAGAATCATTCAAAGTGAGGCCGAGGCCAGAGCCGCGTTGCTGCGTCGGCCGGCAAGGTCGCTGTTTCTTACTCCTTCCTCGCCACACACGACAACAAACACCCACACACAATAGGGCGCATTCATTTTTAATGAGCTACATTAATTAATAACCCAGAGCTGACCCCGTTTATACTTCTGGATTCCCAGAGAGGAGGCGGGTGGGTTGGGGAGGGGAGGGGTGGCGAGTGAGTAAAGGATATCTTAAAAAGTGCGCTCCTCCGCTGAGAGTGCCGTATGGCGAGGGTGACAATGTGAAGAAGAGAGAGGGAGCAGAGATAAAGCAGCCGGCAGAGAGGAACAGAGGATTCAGGATTATCATATTAAATACAAGAGGGGGTTGGAAGGAGGACACAGACTCAGAGTTGTGTTGTGTATCGCAAACCAAAAGGGACGTTTCTGAGCGGAGGCGAGGTGGTAGAGGGGTGGTGGGGGGGTGGTGGGGGTGAGTGGTCATGCTCAAAGCCCACAGCTCTGACTCCACAGTTCACACAAGCTGCTTAACCTCCACGCTCTGTCACTACATGCCATCTCCTGCCAGCAGCTCACACCCACACACACACACATGTACAGCAGAGTCTCCAACACAAACAGCAAAAAATAAGCCTGATTCACACAAGACGCCCCCCCCACACACACACACACACTCCCACTCCCACTCCCACTCCCACTCACACCCCCACTGGGACCCGGGTGGAGGACAAACATGCCTGGGCCGTGGGTCGTGTGTTTGAGGTTTATGGTGTTTAGGTCAGACGGGCGGTGACGTAGCGATGGCTGTGATGTCGGCACAGGGCTGAGGCGAACCATCAGTGGACTAGAAGGCACTTAGATCATCTCCATTGGTCGACCATAAAACATCTTAAAGGGATAGTTCAACATTTTGGCAAATTGGCCCATTGCCATAATCGCTATAGTCTTAGCAGTAGGTTTGTTACCTTTATTGTTGGTGCAGGCTAGAACCGCAGAGCCGAGTGGCGAGCTGCTCAGAACTGAAAAACTGTCCCTGAAGGCAAAACCGCTGATGCACGTTGCCTCCAGGGGCAGTTTTTCAGCAAACAGTCTCTGCATTTACCTCCAAAACAACTCTGTGTGGTAACGTTGTGTTATTATCTCATAGCGTGGTGAATGTGCAGGTCACAACTTGTCCAGCAGAGCGTTTTGGAGTTGTTGGATTGTGTATTTGATGAGTTTGATGAGGTAAACCAAGAAATCCCATGAGCCTCCGTAGCGTAGCTCTGAGCAGCTCGCGGCTCTGCTCCGCCGTTTTGAAAATAGCTTGCACCGACAATTAAAGGTAACGAACCTACTGCTATGACTATAGGGATTATGGCAATGGGGCCAATTTGCCAAAACGTTGAACTATCCCATTTCTCTGTGGTTGCAGCTAAAAAGGATTCATGGTTCATATCATAAAAAATCTTTTTTTTTCTTTTCTTTTTTAAAATATTAACATTTTATATGAACAGTTCCCAGCATTTTATAAAAACAACAACAAAACACTTATTGCCCTCTTTGTATATTTCCCTGTTAAAGCTCCGTAACAATCAGTCCCACTTAATAAAAACCACCACAGTCCAGTTCCTGGTTCCTCTCAGGAGTAGAACGGCCGTCCCTTCTCCGAGCCGTGAAGCCTGCTGAGCTTGGCGAGCTGGGAGGGAGACGGGGGCACGTCCTGCCTGTAGGGGCCCTTGGATTGAGGTGGTGGGGTGGGGCCGGGGGCCGGAGCGTGGTCGTAGATGTTGCTGCCGCCGCCGCCGCCGCCGGGTGGTTGGGCTTCCTGTGCAGGTGGCGGCCTGGACTTGTTGGCCTCCTGCTCTCTGCGTCTCTGCTCCTGCCTCAGCAGCTCCTGAGTCTCTAAGAGGACACGGGCGTTGAAGTTGGACGTTCCCAGGTAGCCGTTACGCGCCCCCTGGACGGAGGGGGAGGGGTGGTGGCGGGGGTCCTTGGGCGTCTGGTGTCCTTCTGACGCCTTGTCCCACGAGTCCTGGGACGACGAGGTGCTGGGGTTCTTGTGGGGTTGCCTGAAAACACAAGAGACAGAATGAAGAAGAGGCCAGTCGAGCAGCGGTTTGAGAGAATCACATTCAACAGCACCTGAGTCTAAAGAGAAGCAAAGAGAAGATTGAGCTTAACTCTGCTGAGAAAAGCTTGTTTTTCTCCTGCATCGGCCTCTGGGTCTGAGCTATTGAAGAGCAATTCAAAGGAAACTGCACTTCAGCACAGAATGTGACTGTTTTCACATTTTGAGATTAAAAAGGGGGATGCAGCAGCAGCGGCGGCGCTGAGTTAAAATACTGAAAGCAACATGGGTGGAGCAAAAGAGGGATCTGTTATAGCCTGCTGCTTGATTACACTGAATCCAGTGACATAAAGACCGAGACATAAAAGAGACAGAAAACAAACGGAGGAAGGCTGAGACGCCCGCAGGACTATTAGTTCCACATTGTAAACAAACACAAATGTTAAAACCTCCCAGAGAAAAATGGCTGCTTTCATCCGTTCAACTCCTTTTCTCTTTTTTTTTTTGTTGAGATGCAGACGGGTGCACTTTCAGCACAGACAGGGTAATGGCAGCCTCACGGCATCACCCGCCCTCGACTCATCCCCAGTCTGCCTGACAGCGCCGACACCAGGACTCATCAACCACATCTGTCCCGACGGCTGTAGAGGTCGGACTTTCACATAGAAAATACATGTACATTTCACTTTCTTCTCTGTAGAATTAATGCTATTTTTGTCAGACTGTATCAGTGTGAACAGCGTGAACTCGGGCCATAATGGCAGATACTTAGGTCTAAGTGGAAAAGTAAAAGAGAAATCACTGGGGAGTAAAAACTGCAGAATCCTGAACTGATTGGCAGGAAATACGAATCAAACTTTAACTGGTTTGACTCGGTCGGTTCGGTTGTTGAGCTGTGTTCTGATCGGTGGAAAAACATTTCCAGGAAGCCAGAAGAGAAGCCTTTTGTTGTTTTGTCACCCTCAAAAAGAGCTTGAAGTGGAAAGTCTGACGTGGAAAAACCGCAGCTTGAATGAAGAACGGACCGATAAGCTCGTGTTCATTACCTCACCCTTCAGTAAATCTAGAGTGAGATGCCTCATTTGCAGTGAAACGGTTGCAGGAGAACACAACAACACCCTGAGATATTCCCATGCTACTGGAACTACTAACCAAACTTTAACTCAACTATTCAGGAAAACAAGTGCAGGAAGTGTTTGAGAAGTGCACAGTCACTGGTTGTGGATGTGTTCGAGGGCTCAGTGAAACTCAAAAACACATCGCTGGCTATTGACGAGTCCACTGACATTTTCCACTTGTCTGTTTTTTTTTATATTTAGAGGAGGATTTCAAAGAGGAGCTGTTGGCTGGTGCAGGTGAGAGCACTGGTGACACTGTGTTAGGGGAAAAAAAGTTGGTTCCCTGCTGTGATGAGCAGAATTAAGAAGGTCAGGGGACAGAAAAAGAGCAGCAAAGAGGAAACATACATAGATATGATGATAAAGTTTGACACCTTAGGGAATTAACTTGCAGATTTGGTTCGTAGGAGGTTTGTGCGAGCAACAGACTCATCTCAGGATCTGATGACTATGTCGCTTCAACGGACGTCAGTGAGTTTGTGCGTCACCAGGTGCTACAGTGAAGAAGGAAGCCATGATTCAACTGAGAGCTGCTCTCCATGGTCCTGAATGTGACTGAGAACTTTCCGAGTGGGGGTCGGCGGTTCGATCCCCTGGCTCTTCCAGCATTGAAGGGATAGTTCAACATTTTGGCAAATTGGCCCATTGCCATAATACCTATAGTCATAGCAGTAGGTTCGTTACCTTTAATTGTCGGTGTAAGCTATTTTTAGAACGGCGGAGCGCTGTCGTGGACAAGTTGTGACCTGCACAATCACCACGCTATGAGTGTGTTACGGAACGTTACGAGACGGAGCTGTTTTAGAGGTAAATTCATGCAAAACCGCTGATGCGCGTTGCGTTCAGGGACAGTTTTTCAGCAGGCAGACTCTGTATTTACCCTGTATTTACCTCGAAAATGGCTCCGTTTCGTAATGTTCCATTATTATCTCATAGCGTGGTGATTGTGCAGGTCACAACTTGTCTACAAAAGCGTTTTGGAGTTTTGGGATTTTGTATTTGATGAGTTTGATGAGGGAAACCAAGAAATTCCTTTAGCCTCCGTAGTGTAGCTCTGAGCAGCTCACGGCTCTGCTCCGCCGTTCTAAAAATAGCTTACACCGACAAATAAAGGTAACGAACCTACTGTACTGCTATGCCAAAATGTTGAACTATCCCTTTAAAGTGTCTTAAGTGGACTCAACCTGCACCTGCTTGTGCATCAACCTCACAGCTGTTGAGTCTGACGTTAAGAAGTTGGTGTCGGAGAATAATGTCTCCAATTAACCAAATGGGAACATTTCAGCTTAAGGATTCTGTTCATAGGATCCATTGTTCAATGACACGGTCGACTTCACGTTTTATTTAATGTACAGACGCGTCGGCGCAGGAAGCGGCGGTGAACCGTTCTGCTCCACCGAGTCTTTGAAAGCAACATTTTTTGGCAGCCGAGGCCTGTGTGTTTTATCTACAGCACCTCCATCCAGTTTCTGTTGTCACACACGGCGGCATTTACCATGCTCTTTTGATTTCTCAATGATGTTAATTAAACCAATTTTCTTTTTCTCTTTTTTTTTCTCGCTTTGACTGAGAAGTTTTTCCTTGTTATGATGAGTCACCGTCATAAATGTGTAAAAAAAAAAAAACTAAACAAATGCAAAATGTTAAACAGGAGCAGGTGGGAAAAACAAAACAAAATGTTAAATGAGGACATGTGAAGTGAATAGAATAAACATGTTGAATAAGAGCATGGGAAGATAATAACAATGAAAAACTCAATGTTAAATGAGAGCTGTGATTTTGTCCCATGGTACAACAACAAGCTGTGTTTCATTCATACAAGACGAAGAGGAATAAAAGTGGGGCTTTAAACAAATTATGATAAATGTCAATCAGTGTTTCCCAAACCACAAGATGACGTCCTCAAATGTCTTGTTTTGTCCACAAACCAAAGAGATACTCAGTTTATTCTCATAAAGGAACAAAGAAACCAGAAATATTCACATTTAAGAAGCTGGAATCAGAGAATTTGCACTTTTTTTCTTACAAAAAACTATTCTAACCGATTATTCGATTGTCAAAATAGTTGACGATTCATTTCATAATCGATTATTGTTCGCTTAATCGATTAATTGTTGCAGCTCTCATCATAAATACCAGAACACGTGTTTTCCTTAAGCCGTTAACACCTGGTTGACTGGATGTAGAGCGCTTTGGTCTGGATGAGAAAATGGATACATTATCTCCCGTACACACATGCCTTCCACCATACATGCCTCTTCCAAAAAACCATCTCTGGAAAGCCATCATCGTGAATTGGCAGGTTTCTGGCTGAAGTGTTAAGCCTGCTCCTCCATTATTAGGATCCATTAAGGCAGACGTGCGATGGAAGACCTGTGACAGTGTCTTTTGTGTCCGGGGTGCTAAGAGAAATCCCATTCACACCTCACTGACCCGCGGCGCGCTCAAAGAGGCTTTCGAGTTCACGGGCGCTCGGCTTTTAAGGTCACAACGCCGGCATTTCTTTTTTCCAGACGGGTCTCATTCCACAGAGGAACAAACGACGAAGAAGACCGGGCCGTTTATCGCTCAAAGGACTTTGTGCCTTTTCTGTCAAACTATTTTGTTTTTTCAAAAAAAAAAAAAAAAAACTGAAACCTTTAAATGAAGTGAACGGATCCAGTCTCTCATGTTGTGTTTACAGTGCTGTGGCTCCACAGGGAGAAAATGACTTGGATGATTTATACGACAGAACCAAAAGTAAAAAAAAAAACTATAAATTCTCCTCAGCTTGATTTACAGCTGACGTGAAGCGGTTACACTGGAGCTGCAGAGACGATGTCACTCGCTGCCGAGTACAAGTTTGGCCCAGAGCAGATATGAAGAGACACTTGTGGATCCACTGTGTGGGATTGTTGATAATAAACCATCTGCTCACGACGATCATCGCTCTGTATGAATGGTTTAAATCCAGCGATTACAGCTGATTCCAATATACAGAAAATGATAGAAGATTATGCATAAAAATGTAAATAAACAGAGTCTCTGTGAAGGTTGGAGCATAATTAAAGCATAATTAAAGCCACATCCAGGCTTCAAGCTTTACAGGATAACATTGATATCAATGGGCGAGAGCTCAGTATCAGTATCAGGACTCCAATTAACCCCTTGTGTGGAGCGTGACTCGGCGCAGCGAAGGCAAAGCTGAGATCGCAAATGACTCTATTTTCTACTTTCTCACCACTTGAACTCAAAAGGTTGATTTATCCCAGTCAATGTAATAAAAATCCCACAGCATCACTAATGGAGGCCCTTTGTGGTCCACACTACAGTATCCAAAGGGGAGGGGAGGGGCCGGAGCACATGGCCATGTAATGTGACTGTGTTTGTCCTTGTGAGTTCAAGTCTTACATTTATGCACGCATGGACAAATGTGTATGCATTTATGTGCTGTACATGTGTCAAACAAATACATTATGTTTCTTTGCATGTGTGTGTGTATGTGCATGTATGAGAGGGGTAATTGGCGGAGGGGCAGCTGCAGGGACAGACTGCAGAAAGAGCCCCACCACATGCTCCGAATCTGGGTTTTTCGGTGTCTGGGCGAGCCGCCATGCATTTACACCCCGCTCTGGCTTAGGGAGCAGCCAGCGCCGCTCACGAGGGAGCCGCCTTGTTTGGAATCGCAGGACGCCTGTTGCACACGGCAGCCATTTGTACTGAACCTTTCTTTTAAAAAAATTTTTTTTTAAAGTAGATCCGAGAAGTAGAAAAGCGGAGATTTAAGATTTAAGGGGAAAGTCTTTGGCGGCAATGAGAGGCAGAGAGAGAGCAGCGATGGCATTGTTCCACAGGAATGTTGAATGATTGATGCGTCGGTAGGGGGGTGGTGGGGGGGGGGGGGGGGGGGGTTCGGTCTCTTATCACTTCTACTCCTGCGCCAGAACATGTCACGGAGTAGATTAGTTACATTTACGGAGGGGAGGGGATGGGAAAATACATCATGGCAGAGAACGGGGTAAATTTAGAATGACAGAACATAACAAACAAAGCCAGGAAGTTGGCTCGCAGAAAAATCTGCGGCCGCTGTGTGTTTCTTTAAAACAGCTGGGAAGAATCAGACTTTATGAGGAGGAGGAGAACTAGCACACACACACACACACACACACACACACACACACACACACACAAACACACACACACACACACACACACACACACACACACACACATGCAGATTCAAAATGATTAGGGGAATAAAACAAATGTATGCAATGGGCAAAGGAGCCATCGCTTTGATATTATACAAATAAATTGTCCACCAATCTGGAATAATGTTTTCTTTATAGCGTGGAACAACATTGTTGGGTGTACGGGGGGGGAGCTACTGGCAGTTCACCCATGCAGGCCGCAGTTAAGAGTCTAATCTTGACCGCATTTGTGTGTGTGTGTGTGTTTGTGTGTCTTTGTGTGCGAGTGTGCGTCTCTTTCAGGCTAATCAGTGGTCTCTCTTTCCTACTAACACACTCGTCCCTCTCCTGGCTCTCCCTCTCTCGCCCTCCACTGCCTGTCACAGCTAATCCTGCTCCCACAACAAGCCTTCATTAGCGCTGCTCCAGCCCTCACATCCCAGACAGCCCGCTAAGCCTGGCCATCATCAGATAACCAGCCACCACGTCTTCTTCTTCTTCTTCTGGAACCTCTTTGGGAAAGGAGTTTTTGTGTCTGTGAATGTGAATGTGTGTGTGTGTGGAGGGTGGGTGTGGGTGTGTGTGTCCCCTTTTGGCTGAACGGCTCACTGCTCAGGCTTCCTGTTTTTGGAAGCGGACGACAGGATGGAGGGGATCCAAGGAGAGGTTGGTCGGGGTTAGAGGGAATTGTGGTTATTAATCTGGGGATGTAAGTCTTCAGCTCTTTAATGAGCAGCCGCAGCTCCGCCACCAGCTCTAAAAAGCCTGAGCCGGGGTCAAATGTCAAGCCTGAGCTCATGCGACTCCTTTGCTACAAGACGAGCTATGAGATTATGAGAGGAATGCATATCAAAGGCCGCTCCCGGCTGGGCTCCTCGGGCCCGGCTAGACCAAACTTTCCCAAGAGAAGTGGCTTTAGCGAGAGAGAGGAGGGGTGAGGGGTGGGGGCTTGGGGGGGAAAATGCCAGATTGCATGAGATGCAGGCAGATGACACCTATGAAGGGAATGTATGGATTGGTCTGGCTCATACAGACCACATTGATCACATGTGGCCCATGTGGATCACACAAATCCATACATCCAGACGAGGAACATGTTTTAATCGACCTGGTCAGAGAAAGCGGAGGAAAAGAGGAAGGGAGGAACAGAGTGGACTCCCCCCTGAATGAAAAGACCACACACACTCATATATATATACTGCACTGTATATACACACATTAAGTGTTCGGTCTTGTGTTTAAATTGGCACAGGAGCAAAACTTAAATAAATCCGACTTCACTTTAAGCATTTTAGAACGAACAGTACATACTGTATAATTCAAAACACAAAAAAAACTCACACTGGATTACTTCTAATGTGGAAGGAAATGATGTTTATTTTATTACTAACTTTAAAACCCCGTGTTAGTCACTCAAAGTTAGTGACTCTCTCTCTTTAAACACGGGGAAATTCTTCACCAGCAGCGGCTTCGCTTTGCAATTTGCATCGACATTAAAGAGCGATTAGAAAGCTGCAGAGGATTGGTGAAGGCGCTTTACAGAGCCGTGGCAGGGAAATGCAAATAGTGATACTAAAACTCCCTTCGCCCCCCACCCCCCCTGAAGGCCTCAAGATGTTAGATATGGTAAAGCTTTATTGGCATCTCTTTGACAAAATATGCAAAAGAATCGAAACAGGATGACGGCGAAGATAAAGTGCAGCGTTTGTAGCTCTGAACTCAAGCTGTGTAAGGCGAGAGAGAATTCCCTTTAAAAAACACGATATTAGAGCTGTTAACGATAAAGAGTTGGAAGGAGGGAGGGTGGGTGGGGGGTCTGATGTCTGCGACAAAGTCACTTCTTCCAGAGGGTCAACATTGACTTAATGAAGGTGCATATCAGTCAAATAATTCAGAGCGATCACATTAAATGATTTCATTCAAAGAGTTTTGTTAAGAATCATTTAAATGTCTGGAGACGAGTTGAAAGTGGCTTTGTGGTGATTGACTTTGTAGCCGGAGAGATACGCGCTGAAGCGAGGGGCGGGGGGGGGGGGGGGGGGGGTGGGCGGAAGAAGAAATTGATGGAAATCGAAAAAGTCAAATGAAGAGGTTGAGAAAGGGCAGGATGGACGTGATAAGTCACAGACCGGGCAGGAAGAGAGGGAGAGAGGAGGAGGAGGAGGAGGAGGAGGAGGTCTCACCGTGGCAACGAGCTGTACTGTCTCTGTGCTTGTTGGAAACCGTCTCTGTCGTCCTGCTGCTGCTGCTGCTGCTGCTGCTGCTTCTGGACCTGAGTCTCCACGGTGACGGAGTGACGTCCACTCTGTGTCTCTGTCCCGTTTCCCACCTGCAACGTCCAGCGACGAGATGAGAAGAGAAGAGAAGAGACACACAGTCAAGATAATGTAGAGGTAAAGTCAAACACTTCTGCCTTTGGAGACGAAACAAACCTGCCTGTTTACACACTCACTCATACACACAAACACATAAACACAAACACACACACACACACACACTGGGATGATGGAACAGTCGTCCCTCAACGCAGCAGGTGGTTTGACAGTGTGATGCCTCCTGTGTTTAGAGCTGCCGTCAGGGGAGCTGGTTGTTAGAGGGTGTGATTGCATGATGACAATGCACCTGTGCCACCGGATGAAAAGTTTAATTAATTTTCTTTATGCTTAATTCACCAACGATACGATCTCTCTGTCAATTACAAAGCCTTGGTTGTTATGAAACACTTAACGCTTGAATACGACCTTCACAACAACTCTGATCGGAGCTGTATTCAACAATTTCTTTTTGTTTTTTTGAGGTTGTTTTTATTTCATTTCAAGAAATAATAATAGAGATGAATGCTCAATTACAGCACAGGCACACGTCTCTTTAGCCTGTCTGTAAGTCTAAGTGTCCAAACAATGTACAAAAAGAGTGAAGAGCATGAAATTACTATCTTCATTTGCATACTAATGATAGTTGGGACTGGAGATGACATTTAAATGAGGACAACACGAAGGAAAGATGAGGTGACAAATATTAAACATAAAAAGCAACTCCACAATCTTGTTCACAAATATAAATAACATCGGCGACAGTAGCATCGCATCTTCCTCTTAACAACTGAGTCTCTGTTGATGGATGTGCAGCTGTAGTGGCTCTTACAACTACTACACTAACTGCTTTTAAATAATCTACACCACAGTCCTCCAGAATGAAATGGGTGTTAGGAGTAAGCAGCATGTAAACCTTATAAATGAAGTAGCATCCATTAGTGCACTATCTTTAGCTTAGAGTAGAACCAGTCGCTGCTTTACTCCACAGATCTGCGTGCAACTCCACTGCACATCACTAAACCCCCACGCCAGAGTGTGTGTGTTTATTGTCTGATCATCAGCGGCGTTGACATGGAGATATCATCTCCCTCAGCACCAGCGCACTGCTAAAGAGCCGGCTGATGAAAAAACATGACAAGCCAATTAAATGGAGGCGAGCTTGAGGAGGTGTTATGAGTGTGGTTTGACCAAGTGTCAGTTTTCATAAGGCTGAGACGGTAATGTGGTCGGCAGGTGGTGGCGGCGGCGGTGGAGCTCGTGTGCATAAATTTCCGCTTAAGTAAATATGAAGCAATAATTTGGACTATTTTACTGGTCAGCTGAGTTTTAAAGCTTGAAAGAATCTGTGTTTTCAAGCTTGGAAAGAGATTTTTTTTCTTTAATTTGGAAACTGCGTGTGTTTGTTTGTTTGTTTGTGGGGCTGGCGGCAGACGAGGGGTAATGGTACATGATGGGCTAAAGGTGGGTTGGCGTATGGAAAAAGCTGTCAGGAAAAGTGTCTTTTTGGGAAATATCTTGTCTGGGTGAAATTGCTGCTTTCCTCCTCACTTGGACAGCTGCAATAACAACGCAATTACATTTCACTCAGCGTCAATAGCAAGTTCTCAAGACCTCCAAGTTTCTTAAAAAACATAACAGTCTTCTGCATTGCATTGCTGAGGTCAAATTGGACTCTGGTGTATCGGGTTTTGCTGGAACAACACCCACTGAGTGCAGCAGCAGCAGCAGCAGCAGCAGCAGCGGTACATAAACCAATATCATATGAACTGTAAAGGAAAAGGAGGAGAAAACGTGCTGGTGAGAAAATAATTAGTCACGCACACTTGAAGTTTTTAACGCGGTGTGAGAGGAAGTGGTGAGGAATCCGGAGGTTTAGTTCGACGTTCCCGGTTTGAAAGCGAGCAGTTTAAGGGCTGGATGACTCCATGCCAAAGAAGAAATGCATGAGAAATAGCCAGGAGAGAAAATCAGTCAGTGTAATGGCATTATCCAGGGAAGGAGAATCAGATTATTCCATGTTAGGCTCTGGAATACAATGCCATATAAAACATGACATTTGTTGAAATCAAATCAAAGGAGACGTGCGTGTTCGTTTTTATCCAATAATGTGAAAAATGATGTCAATACGGCGCGGCTTTTATCCCCTCCCCTTGTTTCCTCGGTGGTGTCACAGACAAAAGGCAGGGAGAAGAAAATAACTCCCCACCTGTTTAAACATGGGAGCGTTCACAGACGGTGAGAGCCAGGAGGAGGGGGACATAATTATGAAAATTATTTGCAGCTATCAAAAAATCTGGGGGGAGTGTGGGGTGGTGTGGTGTGGTGTGGTGGGGTGGGGGGAAGCAGCTGGGATGGAGCTGAGCTGTAAAAGTTCAAAAACACATAAGCGAGAGCAGCCGAGGTGTGACGCTGCCTGGTGCAGAGCTGCTCACAGACCTTTTAGATATCAAAGCAGGTTGCTGTGATGGGTCAGCACCAAACATATGGCTCCACTGCCCACATTCCTCATAATGCTATATTTGTAGGCCGCAGCATAAGGGAGCAGTTTTTAAGAGGGCGGCCCGCGTGCTGTACACACATACACACAAACAGCCACATGGAAGGCATTTACGTCGCTAATGGGCAGATAGAGAACGAGACGAAAGTGAGCAGAGAATGGCACACGAAACGCCACATCCTGACAAAAGCCCAGCTGGGTAATGATTCTCTCCTTGTGTCGACCCAATTCCGCCAATTTATTATAAGCAAGCTCAGTCCATTTGTGGTTGCTAGGGTGTGTAGCTCTGGGCAGAGCATCCATCTGAGAGCACGCAGTGTGGTCTGCCATTTCCCGGTCTTTGGCCCGGGAAACCATGCTGAATGGGAGGTTGGATTGGTTATCTCCATATCACTTTAGGACTCCGCAGCACGGACGGAAAGCCAGAACAAAATGTAGCAGCCTCATTTCTTGCAGGGGGAGATATCCGTGTGAGGTAATAGTGCTGAAAAATATCAGTGCAATCACTTTGCTCCCCTCTCCTCTCTTTTGTTATCTGCCTTATCTGTTAGCACAGTTTGGTATCTCGCTAAGCAATAGAGTGCAATAGAAATACTTTAGGCATTGCATACATCTGTGCAGGTACGTTCGTGAGTGCACATGTGTGTTTTATCTCCGATTTGGCAACAACATCATGTATTTGTGATGAAACAAAAATCTATTGCACAATCTTTATCACGAACTTTAACTTTTCAAACATCTCAGCACGTCCTACTGCTCACAGCAGTGGAGGTGGTGTGTTAATCATGAGATCAGTAAACCATGCCTGACTGACCGGCACTTATCCACAATTTACACAGGCAGCCTTCACAGCTAGCATGAGCGTAGCGTAGCGTAGCAAACTGAAAGGGAGGCTGGACAAAAGATCGGCCAGAATAAACAAAAGCAGCATAATTTGTTGCAGCTTGTACAGTGATGCTAAATTCTTTGAGATGGAAGCAAGAGGACGGATCATAGCCTGAGCACAAAAAAACAACAAAAACCCTCAGGGTATAATTCAGAATGAGGAGAGGATTAGTCTATTCCTAGATTATGATGCTTTTCCTTTAAAGATCCGATCATTTATAAACGTAAATGTCCACATCTTTATTTATTATAAAGCAGCTCTAGACTCTATATTAATACTGTGAAAGTATCAAAGCCTCAGTCCACAGAGAAACACATACAGCCTGTATTCAGAAACGGAGCCTTAAAACCAGCCGTCAGGACTTCCTGTCACTTTGTGATGTCACAACAAAACATTCATCGTCTGGATCTACCATCCTAACCTTACAGTATATGATTTGGTTTCTCTGACTGCTTTACCTGAAATCTGCTCTTTTTTTATTGTATTATTGACAGAAATCAGCCAGCCAATCAGAAGAGAGCATCTAATTGTCTTGTCTTCTGATTGGCTGACACCAAACTGTTGTTATTAGAGCTCCAGAGAGAAGCTGAGAGAGGAGATGCAAAACTACACTGAGATGGTATTTAGTTCTTGAAACAACAAATATTTCCTTTTAAGGATCAACACGTGATATAAAACACATGTAAAATATGGGATATTTAAAGAGTTTTGACATTTATGCTGTAAGAATGTGTTGAGTTAATATAATTTTCTGTTCTTATGGAAAAAGTTAAGCTAAGGTTTGTCTTTGCAGCATCAACTCAACACAGTCTGTGTATTGTTTGAGTGGTTATGCAGCCGAGGGCTCCCACACTGTCATGGCACAGAGCTATATTTCCTTAACTCCGACCCTTAGCCCCCCGGGAAGTCAAGTGACTGCAGCTAAAAGTGGCTTATTCTTCACATGATCGCATAGGAAAGAGTTCGCGATCGCAATCAGACGCCCTCTGACACAAAAGCACCAGATTCAGAGGAGGCAGAGTTCTGTGTAAACATAACAAATGCTTGTGTGGACGCATGTATCCTGGTAGCAGGAGATAGAGCGATAATAAAATCAAAAGAATTCACATAAATAAAGGGCTTTACAAGCTGCCGTTGGTGTGTTTGATCCAAGGTACCAGCATGGCGCTAGAACTCGTCTGTGTGGTCATGCTCATTGGTTCAACCCAACAGCACAAGTTGATTTTATTGCCTCAGACGCAGGGAGAGAAAGAGAAAAAGGCAACTCTTTGGAAAATACGAAGCGGCTTTATGATGAACATCTGGAAATCCCCTCTCACAGAGCAGCAGCAGCGAGGGAGGGAGAGAAAACATGCCAGCTCTAATTGTGTATGTTGGCTCGGGGCTACGTGATAGACAGGACTTCTCGTGTCCTGCTGGTCATTATTTCATTCGAGGTGGGGATGAGGGGGGGGGGGGGGGGCTGCAGGTTCAAGGACTGACCCCAGCATTATCATTACAGGTGTTAGAGCGGACATACCTGAGCTCACTACTCCGACACCCCAGAGACAAGCTGGGGTCAAACCCACAGGGAGGGAGCCTCACACCTCACGCTGCTCCAAACGCTCCCTCTGTTCCTGTTCCTCATTATGATCATCCTCTCGCACATTATCTGTTTTTTCCACTGTGTTTTTTTAAGAGGTAATATATAACAGCAGTTTGTAAACCAGCAGTGGACCATGAGGATATTGGGTAATCAGTCAAATGACGACACAAAAAACATAGCGTAAATTGAACTTGAACAATAATAGAGCTATATAGGTCATTCTTAAAGGGACAATATTAAATAAAGGAGGACATGCATGTCTTTTTTAATTATAAAGCAGCTCTAAGTTCTATATTAACACTGTCAAAGTATCAAAGCCTCCACAGAGAAATTACTGTATTCAGAAACTGAGCCTTACAGTAAAACCAGCTGCCAGGACTTCCTGTAACTTTGTGATGTCACAACAAAGCAAAGACCAGAAGCAGCAGAGCATCGTTAACATTTGGAGATTTGAACATCTACAGAGCGACTGTGTGGACTCCATCTACTAATGGAGATCATATGATACGATTATACTGTAAGCACCAACCGCTACTAAATGCACCCTGAGGTGATATTGTTTTCTCAATATTGCTTTAATCCCTTCTATCAGCGGCCGAGTAAATCTGAGCTGCTGCGGTTTGTTCTTATGCACTGTAAATAACACCATACTCATGCCCGGAGATACTAGCAGCTGCTCGTGCTCTGCAGATCTGTGTGGAGGCCACGGTGATGCGACCTTGAGTGCTCAGGGACAAAGTGCCTCAAAGTGCAGCTCTGAAGACGCTCATGTGGGAGGCATTTAACTGCCGGCTCGAGCATCTTTGCCTTTTCCTGTTTACAGTCACTTTTCACTGAATGTTTTGATCGGTAAAAAAAAGAAAACTGGAGGTCAGGCAGGTTTGACTTCCATCACTGTGAACAACATTCAGCGATGGCAGAATGAAATCCAAAGCTAAAAAATAATTTAAAAAAAAAGGGAACAGGTATCAGTTTCTGCAGGAAAAGAAAACACGGCTACGAGGTTATGTTTTTCAGTCTGAGTCCAAACTCTGTGAATCTATCTACAATTCAGAAATCCACAGATGCAGAGTTCATTCTCTGAGAGGTATATTTTCAGTTTCATAATCGCTCAGTTCAAATGGAAACCATGAATGTGGAATAAGAGTTTATTACTTGATGTATTTCACTTCTTTTTCCTGCTTCCACACAAAAGGTTTTTTCTTTCTTTCTTCTCTTCACCAACACTTCCAAAATAAATGTATCACTTCATATTCTTACCCTCTATTGCTTTACATATATTTTCCTTTGGTTTCCATGTTTAAGTGCTTGGCCCCATCTATCTCAAATAGAGCCATATCCATTTAGCTGTTGGATGACACTAAGGCAGGATTTCCTTTGACTACATCTAATCAGTGTCAACACATAACACGGGCGCGTCTGTATCTTTGCTAACAAGCTCCGCTATTGTGGATCCTTGTTCTCAGGACTGAAATAACATGAAAGGGAGCTAATAAAATACTTGAATACTCCCGGGCCGGCCCTATATCTTCTTAGCAGTGTAGAATAGCAGGGGTACGTTCAACAATGTCAACAGTCACAAGCAATTAGGAGCTCAGAGACTCCGACAGACAGACTGCTCAGCTCTGAACAAACAGTTAACATCTCATTCTGACAGCGAGAACGGGTAAAAAGAGCTATTAAGAAAACAGTGGTGTAAGATGTCGGCGCTCACGGTGATTTTCCACCATCAGTAGGACTAACACTACAGCTTATCCAGGGCAAATAGAGTCCGCCTTTGTCCGTGGCAGGAGACATGCTCTATATCGTCTAAACTCAAACTTATTTAGACAGCAGGAGTGAAAACAGCAGAAGATGGCTGCTGCTCCAACAAGCAATTTAATTGACAAACTGACACTGATAATTCTCCACAAAATGTGATGCCAAATATTTTCACTTTTAAAAGCTCTGCCATTTTGACCCATAATTTTCTCCCCCAAGGGAGAGAAACCAGGTCAGGAGAGTCACACGACAGAGAACAGCCCCGTCTGTCTCGAGCCATTGCGCTGCAAAAATATACAATTATTCGAGCTCTAATTGGTTTCTGTGTGTTTTTACAAGTTTGGCTCAATAGTTTAAAATAAAGAGGACAAGCTAGAAGTCAAATATTTTTACATTTTCCTGTGTTTAAGTGTTGAGGCGTAAGAAGATTTATTTGTGGTTTTTAACACACCAAAACCATCTTAATGTAGTTATATCAATCAGAAAAGGGGAGAATCTGGGTCTCTCTTCTGATTGGTTGACTGTTTTTCTGTGTGATGAAATAAAACAAATATATATAGCAAAGTAAACTATGTGAAAAACTAATTTCTGCCAGGGTGGATGCTGGGTCCAGGTGGGTGGGACTTGGGTCATAGCTGAGAGTTATAATTGCTTTGTTGTGACATCACAAAGTAACAGGAAACCCCAATGGCTTGTTTTAAGGGTCATTTTCTGAATACAGGTGAGTGAATTTCTCTGTGGACTGAGCGTTTTTGTACTTTCACAAGTATCAGTATAGAAACTAGAGCTGCTTTATGATCAAAGGAGACATGGAAATCTACCTTTATACTGTATGGGACCTTTAAATTAAGTTCTAATAAAGGTGTGCTCAGTAAATGGAAGGACTGCGTTTGAAGATCATCAGTGATATTACGTGATGTGTTGGAAGATGAAATAGTTTCTTTACTTAAACTCCACACAGTTGAACTTTTCGTGCTCACCAGGGAGGGACACGAGATCAAGCCTGACTGAATTAACTAAGGAATTAACTTGATTACATTTTTCCAATTATAAGGAGTAAATCCCATTGTTGTTACAGATCAATCATAGAAGAGGAGAACGGCTTAAAAAAAAAAGTCCTCCAAAATTTTAATTTAAAATTTTTTAATTTAAAAATCCCTTTAATCAAGTCTGATGAAAATTAAAATGAGACTGTGCCTCGCTGTCATCAAATTCTCTCCCCTCACTTTGCCTCAAAGTCCTGAGCAGACACTCGCTGTCAATGTTTTTTTCTTGTTCACCTCCTCTCTACTGTAAAGTGGCAGATTTTTCCAAGACGGAAAAGACACAGAGACGAGTTATTAGTGATTTGATCCCGTGGTTTGACCTCAATATTATAAATTAGTTAAAGAAAGAAAGTAGGAAAAGTTTGGACGTGGAACCACATTCACCGTCTGAACGAGTGCCAGATGTAGGCACTTCATGCAAACAGTTAATATTGATGTTGCTTCATCTTATTATAATTAATTTAACAACCAACATAGTTGTTATTGTTGGTCCCTGGGGACAGAGAATTATGATGCTGTATAACTTTATTGAGCGGAGATATATAACTAAATATCTTCTCCTGGGAATGATGCAGGAGGCAAATAGCATTTGTGCTCAGAGTTTTTCTTTTTCCTTCCTTTTTTACATCAGTCAGAGAGAATACAATTATTGGATTATTTTTCATCCTCTGTGCATTAAAAAGAAATACGAAAAATCAAATGGACTGGGTAATAGTGATAATCAACAAGAAAATACAGATGAAAGATATGGTTACTACTGAAATATTGATTTGTTTGTACTTTGTTGCTAAAAGCAGTGATTATTATTAGATATTATGCTGTTTTATGGAGTAATAACCAACTCTGAGTTAAGTCGCTTTAGATCAGAGGTAAATAATCACACAAATAAGATTCTGCAGGACTTATACTGTGTTTTTACAGTGGGTTTGTGTAGCTCGGGGCTGCTCACCCAGGACTGGTCGAAGCTGTAGGTGTGGTCCTCGACGTCGTCCTCCTGCTTGGCCTGCTGGAACTCGTGTCTCAGCCTCTGTATCCGGTCGTGGTTACTGGGAGCCATCTGACTGCTGCTGGGGACGAGACAGAAGAGAGACGGGGTGGTACAGTAAGACACATGGGACCAGTTGTTGTTTTTGAGGCGATCTGTCGGCCGAAACCACACCTGGCAACATTACTCAAGCTCACATGTTGTTACAGTTGCTTTCTCATATTTGAATAATTCACTCGACCACCTTTACACCCCTTTAAATTGTGCAGAGGATCCCTTTATCTGACAGTCATGATTCTCTTCTGCATACCTGACTGACACTGTCCTGTCCTCCCTCCTTTCATCCCTTGCTCCTTCACATCGCCATAACTGAAAGTGTCCCCCCGTGCACCATTGTGAGTGATGCATGTCCCTTTTAGACTGCAGGAGAATGTCGGCCTTTTATGGCGCGCAGTCATTAAACACTGTGGAAAACCCTCATTTACATCCCCCTTCATTAAGGGGCTTTGAGGGGGCTGTCAATAGGAATCAATACCCTTCCTTCAGCTTAATCAGCCTCTCCTTTTATCAGCAGCTACAGAAGCAGCACATGACAAAATGCATAATTATGATGAGACAACCGGCGTGATAACAGGCCCCGCGTTTATGCATACCACGGGGATGAAAGTGACCAAAGGTTAGGAATTTGTGCTGGGAGGGGATGAGCGCTCGGGGATGTAGGGAGTGGGATAGAAAGAAAGTGGAGATAAAGGTGGGGAGGGGAATTCTCAGGGAGAGAAAGAGGGAAAGGTTAATCAAGAGCATGTGAGAGGAGGAGAAGAAACAAAGTCAAGCAGGATGAAGAAACTGAAACAAAGAGCAGAGGATGAAATGAGGAACGACTCTAAAAACACAAAGACCTCGTCACCCTGTCGAAGTGTCATATGCATGTATGTGTGTGTGTGTGTGTGTGTGTGTGTGTGTGTGTGTGTCCTCCTGAGCAGCACTTACAGGTGGCATGCCAGCGGTGGGAAAAGTGATTGCTTATTTGGGCCCGGTGGATTCTGGGAGCAATTATGGTGATAATTGCAGATTAGAATGAGCACATCCTTCTGACGATAATGGGCACTAGGACACGCTGCCAATCAAGCTTCATTAAAAGCACAATAAATAGCAGCTCATAAAGGATGCATGGATCGCAGTGCGTGCCCCTGAGTAGCACTTGGCGAGACACGGTTATCGTGTTATTCGCATTGCCTGGTCAAAATCAATTGTATTAGTTATACTCCATTTGATTCCTATAGCTTGATGTGTGTGGGGGAGAGCAGGGAGCGTACATTAGGGCCTTTTATGTGGATGTGGGCAATTAAGCGGTTCACTGGGGTGTGAGGTGGCTTATGCTTTTAGGGTGCAGGGTGATGGCGAGGCCCTTCTATTACTGTTCATTACCGTTCCCTTTATATTTGCATGAAATTGCTTAAATAGCATGTTAAAATACATAATTGTCGTCTATAAACAGAACGACTACACAGGCTGTGCAAATCTACGACAGCGCTTATAGGCTCATAAAATAAGACGTTCCCCTAAAGTCTTTATTAAATTTAACTACAAAAAGTAGCACACAAGAGTAAAGTGAATCCATTATCAGCCTCGGGAATCAGCTCTCTCCATACATACACGCACATGGAACACATCCGCTTAGATTCATCTGCTTGTTAATGCAGAGGCTTCCGAGATTTCCCCAAAGATGCAGCGCACAGGCCGAAGCTATACGATGTACACACACACACACACACACACACACAGAAGGCACGCACTTGAGAAGAAAAACTCAAAAACACATCTGCAATTCTGAATTAATTTTCATCACGATTCCATACGCAGACATACAGCACACAGCAGCATCGGCCCTGATTGTTGAGGGAGCGAGCTTTGACACGACTGTGATGTGTGGAAGGAGACCAGAAAGAGATCTGGGAAGTCCAATACTTGCAATTAGCTTAATCCCTGCGGCCGGTCAGAGAGCGAGAGAGAGAGACGGCCAGACCGCGTCCAAACAAACAGCATCGTACATTTTTTTTTTCTCTTTGACCCTCCAGGGAGAGTCGCTCGCTAGCATCAGCATCTCAAACATGCATAACTGAGCTGTGTTGGGTGGGGGAGAGGGGGTAGAAAAAGGGGCCAGGATCCAGGCTGTAAACAAGACTCCTCGGGTCCATATACACTCACTACACAGCCAGACCTATTGCCCTCTTCTCACCCACTACAGCATCAATAAAGAGGCATTGCCCCCAGCGTGTGTTGCTGCTGCTGCTGGTGGGGGTTGCACTGCAAAAACTCAAAATCTTACCACGAATATTTGTCTAATTTTTAGTCTAAATGTCATTTCTAGTCAAAACAAATCTCATTATACTTAAAATAAGAGTCATCACATTAAAAAGTAGCTTGTTTTTAAAACACTTTTTAATTTTTTCAAGCATATTTTCACTTGAAATAATCTGATAGTGGGGCAAGTTTTTCTTTCTTATTACAAGCACAAAAAACTGCTTTCACTGGCAGATCTTTCTACTTATTTCAAGTGAAAATTTTGATTGAAACAAGTGAAAATTATCTAAAAACAAGTTAATTTGTAGGTGATGAGTCTTATAAAGAGATTAGTTTTGACTAGAAATGAGACATTTCGACAAGAAATGAGACAAATATTCTTGGTTTTGAGTTTTTACAGTGTAGGGTGGGGGTGATGGTGGTGGTGAGGACTTGGGAGAAGATCAACACAAGACAAGATCTCCAGCAAATTAAAGAAAGAGCAGCGAGGCACTTCAATATATTTTTCAAAGAGCTACGAATGGAAATTGCATCGAGTCGTATGGGGATAGGGAGTGTGGGGGTGTGGTGGGGGGGTTGGGATTTCACTAGGGGTGAATTTGTCATGCTAGTTCAAAGGGGGCCTGTGCAATATCTAGATTATCTGTAGGGGCTTCTCCTCTTGGCCCCACCCCACCCCACCCACCATGGGGAAACCAAGTTGATGGGATTCTTGGAGAGCACGGCACTCCATGGAATTCCTACAGTGTAAATATATTCATATGGTAGGAAATAGAAAAAAAAAGGGGCTGGGAAAGCTGAGCTGTGGGCAGAAATCCTTTACTCCCTCCCTGATCCTCGTGCACTTCGATGCATAATTAGCCAGCGTCAAGCATCATTGTTGTTGATGCATCAGGTGACACTGCTGCTGACAAATCCTCTCCTCAATCCATCAACGGCTGCAAACAACCTGAAGAACAAAGGCGGTGAGAAAAAGACTGAGGGGGAGGAACTGGTAAAAAAAAAAAAAAAAAAAAGATTTAAAAAAACTTGTCAGATCACCTCAGTAAACAGGATGCGTGTGTCAGCTCTGCCAGAAATAGATGGATATGAAGGAACGAGCTCTGCTCATCACTTTGCTCTAAGCCGCGTGTTTGTGCGTCAGGGAAAATGTCTGCATCATGATCGCATGAGTCTGCAGGGCTTAGTCCCGGTGCAGCTCTTTTTTTTCTTTTTTTTCTCTGAAAGTCGTCTTTTTAAAAGAGAGAAAAAAAAAGTGAGTCAATGGAAAAATAGGATACCGCCTGTAAACTAATTAAAAAACATGGGGGAGATAAAGTATCCATATGCCACAGCATTTTCACAGCCAGCATCTTCATTCTGTCCTGTATAATGAGATTTGCTCAAAATTCATTTGTGTGCTCGCAGACTGAAATGTCAGCACTTGGCCTCTCGGGTGCCGGAGACGCTGCTCTCCCTCGAATGCATCGCAAAAAACGGAGTCGCACAACGCAGCTACGGCAACACACAAGGAAGACACAGACACAGCCACAAAGGAGCCGACACACACTCTCACTATCTCTCACTTTCCCCCCGTCTCTCTTCACCTTGCTTTACTGACACTTGCATTCAGTTAAGTCACACCGCCGCTGTATTTATAGCCTGACTGAAGGCTCGCTGGGAGAGGTGAAGCTGTGAATTCACAGGCGTGCGGAGTCAGGTCGGACAACAAGGATCCAGGCCCAACTGAGCAACAACAGACCCTCCATTGATCTCCCTCTTCCTCCTCCTGCGGCCGCTCCTACTCATCCTCATCTTATTTTGAAAGGATTTAAAAAGTCAGAAAAAGAGAGGCAAAAACAACCAAAGGATGAATCTAGCTTACTATGGTATAAAAAACTTCTTCTTTAAGCACCTACAGGTTAGAGATTATACTGTATAAAAGTTCAGCAAGGGGGCAGATAATTGGAAATTGACACTAACATAGCAGGTAAAGATGTAAAAAAAATGTTTTCAAAAGTTTCATTTATATACAAAATGTTGTTGAAGCTGTCCAGCTGTGGTTCAGCAGGGGCAAAGTTTAAATGGGAGCAAGACCTTGGTGTGGTATTTAAGGATGAAGAGTGGAAATTAATTTGTCAAAATAGTCAGACATCTTCATTTAACAGTCGTCATAGACTGCAACAATTTAACCTGATTCATCGAACATATTATACACCACAGCGTCTTAACAAAATTAATCTGGATTTTTATGGGACTGGGTCTCTTGTCCACATGTTCTGGTCATTAAGAAATGCCCTGAATCATGTTTTGTTGCTGTAAACACTCTCAAATGTGTGAATAAAAATTAATTGTCAAAAAAAGAGAAAGAAAGACTAAAACAAGGCTAAAACTTATGATGAGTCAAGTTTGAGGGAGCGGTGGCGAGCGTCTCTGCTCATGTGACCTCCACCCCACCTGTGTTTTCCAACCTGACCCGTTGACAGGGGTCATGAGCCCTCTAAAGCACCAGTCGGAGGCATGCGGACGCCACTGAGTGTGTAATAGTCATCCTTTGATCCAGCGGGATTTGGCAGATGTCTCACACACCACACGGCTTACAGGCCCAGGGTGCAAACTATGCCACCACCGTCCCCCCCCCGTTTGCTTCTGTTGGTGGATCAAAGCCCTGTCGAGTCTCGGCATGATCTATAAACACTGCCACCGGCCAATAAAGGAGTAATCCAATCACTGCGAGTGTAACACGGGTCATATGAGCATAGCTGAGGTCAGGTGGGGGTCCGGTCAGAGCAAAAACAGAGAGGGAACAACTCCTGGAGATAAAATTTCATGAGATGAAGTTTCTGACAGAACTTGTTCATTTCCAAACTAAAATGAAAATGGCTGAACTGTCGGGGCTTCGGTCTGACTGTCTGGAAAAATCAGCCGGTCTGTTATTTCTTATCTGATCACTGTTGATTGAAATTCTATCAGATTATCTGGGTTTCTTGCTCTGGCCCCAGTATCTCCATGCAGCAGATGAAGGGGCAGCCTTCTTAAGTTTGGACCCTGTGGCAATCTTGCATCAAGTCAAAGGCTTAGCTCATCTTTATTCTATCGCCCCGCGGACTTTCATTTATTTCAAAGACAGAGAGATGAGGTATTTTTGGGGGAGATGGACAGCCTTTGGGACCCACAGCGATGATAGAAAAAGATTAGATATGCATTACCGCTGGTCATTTTTTTTTGAATGGGAGAAGGACAAAGATAAAACATTTTTTTTAAAGGCTTCAGAGGAAATCAGCATATATCAGCCAATCTGCTGTGATTTCTGTGGCAATCAAATGGAGGCAGTCATCTGGCATTTCTCCCTCTCCACTTTACTCACTCTTTCCCATCTTCATAAAAATAACTTCCCCTTTTTTCTTGCCTCATCTCCCTCTTCCATTTTTTTTCCTTCTCTCTTTGGTTCCCATATGTTTTATCTCTGAATGCCTCAGTCCTCCTCTGTGGTTACAGGGATAGGTCATGAATTCCCTTCTGTCCCCCTTATCCTCTCCCACTAGCCTGGTAAGTGACAGCTGCAGGCTGGACAAAGGCCTGATAATACCCTGGATTTGTCAGGCTCTGACTTCACCCATGTCCTCCTGTGACTGATGCACCGACAGTGGCGCCTCGCCAGCTGAAATCCCCACTTCTAGATGTGGGCTCTCGCTGTTGCTGAGCCGTGTGCGAATGTGTGTGTGTGCATGTCTATCCATGGTTCCTTTCAGACTCCAAAGTAGCCCATATGGGGTCCTTCAGGGTCCTAGGAGGCCATCATCTGGGATGCCTGCCTAGGACATGGTGGTGCCGTGACTGGGGAGCATGGAGCTCTAATTAGCAAGGGAAAGAAGCAATGCCTGTAGAGCTGCTGCTGCCTCCGACAGACTGTCCAGCATGGCTGGCCCCTGGTGTACCGTTCATCTCCCGCTTCCCTAGTGTGAGAAATGAAGAAACAGCTCTGCCCTGAAGGGAACCACAGACGGACGTCCACCAGGAAATACAGCTCACAGAAACTGAAGAAAAGAGGCAGCTCTCTGCTTATCTGCAGTCCGTTTAGAGACCTATACCCCACAGTATTTCAAAAACTCCCAGCTGCCCCGGCACATGTACAGCTCAACATCACCCCAATTTGATTTAATACCCCACAGAAAACCACTTTTCTCTTTTATTCGCTATATTCTTGCATGTTCTCTTCCATACTTGCATCATAATACTAGCACTGAGGTCTACAGAGAGTCAACACTGTCAACGCCTTCTATCTTTTCTTTTGCTGGTGAGTTTGGTTCAAGATAGATGAGATTTTAATTGATTGAGGCCACTTTTGTTATTGTGGTGTTAAAAAGACAGAACTTTGGGTTGTTTCAAATCCTCCAAAATATGGTCATTGGTTTTCATGTGAAGGAGGCAGAGATGAGATGGTGCTGCACAGACCGATGAAATGACTCGAGGCGATGTTGTGACAGGGCCAGCTGGGCGGCCAGAACATGCCAGTAAATAAAAGTTAAAAAAAAAAAGAAAGAAAGAAAGAAAGAAAGAAAGAAAGAGAAGGAAAAAGGACTAACGCTCAGGTGCAGCCCAGAAAACTATCAATTATTCAACTTGATCTTGTGAAGCGTGTGGCAGCTGCTCTGACTCTGGAGTGAAGGACAGACAGGAGGTCACAGTGGCTGTCCGTCTGAAGTGACTGCACATTTACAATAGCTGACTTTAAAAAGTTTTCTGAACTGTAAAAAAAAAAAAAAAAAAAAATGAAGAAGAAAGAAACTAGTATGATTGTTAAAAAAAGTTCTCTACCTCTCATGAGTTGCATCAGATTCAATCCAGTGTAACATTTTCCTCCTGAGTTGCTTCTTTTGAGTGATGCTGAGGTGCTTCAAACGCGGTGCAAAGTGGGGAAGCAACAACGTTAACATGACAACTTCTCTGAAAATGAATAATAAACTCTGTGAAAACTTTCTCCACCTCTACTGGCAGGCAACTTTTTTCTATCCCTTGTTTTTTTTTTTCTGGGAAGAAAGGAGCAACGCCGCTCCTCCTGAATGACAGCTGTGTCTTCATGAAGAAAGGGATGAACTTTGAAGTTAAAGCTCCTAATCCCAGTCCATTGATTCAGAGGCAGTTACTCACACACAGAGAGAGAGAGAGTGAGACTGAAGGGAGCATGGCTGCGACTGCATAATGTATTCACACAGTCGAGAGATGCACATGTATTCACATCAGATTTAAGTGCCACTTTGTAATGAGACAAAGCTGAGCTGCATGCTAATGATTAAAGCTAAATGATCAAAACTTGCAAGTGCATGCAAAAACTAATTTGCTGGATCATGCCCAAGAAACTCCGAGACAGTGAATCTTCTATTTTCAAAGAAACAGTACGAAAAAAACACATGTGGCGCCACGAGGGTGAAGCATTTCCTTCAAACGCAGTGTTTTTCTGTCTCTTTACTGAGCAGAGTTATGAAGGGGAGGTTATGTTGTACAGAGGCATCTGATGAGTCAACATTCCTCCTCAGGGTAAGGAGAGCGAAGAGTCCGTTTTAAAGAAGGTGTGAAGGCCATAGGCTAAAGTATCCATCTAAACAGGTTAGCTCAGCTTTTATGAGTCCATCAGGCTTTAAGGACAGCTTTTATGAGATATCAGCTAGCTAGACACCGAGAGGGCAAAAGGGAAGCGAGGAGGCTGGAGGTATATATTATATGACTTTGGTTTCCAGTATACTCTTTTATGGACCCTGACACCAAAATATTTAGTCTAAGTATAGGTTGGCGCCATGAAATATGAAATTGGTTGCTGTATTTTGCATTAGGTGACCTCACATTAATGCCCAGCGAGGCTGCTGCGCCACAGAGACGAGTCACCTTTGCAGGTTTCTCCCTCTCAAAAGACAAGACGGAGCCGAGAGATGTGTTTAAGTCCAGACAAGTGTTGGTTAAATGCTTAGCGTTAAGTAAATGCCACATTGGAGGTTAAATAAGCTGCAGAATCAAGAGTTAAAGGTTGTAAAGTGAAAATGAAGGAAAAATAGAAGGAGTGAGAAAAGCCTGAAGAGTCTGATGAATTTAATAGCTGTGTGAACCGTGGAGTGGTGTAAAGAGAAAATGGGGACACTCCTCATTATTATCCATGTTGCTCAGTCTTGGTGATCTGCCACTGATAAAAAAAAAAGTCCCACAGAGACAATCTCACACAAACATCTCACAACCTGCTCAGCCAGGTCCAGCTGAGCTCATCAAACAGCTGTGTGGCGCCCGCTGCCAAAAGCTCTCCTAGTCCTTCCCCACTTGTCTTACTTTTTAATTTTGCATTTTAAGACCGTCTCATTCTTCAGCTGTGCTCATGCGCTGGGATCCACAGAGACAGATTAGAGACGAAAACAGGAAGCACCACTGCCGTCGACCACTGCCTCAATACAGTTAGCAAGAAGACGGACCGTTTTAGGATTATCTCAGGAAACATAGTTTAGTTTAGTTTAGTTTTTATTTGCACATTATAAAACCTGTATAAACAATGAAAATAGTAAAATTAAACATTGTGCAGGAGAGGTAGAAGCCAAAGAAGGCTTAGGTTTTTTTTCTTTTACTGAAGCTAACATGCTAACCAGCAGCATCTTGTCACTTTCAGGTATCAACTCACTGTTGCACGGCTCAGAGGACGTATTAAAACCTCGTGTCTTGTGACCGAAGCTCATGTAAAGTGACAATCCCCTCTTTTTACACCTGCGTTATCATGCAGTATATAGGAGTAAGTTTCCAAAAATAAAAGCGCGCCTGTTGTTTTATTAATGCACACACACAAACCCAGTGGTTGCCTGCAGGGTATGAGGAACACATTAAGAATAATGCAACACCATTGTTTACTTTGTAACACTGTTATATGTGTGCATAAACATACACTAACTGGATTAAAACACTGGTATGCTCCTTTAATGCAAATATATGCAAATATATTAGCACAGATGAATCACTGCAGATGTAGATACTCACACACAGCTGAGCCTGGCTCTCTCTCATTTGCTTTTCTAGCACGATACTAGAGCGACGCACTCTCACCGGCCACCTATTATGAGGGACTAACATTAGATTTCAAATGGGCCGAAGTGCCGCTGATGCATCGGCGATATATTACATATGTATTTAGAAAATGACATCTGGTGCATTATTCTCAGAGGGATTGGCTGACTTGGAAGGTTTACTTCTGTACTGTGGCATTCGATGGTCACATGCACTTTTTAAGGAATCCTTTTAGGAACTAACAAGCAGCAGAGCAGATATCCTGTCTTTTTTTTTACGAGGGCACTGAGGTTCACTCTGGACGGCCGGCCCCTGCAAAGTATCTCATTTTACACCAGCACAACATCACACGCTGCTGAATGCAGACAATCGCCGCCTTTCCAAATGTCAGTGGATGACGCTCAGCGGGCGATCCAACGGTAAATAATTCACGTCAGGCCTCCGTCGCCCACCTCCTCCTCCTCCTCCTCCTCCTCGTCCCATACACAAGCAGCCCCCCCAAGTCTTCTCTGCCACGACCCCCTGTGCCGCTGCTACTTCCTCTATACATAATTAACGAGAGAGGCACGGTGGGACGCCCATCAGTCAGAGCTGGGCTACAGCCAGGGCCACTTTAAACAATAACAATATTGATAGTGGGTGTAATAAAGCAGAATTAAAAAGATGGAGTCCAATGATTTTTTTTTCAACTCTTGCTCCCAACACAGCTGGTCCCAGCTTTAAGTGGTGAGAAGAGGGACATAAACTGGGGGGGGGCTGGTTGGTTGTACTTCGAGGGAATGAATGGAGGTTCACAAGAAAGCGGGGAATGAATTGAAGGGTAAGAGAAGGGGAGGGGGGGGTGTGTGTGTGTGTGTTACCCCCTTTTCCCTACCCCCTCCCCCTCTGGACCGTCCCCTGGTGTCCTGCTCTCCTGTACTGTCCATTACTGGATTAAGTCTTGGAGCCAGAGATGGAGGGAAGAGTGCGGAGGTCAAGGGGCTGTGACCTTTAGTAAATGGCCACGCAGACGGACGAGTGAAGGGGGGGTTATAAAAAAGGGGGGGTAAAAAGATGAAGAAAGCAGAGTCATTTCAATTCAGACCATCGGGGTTGTGTAATAATCAATGTGAAGGTCAAGAGGTCGGCACATGCGGACAGATGGAGAGACAAAAAAGAGGAAGAATAAAAGAGTGAAAATGAGAGAATCAGAGCTAATTAACCTTCACAAAAACAACCCAGAATGATTTGTCTTCTATCTTTATGCATGATGGCAAAAATGGATCATAAGCACCATCGAGTGATTTGCATAACAAACACTGAAACTCCAATTAAAATCAGATTTTATACAAAACAGAAGATGCTGAGAACAAGAAGAAAACTACAGTATAATTAGTTTTGAGGACTTTTTGTGAAGTGTGGCTGTTTTAAAAAAAATATTATTATAGTTTTGTTTTTTTCTTTTAAAAAAACTTGTTGCACCGTTATTCTGCCTCACATAGACTGTATATGAAGAACAGGCTGATAACCCACACTGACGCCATCTTGGCAAAGGGAACGCTTGTAGTTTATAGCAAACATACAATCACCCACCTTATTAAAGTTTAAACAGTGCAATATGTAGTGAATATAAAAAATCCTTACCCATACGGTTTCATAAAGAGGGAAATTAGCTAAAGAGACCAAAGCTGTTTTTTGCAGCAAGTTGTAAACATGTTTAATTCTGCTGTAAAGTTTGGTGTTTTTAATATCAGAGTCTGTTTTGCCAACATCCAGTGGCCGATCCAAGTTTTTATCACTTCTGTGTTGGCTTCATATTTTAGAGTTGGAGGCTGCAGGGGCGGAGAGGAGGAGGGGAGGAGGGGGGGCTGTGTTGTGTTGTGTTGATGCCCCCCACCCCCCTGCTGAGAAAGTCACACGTGGGGCAGCTTTACGTCGGCTTTGTTTAAGTCAGTGTAAACATAATGAGGAGTTTTCCTGTTTAAAAGGTCCCAGGAGTCAAATCAAGCGATGGAGAAAATTCTGCCATTATAGCTATCAGCCATCAACCTCCCGGAGCCTTACATATGTTAATGCCCCCTTCAACCTGTGACCCCCACATTCATGACATCATTATCAACCCAGCCAGACATAATGTTGGCCTGTCAGTGCCGTGATTTATGGTCACAGTGGCTCTCTGTCTTAATGAAGCCGTAACGCTGCCTTAAACTGCCGAGGCCGCGAAGAAGCTTGGCATGGCCGCCGTCGTCGCCGCCGCTCGGCTTAACGCGAGCGCACATCCATCATCTTACATCAGGCATCAATCAATCAAAAGCCTGGAGCCCCCCCTTCGCCCCCTCAACCCGCCACTACGACCACCGTACACACACACACACACACATGTACACAAATCCTCATTGGCTGTGATTATGATCTCAATTATCATGGTGACCGCGGGCCGCCACTTCCCCTGTGACCGACATGCTAATCAGGAGCGCTGGCAGTCAATAATCAAGGCATGCAAAAGGCCAACGGGAGCAGAACCGGTCAAGTATAATTATATCTTTTAATGTCTGTTGGCTTAAATGAATACGATTGGAGCTCTCGGTGAGAGTGACAGGAGGAGCACGGTCACACACACAACACAACACAATTTACCTTTTAATACATATGCGCATATATTTATGACCTTACACCACTGTAGGATGGCTAAAGATACAGTGAGGGGTCACAATACGAGCTCTGAGGTCGGCAGTGATGAGATTTACATCTAACAAGAGAGTCAGACTACATTCCTTGTGTTCCTTGTATTCATACATGCTTATGCAGTAGGGGTGGGAGAAAAAATCGATTCACATAAATATTGCGATATCTTTTTTGATGATTTTTAAATAGATTTTTTTTTTCAAAAATCGATTTTCTTTTTTGAAAAGAAATTTTTTTGGGGATTTTTTTTTGATTTTTTAAAATTGTTTTAAATATTGTGCAATGTGCATTTGTTAGCCCTTTTTAAGTACAGAGAGTACAGGTTTTGAAAAGGGTTTAAGTTCACTTTATAATGGAGTATGTTAATTTATAGGCTCCTACAGTATTTGTGTGCAGATAAATGTTAAAAATGCAGACAAAAAATCGAGAGAATCGGCAATATCGTAGAATCGCAATTTAAATCGAATCGCCATCCAAAAAATGTAGAAGAATCGAATCGGGAGAAAAGCATATCGTCCCAGCCCTATTATGCAGCGTGCACAAACACCCCCACCCCCCCTTAGCAGCAGCTAAAGTGGGTCTGGTCCTGGTGTTTCCTCTCAGCAGCAGCAGTGTAACTGAAGACGAGGCCTGGGCTTCACAAAGATCTGATAATGTTCCTCCACATCTATCAGCAGAGAGCTAATAAGGATGATATTCTTGTCATGGAGCTAAAAGTTTTGGCCTTTCAACAACAAAAGGAGTCGGGCGTCTCTCACTCTGTCTGTCTGTCTCTCTCTCTGTGTGTTAGTGATTACTGGACCCAGATATGAGCTTGTTATCACCAACCAGATCGAAGTGTAATATCTGCTTCTGAGAGGGAATAAAGAGACGGAGCTGTAAAGACAGAGACGACGGCGACGACAACGACGATTGTGTCCTCTTCAGTCGCAGAAATCTGTCTAATTAACCTCCTCCGCTGAGAGGAACTCCTGTCTGGTATCTCAGCAGTCATGACAGGAAACTGCAGCTTCATGAGAGGAAGTGGACATCACAGGGACGAAAAGATACTGCACCTTTCATTTTCTTTCCTCTCATTACACTGTCCCCCCACTTTGGCAAGGCTTCTCGTTCACAGGCAAGAAAAAAAAACTCTATATATAAGGAGCCACATTTTAAATGTGACACAGCAAAGCACTCAGCCGAGCTCCTAATGCACCTTGTAATGTCCGAGAGAATTACTCAGGCCTGGGTAGGTGGCGCTGACTTTGGTGCTGGGGAGGTTTTACGCTGCACTTTACGTGAAGGCAGCTGAAAGGCACCGATGACAAAACACTGTCACCTTCAGGTGGTTGAAGGAATGGGTGACGGGGGCGACACTTGTGACTCTGCTGCAGCTGCACTGCAAAAACTCAAATATCTTACCAAGAATATTTGCCTTATTTCCAGTCAAAATGTAATTTCTAGTCAAAACAAATCTCATTATACTTAAAATAAGACTCATTACATAAAAAGTAGCATGTTTTTAGACACTTTTTACTTCTTTCAAGCATATTCTTACTTGAAATAAGTAGAAAAAATTGATAGTGGAGCAAGTTTTTCTTCCTTATTACAAGCACAAAAACCTGCTTTCACTGGCAGATTTTTCTACTTATTCCAAGTGAAAATTTGTTTGAAACAAGTGAAAATGATCAAAAAACAAGTTAATTTTTGTTATTTTAAGTGGAAAGAGATGAGTTTTGACTAGAAATGAGACATTTTGACAAGAAATAAGATTTTGAGTTTTGCAGTGTGCAGAGGAGGATTAAGACCCAGCGGCCGTGGGTTCTCCCACAGATGGCAGCCGCGGTGGCTGATGTGTGAATGAACGCACCGGTGAGTCAAGCTGCATATATACATGTATATATGCTCACACACCCATAGACGCAAAACACTCATTATCCCTAACCTATAGCAAAAAGAGTGTGGGGGTGGGGGGTGGTGGCATGAGAACAAAAGCATTAAGTAGGAGTGAACCCTTTAATTATAGGCCAGCGTTTGGAGAACCCTCAGTAGAGCTGAGAACAATGGAGGTCTCTGGTAACGCTCAGCCTTCTGAGTTAACACATATCCTCGAGGTATGACAACACACACTCACACACACACACACACATACAAAGCCAGTGGCCGTGTCATGGAAATGAAGCAATAATTGCCCCGTTGGTAACTGAGGAGTGAGCGTCAGGTCCGAGTGGACACAGAGATACAGTATCTGAAGCGCTTTTAATTAGAGCAGACGCAGGTGAATTATTTACAATCATCCTTAGCCTTTAATTTAAAGCTGAGTATGAGTATAACACTTAGCTTAATACGTAATTATGAAATGAAATTTGATATGATAAAAGAGAAAATGTATTATTCTACATACTATATTTGTCCCTGCGTCTTTTGGATTCACCACCACCGAGCGTAAACAACTCGCACAAGGTGGATCCATTAAAAAAAAAAAAAAAACACAACCGCCAACAGCTGTTTTCTCTGCAATAAACTGTTGTCAGAAGCTTAAAGGACGGTAAAGAGGTGATAGTGAATGAGTAAATTGGCTCTGTGATGGTGTCGGGGCGTAGCCAGCGAGGTGTCTGGTATGTGTGTCCGTGCGCTGGTGGTGGATGTGTGAAGGATGAGACCTATAAATAACTCTGAGCGGTGATTGTGGCCGTATGACCATATGAGAAGTGACAGCTTCCCCCTGTCAGTGCTTTTGACAGGCTTAAGGATAACTCCACATGCTTGGCAAATTGGATTGGAGCTGTGGTGGCTTTAGCAAAGAAAAAGAAGAAAAAAAAAAAGATGAATCCATCCTTCCCTTCTTCCTATCCATCCCCCCTCTCCTCCCTTTCACTTTTACCCCCCACCTTCAGGAATTTTTTTGAAGGAGTGAGCGATGAGCTGCTCGTAGGTAATAGTTTCTATTTCATGTTTTAAATCCAGCCGAGGCCGGAGGAGCTGATAAATCATCACGGGTGCAGATTAAAGACTATTATCACCTTTAAACAGACCAGCTCCATCCTCTGTTTCCACCAATGCAAGGTGATCGTCTGAAGGACACGAGGAGGAGGAAGAGGAGGAGGAGAAGGACAAGAGAGCGAGCTTTTGAAACTTCTGACAGCATCTTGAAGGACACTGACGGGTCAGTGGAGGAAAAAAACAGTGTGAAATAAAGACTCAAAATGAAAAACTTCTTTAAAATCTCTGTCTTTTACTGTAGCTACACCACACGCACACACCCAAGTCCGACCCATCACCCCTCAGGAATAAAAAAAATGACATTAGCTCAACAAGTGGTAGCCTATCTATGCCTTTTCTTTTCATCAAGGCGTTCCCAAAAATAGCAAAGACCGGTTAAGCTTAACTTATGCCATATTCAAGGGATCTTGTAAAGATTAATGAAAGGGGAGGAAAAAAAAGAGAGAGAGAGAGAACATAGATTGATGTGTTAAAAAAAAGAAGAGAGGCAATAACATCAATGAGCAAAAGCAGCTGGTAGCAGTAAACAGCGGTTGCCAATTGGCCGATGCTCACAGAGTGCCAATCTCCTCCGAAGCAGGGCGTGGTCCACGGGTTTCCAAAAACGGAGCAGAATCAGTTCAGTTTCCAAAAGTTTTTTTTTTTTCTTCCTACAACTTTCTGATCCGAAACTGAGAGAACATGTCATGTCATCTGCAAACCAAGAATGTGCATGTACGGATAAAACAATGAGTCCAATCACATAAAAAAAACAAGCTAATTGACACTCGTCCTTTTCAGATTTGTCTCCGTTTACCCATGAATGAACTGGAAAATCCTTAAAAGTCTATCACATCCTGTAAAACGCAGCCGTAAAAACCGTTATGTGGATTGATGTCACTCCTCCTCGTCAGCTTTAATATGTGCGTGTTTATGTGCTTGTATGTGTGTGGCCCCCGTCCCGACTGTTTTCTTATGAGACACAGATGAAGTTTGAAAGGGAAGTTTCTGCCTTTTATTTGGCTGCTTGTGCTTATTGTAATATTTTCTCCAGGCAGATTTAAGAGCTGAAACCCGCTCATTTCACGTCTGGCAGGTTATTATGATATTTTTTTCCTCATAGCATACCATACATCCATATTTGCACAAGGCCGCCGCAATATTCCCCAAGTGGGCGATTTACAAAACTTATGTAATATGAATTGGCTGTTGCTCCAGTAAGTCCAATATTCTCCACCCTCCCTGGTTATTTCAGTAATGGTGATATTGCACAACAAGTGCTAATGGCTTGAAATGGCAGGTTCTCTATAGGCACTTTCAGATTAATTTCCTGCGTCGAACGGGGAGAGGAGGGGACGGATACACGAGAACAGGCCCACTCCAGACGAGCCCGGTCCCCGTGTCTGGGGATGTAAGTGGGCAAAGATTATGTGACAGCGTTGGGAGTAATGAGAGCTTGCCACATGCTCCGGTCGCTCTGCTCCTTCAAGAGGAAAATCTCTGATAATGAACTCTAGACCTTTACTTTGCCAGAGACAGAGAGAGACAAGGAGGAGGAGGAGGAGGAGATGGAGAGAGGGAGCTGCATGGCCTTTTCACAGCAAGACACTCATATTCACAGATATACATATAGATATATATACGTATATATAGCCTATACACATGCTCACAAACACATCCAAACACAAACATCCCCGCCTGGACTCGTCGACCTCGGCGTCTGCTCTCTCCATCGATCACAGCTCATAACGTCGGAGATGGACAGCTGCTGCTGAGAGCCAGAGGTTCCTGCTATTACAGAGCCGTCTCATCCATTTAGCCGCAGATCAATGGGACAGTTACTGAAATGGCCTTTGGAGCGGTTGTATCATCATCAAGCCGAGACGCTTTAACCGCTTCTGCCCCCCCCCTCCCCCTCCTCCCACCCACCCTGCAGTCTGCTCACCTGGCTGAACCCCTTCGTCTCTCCGTCTTATCAGGAGCTGTCCTCTCTCACCTCCGCTGTTTGTTTGGGAGATGGACTGCGAGACAAGTCCACGACCCGTGTCTGGTATTAAAGTTTGATGGCGAGTCTTTTTTTTTTTTTGTTGCTGGCTCGTGTTCTGATTAACAGGTTGCACAGAAACAAAGTCACTTTATGAATAAGTAATGGATCTGCCTGGACACTGCCAAGTTCCCTTTTAATTTAATTAAGTCACATTCGAAAAAAAAAGAAGAAAGGAGAGACAGAGAGAGAGAGAGAAAGAGGAGGGGAGAAAAAAATGGACTCCCCTCCTCATTTGGACAGGATTGTTGGTCTGATTGCAGCGCGGTGGGGGATTAATGACTCATCATTAAAAACAATGATGATTCTTGCTGAGGCTTCATTTCAAAGTCACCAGCCAGGCATGGATGAAAAGAAATGCACACGGGGCGTTCAAAGGCGCCTCGGACAACATTGTTTCGCAATAGACTTTTTCACACACACACACACACACCCATGCATTCTTCTCAGGATGGACTCACCACTGAAAGCCCTCCAAAGAGAAGGAATCAAATAAAGCCGTCAGTGGACAGAGATTAAAAGCAGTGCTACACAGTAAAAAAAAAAAAAAAAAATCTGATTTATGAAGCTCAGGCCGGGTTGCTATGGGGGTTCTGGTGCCATGGTAACCCAGTGAACGGTGAGGTCGAAAGGGGGCGGATGAATAAGGCGTCGTAGAACGAGGGGAGGAAAAGAAAAGAAAAGAAAAGAAAAGAAAAGAAAAGAAAAGAAAAGAAAAGAAAAGAAAGACTTTTAACCTCTCGCTGTTCACGTCTTTTCATCAAGCCCCCCAGCCTTTACCAGGCTCAATGCATAAAGCTAGTGTTTCAATGGGGGGGTCAAAGTCCTCGCCATAAATAACAAAGGCAGCTCTCATTGTTTCCATTCAGGCCGCAACAGATTTATTTGCGTCATGAATGAAGCGAGGACTTAAAGGCAACAAGTTCATGATTTTAACTCTAACAGACCAGCCTGTTTCTTTCTTGTTTCATGTCTTTCTGTTGCTGTTTCATCTCCCTCCACCTGTCTCTGCCTCTTTCTCTCTCTGCTTCCTTTTTTTTCTCTCCCCTCATCTCTGCACTGTCCTTTATTGTCAGTCCACCGCTGTGCAGCCAGTCATTCAGCCAGCCAGCCTGTGTGGCAGTTCTGAGACCCACCGTGGTTAGTGGTGTGTTGTGTTGTGTTTTGTCTGTGTGGGAGAAGTGCTGTGCCATGCTGCTGTGTCCGGGGCCAAAGCCCTTTCCTATTGTCTGCTGCCATATGGAAACCAGGACCAACATGGAGATAAGCCTGTCCTCATGCTGTTCCCTGACCTTCTCAGGCACCCAGCTGGCACTAAATGCAGAAATAATTATTATCCCAATTACCCAGGCCAAACTCTGTCTCCCCTCTTTGTGTGCTGAGGGTGAAGAGGGGTTGGGTGAAGTGGAGGGACACTACCACTAAAAGGCTGGTCACATGCTGCATAATACACTGAATATTAGCTCCTCTGTTGCAGCCCAGAGCCGAGAGAGAGTCTATAAATCTAACTGATGATTCAATCTGATCCTATTGACATGTCGACGGGTCAAAGCCTTTGTTCAAACATATGTTGTTGCATAAAACGGGTTAAAGCTCATGAATATGTAATGAGCAATATAAACGTTTGATGTAATAGTGGGGTTAAGTTAATTAAAACACATTTTAAAAACAGTTCAGTTGTGTGTTTTTTTTGTCTAATCCTTAAATTTGCAATTTAATTGTGAAATTAAAATGGTGCAAAAGTGTATAAATACATGTAATTATTGGGTTTTAAACTGAAAAAATACTCTAAATAGTTTGGAGAAGGGTTGTTACATGTTATTTTGTTCATTATCGTGTTAGATAATATATAGATAAGTAAGTACAAGTGCTGTTTTTAGCTTCAGGTGTGGTTTAACAAGTTTTCTTGAACCAGCCGCCTGTAACAGATCCATTATTGATGGTTTCTCACACTGACAAGTGATTCTCTATCTCTTATTTAACACCATTATAAACCACCTCAACATAGCGCAGATGTATTTGGGTGTCAATGACGTTCTTTCGACTGAATCCTCTGACTTTTATATATAGTATATGACATTACCCTACACAAAGGTAATAGACTGAAGCTGCACATAAACACGCATATTTTTCTGATGATTGCTATTTCTGACACTCATCTGTCACTTCCTCTCTGAGGCGACTTCACCTCCACGTGTTTCCCTTCATTCCTCCACATTATTATTTTTAGTTGCAGGTGCAGCGCAGGTGGGTGGAGAGGCCAGTTGTGAGATGTTGACTGCAAAAAAAAAAAACTGGATTCCATCAATAAACCTTGTTCAAAGGGCCTTGAAATACTGCTACAGAGACACGTTTAATAAAGTTGACACTGGCCTTTAAAATCCGCTACTTTCACCTTCTCACCCCCCTGTAATGAGTTCCTGGTGCTGCAGGACACCGCGGGCCAGAGCGTGAATGCTCCACAGATGTTTCCAGTCCTCCAACCGCTGGGGCATCTGTGACATAAACCCTGTCGGACACGCTGAAAGACGGATGGACAGACAATACGACAAGTGCAGAGCTTCAAAGCCCCCCCGACAGGAAGAGAGGGGGGGGGAAAGGTTGGAGGATTTAGCACTTTCACAATGGATATGTTCTCTGGATGTGGGAAAAAAAAGCCCCTGTGAGAAAGATGTCTTCTCTCTGAAGTCGCCCCCGTACCAGAGTTGAACCTGCTCCAAGAGGCCGAAACAGGGGTGGGAGGTGGTGGGAGGGGGAGGGAGGATCATGACCCGAGAGAAAGCGAGGAGGACGAGGAGGATGAAGGAGCCCTCGGTGCCACAGCGGCAAGAGCTCAGAGCTGGAACAAGATGTGACTGTGATATTTGCCACCAATAACTTAAACATAGTCAACATGTTTTTCTATACGATTAACTTTCACTCTTTGAAACAAAAAGCCCTGTGCATGATAATAATAATAATAAAAAAAAAGAAGCTGCAGGAAACGGTAGGTGAACAGTGAAGGCATCATTAGTGCCAAAACGTTCTGCACCATCAGCTCATTTCATCTCTGCACTTTTTAATGCTTTGTCTCCCTGTGGTGAGGCGCTGAGGCTGCTGGGGGATGTTGCTGATTCCTCCCCAAAGATTTTTATCCTCACTGAATGTCACTGGAGCTTTGGGTGCTCAAATCACGTTTGAAAAAAAAGAAAAAGAGAAAAAAAACCTGTATTTTATTGTGTTGTTTTGCTTCGGGGTGAAAGCTCCACAGAGTCGTGTATGTGTATGTGTGTGAGTGTGTGTGTGTGTGTGTGTGGATGTTGATGTGTATCATAACCATGCCAGGAGAAACGATCTCACTTATCCTCTGGGGATCTCGGTAACGTTTCCACTAGATAGATAAATAATGAGGTGAACGCCACGATTTGCAGAAAAAAAAAGTGAGGGAGGATTATTACACAGCTCCTTAGACCAATAAACACATCACGTCTTCATGGAGACAGAGGACGGAGGACGAGTCTGTCAGAGTTTGTCCTCTATTTGATACATAAAAACCCTACAACCACACATATAAACTCCTCAGCAGCAGCCCTGAGGTGTCTCACAAAGCGGTTAAGCAATTTTCGGTGCTGAAACTGGAGCCAATTGCTGCCGCTCACGTCGCCAGAAATCACTTTCTGACTTGTCGTATCAAAGGGAATGACCTGAAAGAGAAAGGAAAAAACAAGGCGCGCACCTCGGCCCGGTAATGAAAGCAACGGAGGGTGGATTTGAAGAGATTAGCTCTGCCAGCACTTAACGTTTAAAAACGCCTCTATCTGGCCTTGCCGCCTCACTCCATCACATAGAAAATGTTAAGAGGCAAAAAGAAGGGAACGGCGGGGTTGATTAGACCGAGGTTGGGGGATTAGGTCTGAGCAAAAAGGCGCTTTGAGTTATTTAAATCTGCCCCCGTCGTCAAGGTACAAAGCCACCGCCGGGAAGGTGCATCATGACTTATTCCAATGATGAGACAGAAATAAAAAAGAGGCCAGATGAGTGAACTCCTCCACAGCGTTTATTAGCTCGCTGCTGCTGAGGTGACGGCTTCAAAACAACGAGAAGCCGCCGACTGGATCGTCCTGCGTTTTTTTTTTTTTTTTTGGCAGCTGTGGAGCTAAAACACAAGCTGCAGCCAACCAGGAGAAGAACCTCGTCCATTTTTAATTAGGGGGCATCCAGAGGCCGCTCAGTCACGAGGAGAGGTTTAATGTCACCTTGATTTATAAAACAACAACAGAGGCGCTGCCAATCACGCCTCATATTAAACATGAAAGAGCCATAAGAGCGGAGGTCTGTAGCTTTTCATGTACTCCCACCCTCCCCGACTGTCCACTGGGGCTTTTCTTGTGTCTCTCTTGCTTTGCCAAGCCTGTGATCTTTTCCCTGTGTGTGTGTATATATATATGTGCATGTGTGTGTGTGTGTGTGTGTGTGCATGTGTGTGTGTGTTGATGCCAGGGAGAGACAGTCTAGCGTTGCCGCAGGAGTTGATGGGAACACTGACCTTGTCTTTACCATTGCATCCCACCACAAATGGCTCCTGTGTTTCTGATTGCCACACTCTCTCATCTCGGTGTTTCCAGGATGGATGCAGAGACTCACTGTGTTTGTGCGAGTGTGTGTGTTTGTGTGTGTGAAGGAAGGAAGGAAAAGAAAAAAACCCAGTGAGACAGAGGAGAGGAGATGACTTGGTGTCTCAGCAGGGAGACAGAGCCATCAAAGAGAATCCCGAAACCACTCATCTCCCTCCGCTGACGAGACGCTGCACTAACACAAACACTCAGAAATGTGTGTGTGTGTGTGTGTGTTGTGTCTGTGTGCATGAGCGTTTTCCTTCTAAAAAATCCATCGCACAAAAATTACTTCTCGGAGCGTCTGACCTCCATCTGTCGGGTGCTGCTGGTGCCATATTTGTTTTTGTTTCATCTGCTAAGAATCAAAGACTGTAATCCTGCTGAAACGGGCAGCGCGACAGAGACGGAGCGTCTTACAAGAGGAAATATGTAAGTACGAGTGTGTGTCTGTGTCTGTGTGTGTGTGTGTGTGTGTGTGTGTGTGTGTGAGAGGGTTGGTGGGTGAGTGTTTAACACAGGAAGAACATCCAGGACCTGACTTGACCCCTACCAGCTGCCTGCCCCACTTTCTGCCAGCTAATACACACACACACACACAGTCAGAGTTACACATTCTTTATATGTTTGACAGAGATCCCAGCAGCTCCTCTGCAGACAATGGTTCAGTCTGTCTGCAGCACATAAAGACTCTGCTCCCAGTCCAGTGTGTGTGCGTATGTGCGTATGTGTGTGCCAGTGTGGGGCTCGATCTGCCTTTAGGGGATGCTCCTCGTACAGATGGCATTCATATAGCTCTCACACTGTCATCACCTCTTCCTGATTGTGTCAGCTGGATTGTACCCTGGAGGGACTGAACTCAGTCAAAGCTCCGAACATCAACCGCTCAAGTGTTTCGGCCTCAACCGCTGCCGCACGGTTCACAAGTTGAAACTCAAGCGTTTTCTGTGACGTAAACACTAGGGGTGAACAGCCAGTGCTCTATTTGTATTCAGTTTCGGATTCGGGTTTTTAATTCGCATTCGTATTCCGGAAGAAACCGGAAGTGGGCGCACTGACTTCAGCCGAGCTAGTGCTACGCCGAGCTAGCCTCTGGTAGTGAAACGAGTCGTTTCGCAGGGGTTGTGACACTCAAAAAAAATTATCCATCATTTTATAGCTGCTTCTTTTCCCATTAATGTCTATGAGAAAATTGCTAAGTTGTTGAATGGTGACCATGGAAGTATCAGTGAGCACTTCCTGTCTACTGTAATGCAATGCATGCAGGGAGTTGCTGTTTCTTAGCAATCCTAACGTGAACTAGACACAGATGAAACAGGGTGACACCCGTGTTTGGCGCTCTACTCGTGTTGTGCTTCTATGGCGGGCGCACCAACGTTAAGGTGCATTACCGCCACTGCTGTTGCTGATCCAAACATTTCTTTTTCTTTAGAAAAAAGCTCCCCAATAATGAGGAGAAACTTCGGACAGCAAAACTATTCGGGATCAAAACATTATTTGTGTACTTCCGAATACGTATTGGGGTTTGGGTACACCCCTAGTATACACACACGGTGTCACCATCAGTAATAACCAGAGCCCAACACATGCAGGGTGTCAGGCATTCAAATTAGAACTGGGACGTGACAAATTTTCTGATGTTATTCCTGTGTAGTGAGTCATAGGAGCAGACAAGCAGCTCTAATCCTGGGACGCTCCACGAGGCCCCGACAGAAAGACGAGGCACGTCTGGATTATTCCTGTTTTTTTTGTTTTTTTTGTCTAGTTTGACAACATCTGTGTGACACGCTCCGACTCTCCAGACGACACGATTTGCCGACGTTCATCCCCAGCGTCTGTCTCCGGCCCCTCCCTCAAACGGTCAGGATTTCACATGCGAGTTTCGAGGTTCAACCATGACCTCATCTGACCCGGTGACCTTCACAAAAGACACAAGTGACTTGCGGTCTTGACTTTCTGTTCAATGACCGAGGTGTTTCCCTGAGTCCAGCTGCAGTAAAACATCTGTCGAATACACAACCATGTCATTTTTCATGAGACACATTCCTGGAGCGCATTCTTCACACGCCAGACACCACTTGTTTTGGGTGGGGGGGGGGTCAGGCGGGTGTGGTTAGCTCTAATGAATGTTGCTTTATGCTCGTTCTCAGCATGTTTGACCTCCGTACTCGCTGTCTGGCACAGAGGGGAAGGTCTGACTGACCTTTCACACTTCTGTGTGACAGCGCAGGATAGATGAGCTGAAATTCCAGAGGCCGGGGCAGGTGGAGCGCTCCCGAGTCTGATTCAAAGTGATCCGGCTTCTCTGTCTGCCAAAATGTCAAATGACAAGCGACCGGCACATAGAAACACACACACACACCCACACACACACACACACAGACATGTTGTCTGAGTGAGGAACGCTGCATGACATTTCACCGGTCCTGACAGCGCCAGAGCGGGAGGAGATTAGCATGCTAGCCTCTGAGCGTCGAGCCGAGGCAGACGGGTGATTTTTTATATGAAGGTCTTGAAAAGTCGTTAGAATCTCAGTTTGACGACTTAATGACAATAATTGTAGATCCTATTGCAGCTGTTTAGTTTCAGCACAGCCAATATTAAAGGGGAACTATGCAAGTCTGGTCCCTTTTTTCTCCATTTTGCTAACCCTCTTCTCGGCCATGTGCATCTGTTTTTTAACAAAGTCGGACATAAATCAATCCATGGAGCAGTGGATAAAGTTATATATCAGTAACATGATATGATAAGCTGTTTAACTAAGGTAAAAATGTAGCATTGTTAGGGAAAAAATCTTGCATAGCTCCTCTTTAAAGTGTGCAGTTGTTTGGACTGTTAGCATTGAGCTATACATCATGGACCGGCCTATATCTCAATTAGAGCATATGGCAACTACCTGCCATTTGTTGCTGCTGAACAAACACGGGTCCTTTGTTGTGTGTATTACCTGTCAAGGACGTCACCTACACACAGGTAGTTACACAAAGAGCGCCATTTCTGTCATTCAGCAGGCCACAATGGAGAGTCTTTAGCCGATTGCTGCGATTGATCACGCAGAGAGTCGGTCACGGAGCGGCGGCGGCGGCAGCAGCCCACCATCGACTGCTGCACATGGGAGGGACGGCGCAGCATTGGTGGAAATAAATCATGTGTTAAAATGATATTCTGATGCGGGGGCCTTGAGTGCATATTGATTCGTAATTATTTGTACTAACAGTGGCGAGGGAGGGACAATGCCATCCATTACTGTGTGAAAATAGGCAGGGAGATCAATGCGAGCGGAATAAGGGCCGTGGTGAAAAGCACGGCGGCCATTGCTCTGTCAAAGGCGATCATTAGCCGGAGCAGAAGAGAGAGCGCTCTGTGCCACGACTCGGGCTTTTGCCTTCACAAAGCTGACGGTAAATTACATTCCATTCACAGAGGAAAAATTGACCTCACTACTCTTGTGGTGGCACAGGCAGCTGTGTAATAACAGTGTCTCTGGACTGGAGGGCAATCATCCACTGCTTTCTGCATTTTTCTCCTTTGTCTGCCTCTTTCTGAGCCACTGATACATTGTTGTCACTTGTGCAGTGTGACTCTGGCTCATCAAAGGAAGGAAACGACGTCACACATACCCAGATCTTAATAAAAACAGCAGACGACGAAGCGCTCGGCACACACACACACACACACACTGGGAAGAGGTGACGTCAAGCCGGTCTGACATTAGAGTTGCAATGTCACGGTAGGAATTAGACAAAAATTAGGACACACACACACATGCACACACACACACACACAGAGCCATGGCAGCCAGATACTAAGAGTGTCTGTGCTGTGCTGTTTAATGAGAAATACATTGGTTCTCAATTATCAACCAAATAAAATAGGTGTACAGCATTTCTCAATCTGAACGTGAACGTAGGTAGGTAAAGATCTCACGCCAGACCTGACCTGAAGTAGGCAGATCTGAACCAGCCTATAACAGGGCAGAGTGGCAAATATTTATTACTTGATCATACTGATGCAGACTAAATAGGCAAAACAGGTCCGGGACCTTTCAGTAGGAGATCTGGGATCAGGCCGGTGTTTCACATTAAAGGGGAATTGCCGTTTTTTTTTACAATATGGACCTTATTTCTAGCATAAAATATGATAATTTACTCACCCAGATAACTTTGGTGTCATTACAAGTCGTTCCGACAAAATTAGATCCAGCCGAGAGCTGCGTATATCCATATAATGCAAGTCTAATAGGGCAGCGGAATGCAGCCTCTAAATAACACATTATCTGCAGCGAAACTCGTTCATTTCACCAATATTTTGTTATGATACACTAGTGCTATTCCCCTCTGAGTCCAGGGTTAACTGTTATCAACATCCGGGGTCTGTAGGTTGACCTACTGACCTCTGACCTGGATGATGTCATCTCTGAGCGATCGTATTTTATGCTAGAAATAAGGTCCAGATTGTAAAAGAAACGGCAATTACCCTTTAACCCCCGTCATCCAGTGATTACACATTCAATCGCAAAAACTTTCACTCCAATAATGTACTGTACAGGTAATTTGTGATGCTGCCCCCTCTTCCTATTGAATGTGATCATGTTAGTAAAGTTCTGTGCATCCATGTCATAAATGGGGGCAGGATGAGGCCTCTAAAGCAGGAATATACAGGGGTGTGCCATCTAAATTACAATTGTTTTACACTGAAATCGGCAACACACACCTTTTTCGTTAAATCACATATCACACGTGATGTGTCTTTTATGAGAAGATACAATTTCCTATAACAAAGACAGAGCCCACGCAGCTAAAGACGTCAAGGTGACATATACAGTATAGAGGAGTAAAACAATTCTAATAAATAACACTATAGTGTATTTTAAAGCATTAAAGAAGACAACTTCACTCCAGATGCAGAGACGAACCATCAGCCGACAATCTGACAGTCGTGGACTCATTAAGACAAAGAGCTGAGAGGTGGAAACGCAGCAACACAAAGCAACAAAGACAAAAAACAACAACACCAACCAACCAACCACCTTCTCTGCTCCTCAGTTAGAAAAATAAGAGAACAAATGTCAGCTATCTAAACACATTAACCCAAGCCTACGGGCCCAGAGAATATAAACCTGCTTAGCTACCCGCACATACACACAAACACGCCGAGCAAAGAAAGGCAATCTCATCCCCCCCATTATGATTTGATAGCTCAAATTGTAGCAATGATTCAAGTGTGGTCCTGTGGGTTTTGTGGATGAGCCCAGAGCCTGTTATTTCACCAGTGGGCACCATGGGATGGGAGAGGATGCTATTGCAACCAACAAAATGACCATTAAATCACAGGCTATGAAGCCACTCTGGACTGTGAAAAGGCGTGTGTGGAGTGTGTGTGTCTGTGTGTGTGTAGTGCTGCTCTGCCAGTGTGCATTGTTACCTGTGTGTCTGTGCGAACAAGTGGAAATTGTTTGGATAAAAATTGTGCGCATAGTATATACACACTTAACATTCGTGAAGTGCACACTGTGTGTCAGTGCAAATTGTGCGGCGCTGTGCGAACCACTGAAGTGCAAATTGTGTGTATACAAATTGTGTGGATGCATGTGCATGAAGCGGAGACGAAGATGTTCTTTGTTCATCATCGCCTTCCTAAAACGCTAGAGGTCATGTTACGTTTCACATGCACACACGTGTTATTATGCCAAGTGCATTGTGTTGTATATGGTTCCAGGTATAGATGAATGGGGGGGGGATATGTACTGTAATGAAATCCATCTGTGCAATGAAATCCACAGCATAATGTCAGTATCTGTCGGGAATAGGCGTGTAGCCGTGTTTCCATATTTAACAGTCCGTGCATGCCTTTACATCTGCGAGTGTGTTTGATAATATGATGTTGTTCTGGAGTCACAGCCAATTAAAGCTGCCATGTTTTTGTGAGAAGATAGACACAAGTTAGTCAAATGATTCACACACAAACACTATACAGCATCTTTTTACTATTATAATTATTATTGGCCTGTTGTTTGTACATCTGTGAACTTGGATAATGGATTCTGTCCACGAGGGGCCCAGAGCTGGACATGACGTGTTATTGTGGGGCCTCGCTGCCTGATGAGAGCTGCTCCTGGGAACAAAGTGCTAATATATAGGCCTACTCGTGTTTACAAGAAGAAGTTGGAGAGAAATGTGGAGGACGCGCTGGGAGGCTTCATATTTAGCCTCTCGCCTTTATCTTGTTTTGGCGAGCAGGCTGAGTCAGCGTGACGTGGCAGGTGTCACGGCTGACAGATTAAAGATGGTGCAGCTCCTACACAGTGGTTTCTAATTTCTGCTGCCTAAGAACTCCAAATATAGACAAGAAAAAGGAGAAGAAGAAGCTCCAGCTGTGTAAAGGCCAGCCCTCCCTCTGCTGCTGCACCCCCCCAGCCTGCAGCTACATGGGCTGGTTGTGGGTTGTTGGGTGGTTACCTTCCTACTGCTGTGCACAAGAGCCTGCTGGGAGCTGACATATTGGGGTGTGTGGGACTCCCATCTCCCCCACCCGCTGTGCACAGCTCTTTAACAGTGTATATTTTGCAGTCAGAGCTCCAACTCCAAATCTGGTATCTCTTAATGTTTTTAAGTCCATGATGAATCCCATTAAATCCAGGCTTCATGAGTGCAAATGTTTAATTTTTAACTGTTTTTGTAAATTCAATTGTTATTTGTATCTTTTATGTCGATTTTTAATGTGACTATGTGTTGAAACAGTTTGTTTTTAACTATATGTGCTTCCATTCCTGGCCAGGTCTCTCTTGCAAAAGAGATCTTTGATCTCAATGGGACAAACCTGGTTAAATAAAGGTTATAATAATAGTAAGTTTGGCATCACACTGTAAAACACAGGGTGACGGGTGTAACGCTAATGCTCCGGTATTTAAACATTCAAAGCAACGCTCAGTGTTCAGATATTCAGACTGAACTCAACAGAAACATCTACCACCTGTGCTTCACGACGCAGACAAAAATACCTTGATCCTTTACCAAACCCTGGGTTCCCATAGAAACAACGTGGAGGAGGTGAAGGCAACAGCTTGCACTAGGGGCCGTCAACAACAAACATGATACAGTACTTTACTTTTTCCCCCCAAACAACTACTGAAACTTTATAGTGTATAGGGGAGACTGGGGACAGTTGCAACACTTTTTACATTTTTCTCAGTTACTCAGAGACTATTTGGACTAGGCTCATCAAACAGCACAATATTCATTTGAATGGAAGAATCCAGATGTTGCAACTGACCCCAAACGTGGGGACAGTTGCAACACGGATAAGGGACGGTTGCAACATATTAAATATAGGCTATAATAAAACATAATGTGACTGGGATGACTCAAACCTGCAGTAGAGTTGTGTTGGACACATGACGACTGCTCTGCACAGACTGTAACTTTACGAGGAGGACGCACATCAAAGACTCACAATAGGACATCTGAACTGTGGATATCTTACCAACGCCCTCACCTCTCCTCCGCCCCCCTCCCCTCTCCTCCCGTCCTGTTGCTGGAAAGGAAAAGCTAAGGGAGCGCACAGGAGAGGAAGAGAGGGAGGGAACCGTACAGAGGTGGAGGCTTAGCCTTATCTGGTGCATGCCTGCCTACCTCCAGAGGTTCCAGCTTGAAAGGTTTCAAAGTGCCAGGCTTCGGCCCTTGTTGTTGTTGTTGTTGCTGCTGCATTACTGAGCTTCCAATAGACCCGTACGGTGAAGCTGAGGGAGAAGGTGCGTCTGAACCGAGATGTGTCAGCAGCCAAATGCTTGGACCGACAAAGATGTTTTTTTGGCTGATGATCGGCGAATTTGGACCAGGACAAGAAAAAATCACAGTTTAGAGTTTTTTAAAGTCGAGTAAACATTCAGTAGGAGCAGACAAAAAGCACAGACCCCTTTGGAGATATACTAACCTTTTTTTCCACACACACATACACACACGGATACAAACCAGAGCTTTGCACAACCTGTTTAGCTTTTCCATCTCCCCTCCAGCTTTGACAGGGCTGCCATAACCTTTTCCTGCACTCTTAACTTTCACAACAAGAGTTTCACTTCACCTCAATCTCTTAAAGCCCTCTGAGTGTTTGCTCAGGAGAAAGAGGCGCTGCCTTTTAAAGTCCAGCTTTAAATGACACGTGTGTAAACAACAAGACTTCTGGCTTTTCTCCAACATGAGATGTGATGCCATAATTTCTCCTGACAAGCAAGGGCTTCAAATTGGCATTTATCTAAACAGGCTGGGGGGAAACAGCGCACCAGTGAAAGTGACACATGTTAAGACTCAGCATAACAAAGGCTGCGGCGCTTTAGGGAGGGAGAGAGGGGGTGGCAGGGGCTGACAAGTCAAAGGTCTCCCTCTGTGAGAGCTGACATGCTAAGGATTAAAAAAGGAAAATTGCATTAATTAAGTTATTATGGGGGGGTTTGGCGTGTGACTTTTGACTCTGGAAAAGGCGGACAGCGAATCAGGAGGCTATATTTAGGAATGTCCATGTGTTAGCCTGTCAGGGGAGAAATATGCTACAGGTGGGAACCATTCAGCCGGTCTGCTGGTTAAACTGGTTTTGTCATTTTCTGGGATCAGACATTAAAATCAAAGGGGAATCATGTTCCAGACATAATTTAGTCCAAACACAAAATCACAACTGGGTCTGAGCTGCATCAACCAGTCGGCCTGATGATGCACGCAAAGCAAAATTCAACTTCACTCCCAAACAAAACAAATCAGAAAACAAAAAGCGACTTCACACTCTGCGAAAAGTTAGACATTTGATTCCCTATTACCCGCCCAGCAAATATGCAGGATACGTAATTCAAATGTCGGCTTGTGTTTCTATCACCGCCACCCATTCGCATGGGAATTAATTCCCATAAACACAATACCCTCAAGTTGGAATAAATTTTCATTACAGAGATGAGAGGGAAAATAATAATCTTTGACTCACAGTTATGGTAAATGAAAGATGGTATCTCCTGGTGCTAATATTTTCCCTCACAGTTATAATAATGAAAATGAATGCCCGGGTGTCGGAGAATACAAAACAACTGTGTTTGCTGCTGGATGTGTGTTACCAGGGGCGACTGTCTTCAAAGAGGGCCAGTCAAAGTATAAAATATAAGAAATAAAAGATCAAACACAGACTGCTAAAGCTGCTAAACCTACAGTATATTCTCATATAGACGGCACACATGATGATGATGACACAATGAAGTCATCCTGTGTGTTTCCTTAGAGGGAAATGGCTACCGAGCCTCTCCACTGCTTTGAAAGGATGTTTCTTTGCTTGCTCAGCAGTGACGGAGGCCATGCTTAATGCACACTTGACCAGAACTTTCCATGCATGTGCATAAATCCCACTGTGCAAACAGTTAAAGTATGTGTGTGTGCCCTGGGGTGCCTGTACCCTGTTCCACCAGGGAGTCGCTGCAGATGCAGAAACCTGTCGGCTCTGGTGAACGGCAGGGCAACGCGTGAAGACACACAGTGACAAGGCTCACCCAGATTCATTAGACCTCCTGAGGACCAGATCCATACAGCACTGCAGGCTGGTGTCACCGCTGGTTACCCTGACACACACACACACACACACACACACACATACACACTCACACACGAGGAGAGCAAATCAAATGCTCCAGATAGGAAAAACATGGAAGAAGACCTAAATCAATCTTGATACACTGCAGGACCACCTGGCAGTCAATATTGGACAATTCGTGTCAAGGAGCGCGACAGGTATTGTGTTTGACTTCTGAAAGTTGGCTGAGGTTGACATTGTCAGGGTTGGTAAAAGTTGATGGGAAAACACTGAAGCAGCGGGGCAGAAAATGGCAGCAGTGATGACATAGTTGCAAAAAAAAAAGAAACTAGTTTTGTTTTGTGGAGGAGAAAGCTGGCGACTGCTGCTGCTGCTGCTGCTGCTGCTGCTGCTGTGTGAGGATGCTGCTGAGCCTACAGGGCAGAGAAGTGGAGCTGGTTAGACACTTCAGACGAGCTGAGAACTTTTGGGTGAAGAGAAACGACAAAATAACACCAGACTCCTCATCGCTAACTACCTTCAAGCTGCCCTTAAGCGAAGCATGTAAAGTGCGCCATTAGTATTAGAGTGCAGAGCAGTGGGCAGCTCCAGGTGTGAATATAAAAACCGTGTGTGCGCTCATGAATACAACCAGAAACAACAGAGATGACAGAGCAGGACAAAGTGCAAAGATGCCAGCTGAAAAGAAAACATGTTTGTTCTTGTGCATAAGTCTATGTTAATGTGTGTGTATGTGTGTGTGTGTATCCATCCCGGTGCCAGGGCTGAGGCAGGATGGGCAACAGAGCTGGCAGCCATGCTAAACACCCCCCGACTCTGTGTCTGCTCTGATTAGATGGGGCTTCTTACTACGGTGTGCCAGGAGCTCTGCCAAAGATAAAGACAGGCTAACAGATGTTCGCCTTATCTCAGGACCAACCTCGAGCCCGTCAACTCCTTCACACTCACACACACATTATCACAGAGACACTGCGAGACCGTGTGCTTTTGTTATATCGCACAAGAATCACACTTTCAATTATGAGCACTAATTCATGCATGGCACACACACACACACACACTCACACACATATGTTTGTATGGTTATCTTTGTGAGGACACCCATTGACATATTCCCTAGCCCCTTACCTTAACCTTTACCATCCAAAACAAATGCCTAACCTTAACCATTACTCTTAAAGGCACATTGTGTAACTTCTCCTGTTATCTATTCAGGAAAATCGATTATTAAAGTATGTTTTTCGTTAATCAGTAATCCCCCCCCATCAACAAACTGAAGTGTTCCTTTCAGCTCTGAATGAGCCGTTCATATCATTCATATCTACATGGAGCGGGTAAGCTCGGTGCTGCTGCCATGTGGTGTCGCCATGTTTTTACACTCAGTGGCAGCGTGACGGTAGGAAACCACGGAAACTCAGCGGAGACACCGGAGCTGTCGGCTCAGGTGGAGGTGGCGTCTGTGAAAAGTCACCGCGGTAATGCAGTGAGGAGGAATGGAGCGTTACACTGATGCTGCATTCACCTGCAGTCGGGCAGACGGCCGTCGCTAACAAACCAGATGTCATTTTAGTCACAGAAGTCCAGAGAAAGACGGTAAAACAATACCACATCACCATGACAACATATTGTCACGTGTATTGTTTTGCCTCGTGCTGACGGACCACTGCCCAATTTCACGTGAATGCAGCATGAAAAATACGATTGAGTTGCTTGCGATTACAACCGCAACGCTAGATGGGAGTAATTCCTACACAATGTACCTTTAACCTAACTTAAACCTTATATTATAAAGTCTTAACCCTCAAACAGCCCTCGGAAGGGGTCTGAGAAAGTGAGAATCGGCCAAAATGTCCTCACTCTGATGGTTTAAAACTCAAACTGGTCCTCACATGTATAGCTACACAAGTACACACACATACACACACACCCATCACTGCAGAGCTAGAACAGAGTACACGTCTCCAGACGCTGGTAGCTTCCTTTGCAAGAGAGAGAGAGAGAGGAAGCATTTTGAGGCGCTCCACCCCTCTGCCTTCCTCCAGCCACATGCAGTCAGGGCTGAAGTGGAATGTTAAGGTGGCTTTGAAGAGGTGTCTGCTTCGCGTCAAGCCGACACGACACACTTATTGTTCTCCGTGCACGGCTGATTATATTATCTCTCGCTTCCACACACGGCAGAGAAAGAGAAAGAGAGAGAGAGTTTAAGGAGATGGGGTGGAGGGTGAGTGAGGTGTGGGGTGCACATAGAGATGGAGATAGAATAAAACAAAAAGTAGCAAAAGGAAGAAGGAGAGAGAAAGAGTGGAGGAGGCTCTAAATCAGGAGACAGAGAGATCACGGCACGGAGACGAGAAGCAGAGCTCCGGGGGCCTCCGGGGTTCGGGGTCTATGTGTAGGCATAATGAGCGGAGCCAAACATATCCAGCCTCATTAATTTCAACTATCAAAGCCACCTTCTCCGTGCGCCACGACGCCTGCTTCTTCTCCCATCTGCAAAAGCCCCTCACTTGTCACTTAAGATCAAAACACGCGAGTAGGAGTTACGCGGGCTATAGTGCAACCGTGAGCTAGAAAAGACACAAGCTCAGTGCTGCATGGCAAAATAAAAAATAAAATAAAATAAAAGAATATTCTGAGAGAACATTTTGCTCTCTGCAGCTACACACTGTCTGGATTTAGACGCCTAAGAATATTCCCAAACACCTGATGTGGAACGGAGACTGTGCAGTGTAATGCGAGCGGTTACGCATCAATATTTATGAAGGGCATCTCCTTGGGATGGGTAACAAGGAGGGGGGGAAAAAAACCCAAAAGTGGAAATATACCAAGGGAGGAGGGGCTCAAATGGAAAAGGGCAATCACACTGGAAGAAATACCACCGTCCTCCATGAAGTGAAAAGTCAATATTCCAATTACTCTCTGTAATGAAAGTAAAAACATTCAAACTGTCAGTGCAGCAATATACAGTGGGGAAGTAATAATCACTGAATGAATGAATGAGAACGTGTTGAATGGAGAAATTAAACTGGATTCATTTGAGGCAATAAAATCTAAAACAACCCGGTGCAGAGAGGAGAGTTTTTATTTTTTTATTTTCTTGCTTTTTGCAGCTTCTTTCACCCATTTGCATCAGTGTTTCCCTCTTTTTTCTCTGCAAGTAAACATGCGCCTCATTACGAGATATTTCTCAGCCGAACGTCAACAAAGCTGCGGCTCGTTCTCCAAAGCAGCAACATCTCATAAAAACTCGTTTTGCTCTGTGATGCTTCTGCAAGCTCCGTGTTTGTGGCTTGTTTGTAAAAACACGGCTGGTACACACACCTTCAGGCGTTTGCAACCGAATTCCTTTGGTTACATGCATCTTACGCGCTCTTCCCACAGCGGCCCGGACAAGGTGGTCATTGTAATGTTATCTCTCGGGGGGCCTCGGGGCATCCAGATTGCACCAAAAAAAAGAAAAAAAAACCCAGACCTTAACATTTGGTCTGCCCTCATGTCCCCTGTTTGCGCCGGCCAAACAAAGGCAGCGTTGATTAAAAAAAGGACGACACCCACAGAGGCGGCTTTTGTGGCTCGGAGCTAAATAAACTGACATTTCCAAAATGCACATGCAATAATGCACATGCTGTTCCTCTGGTTGATAACCTATATATCCCAATTACCAGAGCATCATTTGCAAACAAACATATGGAGAAGAGAAGGAGGTCGTAGGTTGACACCCAGGGAGTCCTCCAGTCCAGATCTTATCACAACGACTCCATTCAAACTCTGTTGTTATAAAACGTCTCAGCGGAGAACGCAGCGTTTCTCTACATGCCGGTGGAGGAAAATAAAGAGTGAGGCTAAAAAAGTAAAAAGCTGTCGAGTGGCAGCCAAGTTTGTGTCATGTCCTATCTCGCTCAGCGTGGTATTTTATCGCCATATCACCTCCCTCTCTCCCTCCCTCACTCCCTCCCTCCCCCTCTCTCACTCTCAGAAAGAGAGAGTGTATGATAAACAACACTTTTCCAACAGCAACATAAAAAACAAACAGCCTCCTCGGTTCACTGTGCCTCCACTTTACCTTTCACTTCGTCCCTGGACTCTCACCTGATTTCCCCTTTCAGATGCCCTGTGCAGCTTTTCAAGAATAAACAGTACACACACACACACACACACACACACACAGACACACAAATACACACAAAGTTGCAGACTTATAGAATCGCTAAAAAAAGGACTAAAGTAAATAAACTGTGAAAACTTTTTCCACTGCAAAAGTTACAGCTATGCAGCAAGCTGGTATTTTCAGGTAAGGCAATGACAGAGAGGGGAAAAAAATGAAAGCGTTACATAAGAAACTGGGTTAAAGCAAAAAAAAAAAGAAAAAAAAAAGAGATTTTCCTGTAATCCGACACCGCTGATGGCAAATCAGGTACGAGTGTGAAAAAGCACAAAGAAACAAAGACACCTCATTCTCTTTGGTCTCTGCCTGCTGGAGACTTTGACTTTTTATAAAAAGCAGAGCGCTGACTTCTGCAGACTGACGCAAAGTTTCTCACACAGACGTTGAGGCTTGAAACACACAACTCATGACGGAGACGTGAGCGGCAGCGGCGTGTGTGGGCGGTGAGGTAACAGGAGAAGGGGGGAGCTGCCATCCTGCACTTTTATCAGCGTTTTATAATGAATCAAATGTGGTGTTTGGTTGTGTTTGTACTTTACAGAGGGATCTGGGGGGGAAATGGAGGACGAGGTCACCTCAGACCCACAGCTGAGTAAATCCTTTGTGTTATTTTACTGCAGAACGAACGACGAGGTCGATTATTTAGCAAATCAGATTTTTTGTTTTTGTTCCTTTGATGTTCTTGAACAAATGAAATGTTTTGTGATATCTCATATATGACTGAGGTCACGACCTTTAAAGTTACTGCATGTTCAGTATGTGGAACATAAATGTTTGAGTCCTTTTAAATGTATTTTCAGTTTTTTTCTTTGTATTTTCAGCATTCAGCACAGCAGCTGAGTCCAAAACTAATTTCCCTACGGGAGTAATAAAGCATATTCTGATTCAGATTTTTTTTTTTTTGCACAGGACATGTATTAATTATGTTTTTCAACATTTTTTTCCCATCATCTAAACCTTGTAAATGATCCAAATTTGAGGAGACAACATTTCAGATTCAGGCCTCTGGATTTCCCACGGCAGCCGACCATAACGAGAACAAAAATGAACAAAACAAAAAAAAAAGCATAAAGATAAAACAACTTTTTCATGTGGATGCTGCAACACAAAGTGAGTTACAGTCTGTTTCTAATATTCAGATGTGAGCTGTGTCCGTGTCAGTCAAGTCCTGTATCAACATGTTCAGCGGCGGCGCTCAGACACAGATCAGTCAGCGAGGCTTTCACTCAGGGCAGGTCAGTCTCAGCGTGGCCACTCTCACTGAGCCGTGGACTCGTCGCTCCGAGCAGCCGTCACCGTGGCTAGTGACAGAAGATGTCAGCGAGCAACTAATCCCTAGTTTAGCCTGCAAAAACAAAGACAAAGGCCTCTCCCTCCTTTTCACTCACTCTTGTTATCCCTCTCGCTGCCAGTCCCCTCTCAGCCTGCAGCCTCCCCACTGCTTAGCAGCCGTCACACACATACATTCACACACATACACACACACACACTCTCTCAGGCCCATATGGAGAGGCCTGGCCGTTGCCATTGTCTCCCAGATTATCTCCTCTCTCAGCACCTGGTAGGGGAGGAGAGATTAGCGTGCCTCCTTGCCGCTTTAAGAATGCTCTCTACTCTTTGACTCCGTCCCGCCACACTTCCTGTTTTGTTCTCCCTGCATCGTGGTCAAGCACCATATGTGGGACTGAATGAGGCTTATCCGTCAGGGGCAGGAGGCTTTTACATGTAGGGGCTGTTTAGCTTGACACTGGCATGTGTCGAGATGAACGGGAGGGGAGGGCAAAGATGAATGGGCCCTGGGTTCAGCTACTTGACATTCTGATACACACACACATAGACACACATACAGAGAGGGCCACATGGTGCACACACACACACAGCAGCTCTGTGATTGTGATGGTGCCAACAGGGGCACACTCACCCATAAGATTACAATGTTACAACAGGCTTAGTGGTGTAGTGGCCAAAAGACTCTTAGCGTGGCGAGACAAAGAGGAAAGCCTAACCCTGTTAAGAAAACTAAACTTAAACTCAATTAATTTACATTTTGCATTTAGTTTTATCCAGTAATCCTCTTAGGCTATTCAAGAAATTAAAATTCTCTGAGAGAACAGGTCATCAAACTCTTTGAAACCTCACATTTCATTGATAAACCATCAACAATATGTTCAATGCAACTGATAAAAAGAAAAGTTGAAGTTGTAAACTGTGTTTGTGTACCATTAGCTAACATGTAAGTTACTGTACCTAGCTTGCTATGGCTAATGGCACAACCTAGATGCTAATGTCTGTTAGAAAGTTAGAATTAATAGTGTTATTAGTGACTTAAATTTACTATGAATGTGGTTTTGAACTGTATGTTAAAGGGATATTTCAGCTTTTTTGAAGTAGGGTTGCACCGAGACACAGGCAATACACTGTTGTCAATGAGGGGCAATTAATCAGCATATTTTCGCCGCCTACGAGAATTCCCATCTTAAAATAATACACTAGTTCAAGAGTATGATCTTAAGCAAAAATGTATAATGCATCAGCTGGTCGGAAAAAAAGTTTGTTTATCTGGAACTACTGAAAATACACTGATTAATCTTCCCTCATTGACAACAGTTTACTGCCTGTGTCTCGGTCCAGCTGTGTTTCTCAGTTGGGGGGAGCAGCTAGACCTTTCTATTGCATCTACTGTACTTAATGGGCATTTGTAGCTCATACAACCCTACTTAAAAAAAAACTGAACTATCCCTTTAAGTTATAATTTGTCAGCGTTTAAGTATCTATGTTATAAAAACATGTTTCTGTATTATACTCTACATAATAACTCCTTTTACAGCCTAATAAACTACAGTGTAATTCAATAATCTCCATCATGAAGCTGCTGTGGTAGTGTGTGTATGTGTGTACTGTGTGTGTATGTGTGTGTTGTGTTTACCACAGGCTGTGTAACCTTTCTGACTCAACCCACGCCAAGGACGACATTTAATACACACACAGATGTTGTTTTCTGATGCTTTCTGATAAGACGGACTGGCAAACAACCGCCAGAGCCTCTGTGTTAGCGAGGTGAAGCCATCAAGGTCTCCAGATAACCTTGTTAGTTCCACTATATGTATGTTCCATAAAACATGAAACTCTGCCAGCTTTAACAACCATGCGAGGCTGACGACTGGAAGTAAACAGAGCTCTAAAGTTACCCACGTCCTTCGCCAAACGCTTTTGTTTCATCATGTTTAATCTACCCAGGAATCAGGGCCTTATTATTTCTTTTTTTTTTACAGAGTGCTATCTGGGCAGTGAATAGCATTGAGGCAAAAACAAAAATCAATAATTACTTTAATTGTGTTAAGCTAATGTTCAGGAAAGCCATCTAAGCTCAGCCAGCCTGGCCGGTACCAGCGCCGGCGCGCAGCAACACAGGGCGGGCAGATAAGAGGACGGCTCTGTTACACCTACGGGCTAATTACAAGCAATTCAACAGACAGATGCTGCGATGACAGTTAATTGATTTGTGAATTAATAATACGGGATAAAATAATTCTGCTGCCAATGTGATTCCACCGTCATGGTACCTGGCCAACGCTCACTCAGGCTGCAGGGAGGGAGGGAAGGAATGTCTACCGATCAGAACAATACTGTGGAGAACAGATGAAGGGCTTTATCTCACAACTTCCTGCCAAACACACACACACAAGCTAGTTCCTGGTAAAAGGAGGATGTAGGAACTTCTAGGAACCGTCCTCTCACTCGGCCCTCTCGGTGGCCGTGTCTCCACTGCAGACAGGACCCACCGGGCTCTTATGGCGATGTGTGACAGTTTTGATCATTGCGAGGTCGTTGCAAGCTTTTTTTTTTACTGCTCTTGTTGCTGTTATTTTTTTCTGGCAGTTTAGACACACATATCACACTTTTTCTTTTTTTAGCTAGCAGGCCTAGTACTGCTACTCTGGTGTTTTACTGACTTATTCTCTCTTTTTTCCGGCCGTTTTTAGTACCGTTGGGCTTTAAAAATGGCGCTTATTTTTGGGGCTTTCTCTTAGCGTCACATCCTGCTTTGATTTTGACCAATCAGTATAGAGTAAATTAATCTCAAACCCCACCGGGACTTTTTCAGGGCTGATCTGAGTAGGGACTTCGTTCGGCCCCGTAAAGGTTCCTGTAAACGGCCCTGTGGGTTCCTGCAGGCCTCGTAAAATTACCCCGAAGTACCTGCAGTGGAAACATGGCCTATTGTTTTGCTGTTCTGTTGTCCAGTCATCACAAGCTAGGAGGCTAAACATTTAGCATCTGGTGAGCGTAGGGAAACACTAATCTACGACCTCTTGTCAATCGTTTTCTTTCTCCCCAGCTCCTCGGGGCCCAGGGAGGAGGAAAAGAAGAAAACTACTGTTGCAAAGACAGACAATGTTAAGAAAGACAGAGTCGGAGGCATGAGTGGATTCACCGGGGCCACGGCCTGAAGGGAGACAGGCCTACGCCACTGTGGCTGGTTAAAGGTTGTTCTGTTGTTATAACCAGGTGTGGGGGGAGGGGGGGTTTGGTGGCTGGTGTTGAGGTGCACAAAGGAGCGCAAGGAGGTTAGGGGGTCACCGGGGACTGAAAATAATGAAGAGGAAAGCCTCATTCACTTCCTTGGTTTAGCCTTTGGCCTATAATGAGGGCTCTTGACACCGGGGAGCGCACTGATACGACACATTTGGCAGCCTGGCAAATTGACCTGGGAGCCTGACGGGTGATTGACAGCTACTCCTCCGGGCTCCTAAAGCTGTCCTGCATGCCTATGTGTGTGTATGTGTATGTGTGTGTGTGTGTGTGTGTGTGTGTGAGTGACAGAAGGATGGAGAAAGTGAGACAGGGAATGAGGTGACAGGGGGGTGGGGGTGGGGGCTGCAGACGATGAAGAGGAAAAATGTAGTAAACCGGCCCTGGAAAGGTAATTGTGGGTAATTTAGAGCAGGACCAAATTAGAATTGAGGTTCAAACATCAAAAATGGTCTGGACCAAAAGTGTTTACCAGACAGGGTAATTCGATATTGGTGCGGGCACTGATGCGTGTGTGTGCTCATGCGTGTGTGTGTGTGCATGCTTGTGTGTGTCGCTGCGTCTCAATACATAATGTATTTCCACCGTGGCTCTGCCTCTGCTGCTTGATAGCTGTCTTCTGGAAATGCTAAAATATTTTGGTGCCAAAAAGCCGCGGCAGAGCCCGGACACATATTCAAGATACAGATACAGAGACGCAGGTGGCACAAAAACACATTTACACGTAAACAAAGATGTTTTTTTTTCCTCTCTGCTTTTATATTTAAATCTACTTCTGCAGCTGTTTCTGTAAAACATCATATCACACTCATTTCGTCACATCATAATTCACTCATAATGTATATAGTGGTAAACACAGCTGTTCATGATGATTACTAGAATCAAACTTTATCAAATGGTACCTTATAAAATAAACCACTCCAGTCGAGTGCATGAGCAAAAAGCAAGCGTTGCAATCAAATCCTGCTGGATTCAGACTGCATTAAATGTGATGGGAAAATTCAATTTATTTCCTAGATCACTACATCTTTCTGTTTTTATTCATATTTGGATGATTGTCAGCAAGTCATAATATGTTTTATAGAGTTTACAGAGGATGTTTATGTCTGTATATAATGCGCCATATGTTGCCTCTTTATGCTGTCAAGGCTTTTACTGTAAATACCCTTTGTTTTTTCCTGCTCGTGTCTTTGTGTACATTGACAGAGAAAAAACATGCTTAATGTGAATGACCTGAGGTTATCGATTTGTACAGGAATGACTGACATAAGTAAATGAATGGTAAGAATAATGCATAATACACTTTTAGTAATGCAATGCAGGTACAGTAAGAAAATAAAAAGATGTATTATGTTGAGATGAGACACTAATGATTCACCATTTGAGATTGATTGACAAGATGGGACTGTCGATCTCACAGGTCATCAGTACAAGCACCTTCTAACGACCCATTGTCGTGTTTCGTTGTCAGGTGACCTCCAGTCGCCGTACTACAAAGGATGAAGTCAGGCGTCGTCGTAGCGACACACAGAAGCAGCGTTATTAGGATGATGGTGGTGTGGATGGATGCGTTGACAAAAACACTCGACCTTCCCTCAGGACACTGCAGTATGTGAAACATGAGTCCACATTATGTCTTTCATCCATCTCATGAACCTCCACTGTGTGTTTATTATTGTAACCATGACGACGACGGCCCTCTGACCTTCATAAGAGTTCTGAGTTGAGCCCAGTTTAACCTTTTCCTGAACCCAACCGGGCAGTTTTTGCACCTAAACCAAACAAAATGACCAGTCGCTCCATAATCCATGTGTTTGTTATTGTAACCATGACAACAAAGGTGCAGTATGCCGCCGCTACTGGTGGTGTTTATTATTGTAACTACAACAGCTGAGGGGTCTGGTCTGGTATGCCTGCTGCGCCCATAGGAGCCCATTCCCCGAGACAAACTATTTACTGTATCTGGTCTAAAGATCCATAGTAGAGGACAAAAGCTGAATACAACACATTATTATTATGATTATGTGTTATAAAATAACTATAGTGATCGTATAAGTGATGTTTATCATTTGAATACTGTGCAGACATGGGCGGAAAGGTCGTTTTAAATCGTCAAAGTTTGAATATGACAGGAAAAGACACTCGAATACAAAGTGAGAATTGAAACCTCACATGTGCCTGTTTTGTAAATCCTCACATCAGAGCCGCAGCCCATAACTCCCCATCGACCGTTGTTGGGGACTGATGGGCTGTGAGGTTTGACTGGTGGGGAAAGGATGAGTAGGAGAATGAGATCTTTATGTCTCTCTCTCAACCGCAGGGACATACATCAGTCTGGCTCAGGTGTAAACACTGACTAACAGTCTATTTATCTGGTGAGCCACTGAGACCCTGACCTCGCTGCTACTCAGCTCATAAAACAGACTCCCAAACCTGGAGGAGTAGGGAGGCGGGGAGGGGAGGGGAGGGGGGGGGGCTTGTACCTGATGTGGAGTGTTTGGATACTGTCACGACACAGTTACCCGGAATGGAAAAACAATATTTTAAGACTGAGGCATAGCTGAGATCGCTTCAGCTGACGAGATTATGAACTAAAATGATCCTGTTTTACCAAGCACTGGGGAATCTGAGGAAGGAAACTGTGGTATTTGTGGTTGTGTTATACAGTAGGTGAAAAAGTGAAGGATAGAGACTGTAAACTGTTGGTTGTATCACCTTTGTATAGTAGCTTGTGGTCTGTGTATTCTATTCTCCGTGTATTTTTTCATTTTTTATGTTATGTGTAGGGACTACAGATGGAAATTAGCTGTGAGCTAAATCTGGTGCAACCATCGCCTCATTGTTTTCTGCAAATGATTAATGTAATTGCACACTGTCCCTTAAAGCAGAAGTAAGTGATATATTTGTGTTAATATAAGTCTTAAATAGTTATATCTTCCGACAGCAATCACTTACATAGAGTGTTTGGACTGAAACACGGGTCTCTCAGTCCCTCTGCTCTGCTCTGAGCCGAGGAGAAAACATTTATCGTATCCTACAGTTTTTATCCAATGAGGAGAGAGAACGGCATGCAGGGCTGTGTGTGCAGCCAAGGAACGCCGTGAATGTGGCGACGTAGGGACGAGGACTGTTATGGTGCGTTCAAGGAAACTCGTATTTTTCCGACCGTGAAGTGGTACCAGTTCGATCTGGTACGAGTTCACCGGTCGGAAGTTACGAGTGGCCGTTATAGTGACTTTCACCGGTAAAACAGGTCGGAAAAACACGAGTGGGTTGCCTGAAACGCTACAAAGTCGTAAGTTGTGACTTGAAGCTGTAATTTACTATTTCAAAAGCCTGCCTGGAACGCAGCATTAGCGAAAACGACCGGACCACTTACTTCTGCTTTAATAAACTAATAAACTAAACTAAAAACTTTTAATGGACTGCATGGTGACACAAGTGTCGTCCGATCATAAACTACAACGTCAGAGATTTGCATCGGCTGCACATTGCTCCCCTGATGATGACGTCAGCGTGATATTTTCAGACTTTAAACTCCACAGAGATCCACAGAGTCTGATGTTACGCACACAGTTTGACATAAAATGATCTTTAAAAGAGAAATCTGTGAGTCCTGACAAAATATTCAAGTCCCTTTGTGTTTGACTGATGTAAAGAAGCAGTTGGTGCTGGGTTACATCTCTGCTGCTATTTCTGAAAGGTTGCCTCCAAGCAGTAAATGTATTAACCTGAGCTCCTCAGTGTCACGTCCACAGGTCTCAACTTGAAGCACAGATGTATATTATGGATATAAAAATAGCTGCTAACTGGTTTTTAATTGTCTCCATTAGTGTGTAATCGAACGCTATGAGGACTCGTGGTGAACCTGTCGGAAGCTGAGACGCTGTCAACACACTGCAGGCGCTCAGCCACCTAATTAACATCTATGTCCTGTAAATGTGCCATTGTATGTGTATGTGTGTGTGTGTTTTTATTCTTTTTCAAATGGTGCAAAAACAAAGCAATCACAACACAACACAACACAACACAAGAAACGCAGGAGTATTTCGGCCGCGGATATCGAGCCGACCGCAACGGCACGAGATAGATAGAGAGAATAAAGCGATGAGCAAATAAAAAGGAAAAGGATGGTGAGCAGTAATGACACAGTGACAGCTCTACTTTATAAGGACAATAATGGTGTCACAGCGTCGTTGAGCCGGCCCCGGTGAATTATCGCCCCCATAGACTCTATTGCTGCCATTTCTCCTTTAAGTCTCCCCGAGGAGCAGCGCCGTCTACATGGCCGCCACATTCCTCTGCCCCCCCGGCCGACATCAGCGGGATGTGCGAGGAGGAGTAACGGCGATGGTCACAGGCCGCTGCTTCTCATATCTCCAATGGTTGTTTTAAAGACAGACTGATGGAGGTGATGAGAGAAGAGGAGGGAGGGAGGGAGGGAGGTGTTTAAGGAGCGTCTCTGTGGAGAAAGAAGGGTTGAGTTATGGAGCGTGGTGGAGACTGGAAACACCTCGCAACCGCTCGCTACTACCGCTGTGGCCGGATGAGTGATGGGATGGATGGGAGTCTACAGCTGTGGCCCTCGACATGCAGGATGCAGGGAGGTGTGTGAGGTCCGCCGGCCTCCCCACACTGCAAAAACTCAGATATCTTACCAAGAATATTTGTCTTATTTCTAGTCAAAATGTAATTTCTAGTCAAAACAAATCTCATTATACTTAAAATAAGACTCATCACATTAAAGGGATAGTTCACCCAAAATTCAAATTTCACTCATTATCTGAGCCTTATATTGAAGCCCCGACATGAGAAATTGTTCTGCCGGTCAGTGCAAATTACGCAAGATTTGCACTGACACAGGAAGAGCAGTGAACTGAGACACTGGGAACTTCCGCTACAAACAAGCTTAAAATATAGACTTATTTAATTTTTTTCGGAACAATTTCTCATGTCGGGGCTTCAATACAAGAGGGACATTACAGACAAACTGTGTGGAGGTATTTGGATGTTTTTTGGTGTGTCTTTTTGGACGAAGAAAGTTGGTATCCCTTCACAACCATTATATGGACAAATACTGCTGCGCGGACCCCCCCGTAACTCAGAGAAGGCACGGAGGACTCTGAAAATTCTCCCAGCTCTTAGTTGACATGAGGGTGAGTAGATAATGAGTGAAATTTGAATTTTGGGTGAACTATCCCTTTAAAAAGTAGCTTGTTTTAGACACGTTTTACGTCTTTCAAGCATATTTTCACTTGAAATAAGTAGAAAAAGCACAAAAAACTTGCTTTAGCTGACAGATTTTTCTATTTCAAGTGAAAATGTTTTTGAAACAAGTGAAAATGATCTGAAAACAAGTTAATTTTTAGGTGATGAGTCTTATTTTAAGTGGAAAGAGATTAGTTTTGACTAGAAATGAGACATTTTTTAACAAGAAATAAGACAAATATTCTTGGAAAGATTTTGAGTTTTTGCAGATACTCTCCTCTTTCTCCTCCTCGGGGCTCGATCTTTGTCTCTTTGTCCGCCTCCCTCCCTCTGCTCCTCTGTTTCCCTCTCACCTGACGCTTGTTGTTTTCCTCACATCTCCTCTCCAGCTGTTTCTCTCCTCTCTGGTGTCTGCCCATCACCCTCCCTCGCTCCTGCTCTCTCTCTCACTTCAAACTGTGCAATAATAAAATCAAAATGAGTTGTAGCGTTCAACAACAACAACAACAGCAGCTCAAACATCATCCTAAAGACCCGGCCCTGTGTGTTAGCTGCTGCACAGCTCCCAGCTAACAAACAACAAGAACAAATGAAAGATGCTAACTGATTCCTCCTCTGACCATGCTGTTGCTTTTATAACTTATTAACATATTCACCTTTCATTGGCTCAACTGCTGCTAACTAAGATAATAACATTTATACAGGTTCACACCTCCTCCTCCTGAAGATGTTATAATGTTTGGGTTTTTTTCTGGGCTGGTTTGACAGCCGAGTCCTCCAACAGGTGCTGATCGAAGTCTTTTGATGGTTTCTCCCTGCAGAGCAGCAGAGTCTTTTCCACTGAAACTGAACTGTATTAACATTTCAAGTCGTCACTTCCTTGATGTAAAATCGTGTCCTCCCCGAGTCGGCCCACAGCTACTTCACTGACTGGAATGAAAATTAGACTTTTCACACTCTAACTACTTTTCTTTTACTTTCCAATTTAAGTTCAGAGTCCCATCAACATGTTTCTTATATATGTTTTCTCCACTTATTCTGAATATAATATATAACAAGCATGAATATGATAAGTGACATAATGCTGTATGTATTGGTAGATAGAGAAAAACTACTTCATCTAACCATTTTATTGCAGTGAACACACAGTGAATGGTTGGTCAATGGATGATCTTTATGTTTCCTTCCTCACATCTACAGTATTTGAATAAAGCTGAGTTCATATTTCTAATCTGGTTTCATTCACATGTTTTTCTGTTTCTGTTTCCAGACAATGGAATAAACCTGAAACAGCAGCGTATGAAGACTGGATGTGAACTCCTCAGCTGATTTCATACCTGCACTCCAGCCGAATACAAGGTGAGTAAACTCTCAGCTTGTTTATCCTCCACCTTGACATCCCTGCCTGCACACGTCTACTAATCCACTCTCACTCTCCCTTCCACTCACTCTCTCTCCCTCTCTCACTCTGTCCCTCCTCTGCTCCCGCTCCTCTCTGCTCCGTGAGGAAGTGACGATGACACAGCACGCCATCCTGATTACAAGGTTAAAAGACACAGACGGAGGAGTCACACAAACACTGGCACTGCTGCGGTCGCCCTCGCTAAAATAGAAACGACGTCTGTCAGATGCGGCCGTAATCCTGTTTATGATGTGCGTGTGTGAGTGTGTGTGTGTGTGCTCTCTGACAAAAGCCTGAATCATGCACACACACACAAATACACACACAGCAGTCAGGATGATGAAGGATGTCTGTTTGCATTGGTCATCTCCAGACCAGCAGATTGAATGAGACAAGATGTGTGGGTGGGTGAAGAGGAGGAGGAGGAGGAGGAGGAGGGGGCTCATGGCATCACTCTACATCACTAGATAAGATGTTCATTCTGTGTGTGTGTGTGTGTGTGTGTGTGTGTGTGTGTGTGTGTGTGTGTGTCACCTACACTGCAAAAACTCAAATATCTTACCAAGAATATTTGTCTTATTTCTAGTCAAAATGTCATTTCTAGTCAAAACTAATCTCATTATACTTAAAATAAGACTCATCACATAAAAAAGTAGCTTGTTTTTAGACACGTTTTACTCCTTTCAAGCATATTTTCACTTGAAATAAGTAGAAAAATCTGATAGTGGAGCAAGTTTTTCATCCTTATTACAAGCACAAAAAACTTGCTTTCACTGGCAGATTTTTATACTTATTTCAAGTGAAAATGAGTTTGAAACAAGTGAAAATGATCTAAAAACAAGTAAATTTTTAGGCAATGAGTCTTATTTTAAGTGGAAAGAGATTAGTTTTGACTAGAAATGAGACATTTTGACAAGAAATAAGACAAATATTCTTGGAAAGATTTTGAGTTTTTGCAGTGTACTCAATGAGACAGCAAAAAAACACAAAACAAACACTACCTTCTCTTTTCTTTTTCCTTGTCATCCCATTCCTTTCCTCATCTCCATCTTTTTAACTAAGCTGATTAAAAAGGCAACCCCCCACCATCACTTCCCATCTCCCCCACCTCTACTCCTCTACTCGCCCCCCACCCAGCCCTGCAGCCCCACGGCGGCGCGGGACAGCGAGGGGCCTTCGCTGCCTTCTGCATGAATATTAAGTGTGGGATTTGTGTCGCGGGTTTGAAATTGGAAATCACAAGTTTGACTAATCAGCTTTGGAGGTTCCACATTCAGGGTTCGTGTGTGTATCTGTGTGTGTTTTTTGCATGTGTGCGGACATGTGTGTGTGCATGTGTGTGGAGTATGCGTATGCATCTCTTCCTTCGTCTCCAGTGGCAACAGAGAGCCCCTACAGACTCACTCACACACACACACACACCCTCACCACCACCACCACCCCTGATCCTGCTGCGAGTCAGAGTGCTTATTCACTGGCTCGGTGGGGCCAAATACACCCTCCAGCACACACACACACACACATATACACACACACACAGCCCTCCACCCCTTCACTGCATTCACTCCCACCCACCTCTCATTTAAAAAGGGACCCAGAAATAGCCCAAGAGGCTATTAGGAAAAATACAGCCAGAGGAGGAGGAAGCTGTAGGGGTTTACAATCCAAAGCCATTCAAGGGTGCACTCCAGCATCTCCCTCCCTCTCTCCCTCTCTCCCTTCCTCTCTCTCATTCTTTGTCTCCCCCCTTGTCATCCATCCCTCTGCCTCGCTCTCTCTGCCTCTCTTTGTTCTGATGAATCAGTGCTTTAGTGAAGATGCTCATTATGGCTTGATAGCTGGGGCTCGTTCAGTGTCCCCGGCATTGGTGGAAAATGTGGAAAGAAAGACAGAGAGATGAAGAGAAAGGGAGAGAGAAATGGAGGGTGGGGAAAAGAAATGAAGGAGTGCAACAGGAAAAAAAAGGAGAAAAAGCATAAAAATGAACGCACAAGTAGGAAAAAAAGGAGCGTTAATGACTAAAACAGAGGAGATGAACGCGTGTAGATTGGTGGAGGATGAAGTGAAGAGGAAGACACGACCTGGAGGAACAGATCACGTCTTATTCATCTGAATTCACATTTTCCACCGAGGCCTCCGTGACCTTTTCTATATTCTGATCATACTTACAACTTACTTGTCTTGTCTCATGTCATATGTGGGTAAGAAGCAAATGTACTCAACCCCCGTGTTAAATCACTTTAATGAAGCACTTTAGCTTCAGGCTCGGAGCCGCCGCCATCAATTTACGAGCTGCAGCTTCTTCAGGTTTTTCTCCGAGAGAGAGGAAAATAAAAGAACATTCAAAGGAATTATTGATCACAGCAATAACGTCAAACACGCTTCTCCTTTATTTTTTTGGCTTAATGTCTGCGCTGCTCGTACAAACAGACGTGTTTTATAGAAAGTGGATTTGCAGATCTGTGATGTATTTGGCAGCTCTGACTGACCTGAACCTGCCTCCTGACAGCACTGTGTCACTGTATGAAGACACACAAAGAGCTTCTCCATGTGACGATATCTCCAACCTCTTCATCTCACAGTTTATGACCTCACAGGACTGGAAGAACGGCTCCATGATCACAGTGATATATACTATATAATATATAGATAGATACAACACCTTACTGTATATCCATGAGTCAGACTCTGGGGTGGAGGGAAAAAAAAGTATCTGCAGAGATTTAATATCATCATATAGCAGCGCAGTCAGACAACAGATATAACAATAGTTTATCTGTGAACATCTTCTTCCACATGGGACGGTTGAGGAGGAAATAGAGGTGACAGAGAAACTAGAAATAATAACTGAGATTTCTGAAACGCTCATTTTAAAACCACTGGAGAGATGAGTTGTGTTTTGGAGAGATGTGCAGAAAAGTGAGACGTATTTTATAAAGCAAAGCAGCAGAAGGCAAAATATCATTAAAGCAGAGGTAAGCGATCCGGTCGTTTTGGCTAATGCTGCGTTCCAGGCAGGCTTTTGAAACCGTAAATTACAGCTTCAAGTCACAACTTACGACTTTGTAGCGTTCCAGGCAACCCACTCGTGTTTTTCCGACCTGTTTTACCTGTGAAAGTCACTATAACGGCCACTCGTAACTTCTGACCCGTGAACTCGTACCAGATCGAACTGGTACGACTTCACAGGTCGGAAAAACACGAGTTACGAGTTTCCTTGAACGCACCATAACAGTCCTCGTCCCTACGTCACCGCATTCACGGCGTCCCTTGGCTGCACACACAGCCCTGCATGCCGTTCTCTCTCCTCATTGGATAAAAACTGTAGGATACGATAAATGTTTTCTCCTCGGCTCAGAGCAGAGCAGAGGGACTGAGAGACCCGTGTTTCGGTCCAAACACTCTATGTAAGTGATTGCTGTCGGAAGATATAACTATTTAAGACTTATATTAACACAAATATATCACTTACTTCTGCTTTAACTCAATACTCCTATGGACATGTAAAGAAATCTACATGTGCAAAATTAACAGCATGTGCCTTTAAAAAAAACAATAGCAATAACTTCATGTGGACAAATAAGGTAAAGATGCTGCCATGTGACCTATGATGAAAGAGTGAGTGAGCATGCATGATTTTTTTAATTGCACTGGATTGAATGGAAACTCTTGCTGTCTGGATCGTAGGAGGAGGAAATGCATCTGGAACATCTGGTCCACTTTAGAAAATTGGTTGGTCGTGTAAGGAATGTTGGGCAAAGGCCATTTATTTGTATGAAAGAAAAAGTTACACAACCGCTGCTCTTACTGTTTAAATCATTTCAACAAAAACAAAAAAAAAACTTGAAACATGTTTTTTTTTAAAAACCCAGACTGTGCTGAGGTCAGATTTTAACTTAGTCCTGATGGGGAGGCTGTGTTTCGCTGCTGTGACCTTGACCTCTGATCTTTCCGATATAAATACCATAATTACACACGGAGCACATACAGTACTTCAGGGCATTACACTGTATCTCAATACAGCAGGAAGTTGTTTTATGTGTGTAACGGTACTCTAGTAGTTTTTTTTCTTCCCTCCACAGTCAGTTTTATCATCCAGGTCTCACTACCAAGCTCTGCTCCGGCCGTCCTGCACCGTCATCCCTCATCCTGCTGTGATTTATGAGGAGAGATGAGTGGAAACACACACTCACACTCTACTCTCTCTCACACACACAGCACAATCCAAATCTGAATACAGTACTCAGCCATATACATAAAACCATAACTGATTTGCTTTATTGTCTGCCCTGTCAGCTCACACACACAATGCCCTGGAATGGAACAAACCACAACTTCCTTACAAAAGGTCATAAAACCGATTTTAATCGACATCCTCGACTGCCATTAAAACACGGCCGTTATTCTGGGTAAAACTGACTGCAGGTCAGCTCGGCGGCGAGCCCTTAATGACGGCCATATCTCTGCAGGATGTTTAATCACAGTATAGAGACAACCAGCGATTCCTGGACGGAGGAAAAGAGGACACTCTTTCTTTTCTTTCTCAGGAAATTATAGTATATTATAAGTGAGGTTGCTTCTTATTGATAGTACAGAGCTTATTAGCAGGGACTTGCATGGTGTGTTTGGTTCAATCAGTGAACTGAGTCAATCGGGCCGACTAGATTAAAATTCCTTTGTTATTAACTTCCACAGTAATTTCCTCTGGCATCAACAAGCTCCACCAATCACAGTGGGTGTGATGGAAACTCAACGATACTTATGTGAATTCCTTGAATGCGAGTGAAAACCTGCCGGGCTCCGAGACCTTTGGCTCCTCGATTATCAGCGATGACATCATCATCATGTGCCCATTATCTCGCACCAACAAGGCCGTGTGCTAAGAAATGTATATTCAATCATGAATATACTTGAACTGCCTTTTGTTTCTATGTGATAGCTGTGATCTGTTGTATGTGTGACGGTTGCATGTACAGTAATGTTTTTAATTTTTCTTAGACCTACTGCAATCAAATTGCCCAAGTTGGGACAAATGAAATTACTTGACTTGACTTGACTACACTCAGAAATAAATCTTCAACCAATAATCTGTAACAACAATTCTGATTAAAATTCTCATTGGATTACAAGGGCTGCCACACCAATATTTTTTTTTGGTTGTTTGTTAATTTGATTGTTTCCCTCTTTTGTTTAACTCCTATTATGCTGTCATATACTGTATGTGTAACTGTACTGTTACTATTGTATAGAAATGTGAACTGGAATGACTGAATTATATGTTATTATTGCAACTTTCAATAAAGTTGAGAAACAAAAAAACAAAAAAAAAACAAGGCCATGTGCTGCCGTTACTCTGCTGATGGCATTAGAAACGCCTGGTGTTATTATGGTCCAACAATGAGCTCAAACAGGTCCCGGTGCTCAGGTAGACTAACAAAGCACTTGTCCCATTTTGCTAGAGGGGGCTTGAAGACGAGTCTGGGCAACAACTAGAGCCTGAACTGAAGAGAAACCTGCAGACAAGCCCCCCAGGCTTTCTCTGCCATACTCCGGTTTGACTCTTCTCTATCTGTGTGGAATGATGGCGCAGAAAACCAGAAAATGAGCCGCATGACCTCAGGTTATACACTGGACCGACAGGCACAGAGATCCAACTGTCACATGAGGAAAACTTGCAGCTGTCAAAACTAAATGAAGCTTAAAAACAAATAAATAAAGTCAACTATCTTCTTTTTAATAATGACTTATTTCCCAGAAGCTGAATTTCTTGTTATTACATTCAGTGGCCTCTTTTGAACTTTCCTTTTTATGTGACGCTGCTTCTTTACAATATATTGTCACAGCCAAATGCACCACTACAACAGCCATTCATCCACACGGCAGCGTTATTAACTTGTTAAATTAGAACGGACCTCTATTATATGAGAAATTACTTTTCCAGAAGTGTTTGTGAGAGGACGACATTTAGCAAAAGACGAATTTTGGTCAAAAAAAAAAAAAAACTTTCAAAAGACTTTTCACATGAACAGCGAGGGGGAAAAATGGGCGAAAGGTTTTCACTGTTTCAGCACCTCCTCATGAGTCAATCTCAAATATTGGAAGGAGGCTTAAGACAGATGGAATGTGTCAGTGGCTGGTCTCGTGGATTTGGGATGTATTCACCCATTCAGCTCCCTGTAATTACAAAAGGCTCTCGCTGAGATCCGATTTGCCGCTGGGAGCTCGTTCAAGGCGCGGGGATTGGAAAACGACAATGGCGAAAGTCTGACAAAGGGAATATGGATACTGCTCTTAAAATAAAAAATGGAGAGAAGAAGTGAGGCTGCTCCTGTGGTGAGTGCACAGGCTCGCCGGCTCAGATGTGGACGAGGTAAATTTAATTACGTGCCCTGTACACAGTGGCCAGGCCTTTGGATTACAATGGACTGACTTCAGGATGCAGTTGAACCGAGGAACGTGTTGGTGACACAGTTTGCTAATTGATGCAGGAGCTGCTGGTCAGTGCTTAACTCTTAAAAACTGTCTGAAATATAGAAACATTTTGCATATTAACCAATTTTTTAGCAATTATGCGATTACTGCACCGAGCAAATGACAGCAGAGATTAGAGAAACTAGTCTTTATGTGTTTGCAGGTCGATACCTGAACAGCTGATTAAAGACTAAAACTGCTGATGGCAGATGATCTTTTCCTCTGATTTTAAAAGCTGCAGTTTTTCTCTGATAATTAGCAAAACCTCAAATAACATGGAATCGTAAAACTGTAATTTTGCCCAGAGAAGCATCAGCTAACATGAGATCTGAGGGTTGGCGTAGCTGCTTGATGTGTGATAGTCCCCGGTCGGCCCTCGGCCCTCGGCCCTCAGTCAGTCAGTCAGCACGCTGCTCAGGATGCAGCCGCAGAAATGAAGCTCAAGGATGAAATTGACAGAAATTGGAGCAGAGACTGGAGGGAGTTTATTTTGGGAGCAGCTGATATGGTGGTAACATGGTGTGGTGCTGGTGATTTGTAACTGGAAAGGCGTTGAGCAGTGGATTAAACAAACAAGTCTTAAAGGGATAGTTCGGAGTTAGTTTTTTAGGAGAAATGTAGATGCACAGGAAAGTGCTGTTTGACAACAAGAATAAACCGTTTAAGTACACACCAAACTGATATTGAAGTGGCTAAAACATATTTTTGCACATCTGTAGCTTCTGTATGTTTGCAGCTGATACTTAACTGCAACTTTCCCTTTAAGATATTAGATTATAATTCATATTTTGGTGGTGGCCTGCATGTATTTCTAGGTAAAAGTGGTGAGGAGTAACATTAGCTACATCCCTCTCTGTGTTGTTGTGCATGTTTTCATACAGTATGGTTTGGTTTCTTCTGGTTTTCATCTACTTTCCTCATCCGGGGGTAACTTGCATCAACTAACCAGCTGTTTACTGAAAATTTGGATGAAGGCAAATATCGACTTTCTTCTTGTATTTGTATTTTATTTAAAGTCGTTTAATATTCTTTTTGATCAGCTGGAAATACTGAGTCTTATTCTTTTGGGCTCTGCTTTGTAGTTGCATTTCAATACTTCTCCAGCTCTGGTCTGAGCTCTTTTTCAGACAGAGGAAGGGAAAACCTTCAAAACTCCCCCCACGGCTCTTTGAGCGTTCATTTCACAGTAAACAATAACTTCTCTGGCCTCGCTTCACCGGCTGCACACGTCAGAGCAGAGAAGGGGGAAAATGCAGCAGTTAGCACCGCCACCGCTGCCTGACACGCTGAGGCCACTCCTGCGTGTTTACATTCACCGTGACTGAAGAGAGATAAAAGCAAGGTGGTGGTGAGGAGGAGGAGGAGGCGTGAGAGTCATCTGCTCGCTGACATGGTTCGTATAGTGCAGACTCACGCTCGGCAGCCACCTGCCTCTCAATCACGTTCCTCACCTGATCTATTTCTGGAGCGTCTGTGAAGAGTGTGAGAGCGACCGGGGATGAAAGCAGCGACGCTACGGTAGCGGAGAAGAAGAAGACCCCGTGATTAGTTTATGAAATTGGGTTACTGTATCTATTATGTGAAGTTTCTCACAGAGGAACCTCGTATTCACGTAACAGCAGAGCGAAGTGTGTGTGTGTTATTACACTGCAAAAACTCAAAATCTTTCCAAGAATATCTGTCAAAATGTCTAATTTCTAGTCAAAACTAATCTTTTTCCACTTAAAATGAGACTCACCACCTGAAAAAGTTACTTGTTTTTAGATCATTTTCACTTATTTCAAACAAATTTTCACTTAAAATAAGTAGAAAAATCTGCCAGTGAAAGCAAGTTTTTTGTGCTTGTAATAAGGAAAAAAAAACTTGCTCCACTATCAGATTTTTCTACTTATTTCAAGTGAAATATGATTGAAAGAAGTAAAAAGTGTCTAAAAACAAGCTACTTTTCATGTGATGAGTTTTATTTTAAGTATAATGAGATTTGTTTTGACTAGAAATGACATTTTGACTAGAAATAAGACAAATATTCTTGGTAAGATATTTGAGTTTTTGCAGTGTACATAAAGACAGGTTTCTCTATGACTGAGTTCGGGGGGAAAAGAACAATCCACGTTTTCTACCAGTGTGTGATTCCTCCCAATTAGTTTCTGTGACATTTTCAAAACAAATCTTCCGATTCATTACAAATGGTGGAGGAGAAGATGTCAGACCTTCAGGAGAGTTGAGGTGGGGGGTGGGGGGTGTGAGGGGGGGATTAACTGTCTATTTGCAGCTGCTGATTGTCAGGAATGAGATGCCCTCTGGTCCTGATCAACCCAAACTCATCTTCAAAACCTCCTCATACCCCCCCCCCCCCCCCCCCCCCCCCTCCACCCCCTCCCAAACATCTCCAGTCCCGTTTAGTCTGCTGGGGCACGCCTGCACTAAACGGCACGCTCCCCTTCTTTCCCTTTCATCTTCTCCTTCTTGTGAAAATTCATTAGATGCTGCATGCATGTCTTCCAGGCTTCCAATTTTGAAGGACGCTGATAAAATACATACTGTACGTGCAGCCTTAATCAGCTTGATCCACTTGATGTAGAGTTGAGGGCGAGATGGGTCTATACCATCACCCCCCCTCCTCTCCCCTCTCCTCTCCTTCTCTCCTTCTCTCTCCTTCTCTCAGTCTTCTGCGATCTGCTTTCAGGCTGTTTGCTTTCTTAAATGAACGTAATGGTACAAACGGAGGATAAATTGCCTTCTTGTGCTCCATCTCATCACATCTATCCCACAGGGCCCTCGACGAAGCGGGAGGGTAAAAAAAAAAGAAGAAAAAAAAAAAAAAGAAAACAGACCAGGAAAATAATTCACTTGCTTTGCCTGGGAGATACACATTGCTATCTGTGTAGAGCTCCTGCGATAAGGCTGATGTGCATTTGGTGCATTAGGCCTCCTGCACTATCGCCTCTGCACAGAACAGGCTGAGAGTAAAAAGGGCAAAAGTCAGAGCACAAATGTGCGTGTGCATGTATCGGACTTGCTCCCTCATTTTGTAACCTATCTACAGGGGGTTTACGCGGGGCTTTCTGCAGAGCTGCATGCATGGGGGAACTGAAACAGCATCTACAGTACCTACACACAGACCAGTCCTGCAGACAGCAGTAACAACGGCTGACCTGAGGATTCACGCCGGCTCGTTGGTTTCCTTCATCACACCGCCAGGAGCTCGCATCCCAGATGAACTCTCTCCATTACCTCAGTGTCCGCTTTTTTATTCTCAATTAAGAGCGGGAGACGGCACGACTCCAGACATCCACTGTGACACTGATTTCACACCCACACGGCGATTGCTCACAGGGAGTAATGGGAAAAAAAGAAAAGAAAAATGCCGGAGAGAAAACAAAAGGCAGCGCCAAAACATGGGGGGATAAAATGTGATGCAGTCAGCAGCATCGGCTCCTAAGTCTTGTTTAGTTCGGGATCCTACAAGAGGTGAAGGAGCCCTGAGACAAAACACAGAGTAAGGAAAGTGGAATTCGTTACCAGTAATGTATGTGTCAAACCGGGCCTTGATGCCTCACATATCAGCTTTGCTCCCATGGGAACCGGGAGAAAAGAAAAAAAGAAAAAAAAAACATTATTAGAGACGCGCGAGCTGATATTAAAGTCTTAACGCGAATGCAGAGGTCGTAAAAGATTCATTTGTTTACCGATGAATTATTGAGGGGAAGGATTTAATCGAAGTTACAGATGCTGCCGTCAGAAAAGTGCTGCTAATCTCGCTTTGATTGCATCCAAATGAAAATATAGACAATAAAAATCAGAGAGAGTGATTGTTGATTGTGGAGTTAATTACAGGCGCCCGAACAAGAGACAGCAAACAATAAAAAAATAAATAAAAAAAGTGATTATTTCAGATTGGCTCAGTGATCATCTGATTAAAGTGGAACAGTGTTGTTCACGGTAACTGACTCTCCCTCTGCATTACTTTAATGGACTCATCTACAGGTCCATTCACACAGTATAGAAGTCTATAGCTCAGAATCAAACCAAACCGTTATGAAGCCGTTTCTACATCTGAAACACAAGAATTAACTGTTCTTAATGACGAAGGTGATGATCAAAGCTCCATCAGCCTGTCCGTTAAGGTTTTTTTTTTTTCTTTTTTTTCTTTTCCACCTAACGACTCGACTTCTGACGGCGAGGTGAGGTGAGGGGGGAGAAATCCTCACAAACTTTCTCCAGAGATGAAAAGCCTGACCTTTTATCGGCACGGGAAAATGCATTAGCTACCTCGTAATCCAATTTCAAGACCATGCAAAGTGGAGGTTTTGACTGAATTTGAGTGTGGAGAGAGCAGAGAGGGGGGAGGAGGAGAGGAGGGAGAGGGGGAAGAGGGCGGAGGAGGGAGCAGCCCGGTGAGTGTTTCTTTAGGTGAGGATCTCTGGGTTCTTCTTCCTTCTCTCTGCCTGCCAGGCTTTCTGGAGCTGCTAAGTTGTGGAGGACTTCAAGGGCTTTGCACTGCTGAGCTCCGTGAGCTCCATATCTCTTCCTCCCTCCCTCGCCTCACCTCTCCTCCCCCCTCCTTCCACCTCTTCCTCTCTGTGTCTCCCTCTCTCTCTCTCTCTGACTCTTTCTCATGCCCATGCTCTGCGGAGCTTTAGAAAAACTCGACTGGGTAATGGGAGCAGCAGTCAATCAAATTGCGGTTTCAAAAGGTGATGCTTTGTTTCACGCTCGCTTCCCACAAATCCCATCGAGCCCTGGCAACCTGTCAGATTGTCGTTCTGAAACGCAGCATCCAACGGCAGTCACCCAAACCCCACGCTTCCTGGGCAGATGGAGGGGTTGACTTGTCAGCTGCCTGTCAAGAAATGAGGTCATTCCATTTTGCTGGGTCTACCTTTTTAATAAGGTTGGGAGGAAAAAAAAAAAAAAAAAGTGAAAACAAAAACACTGAGTTCAGGTGTTTACTACTGACTCACTTTCATGTAAAACTCTGCAACAGACAAGAGGAGAATTCATGCTCCGGGTTTTTAAGGGGGGAAAATGATATTTACGTTTGTTTTATAAACGGTTTTAACAAAACCGAACATCGATTTCTATTGGTGCCCTTCAGTTTTTACTGAGTCTGACAGCGCTGTCAAAACACCGCCGGTGCTGCCAGCTCTAATAACCCCGGCGCCGGGTAATAAATTGTCAAATGAGTTCTTGTTGTGCCGTGATCTCGTAGAGGAGGAACAGTAAAACCTGATCCGGCGGAGTGGACAGGATCTCCGTCTGCCCACGGCGACCGGGGGGGTCCTCGTATCTGCCGAGGGTTTATGAGCTCAGGTCTGACTCACTCCAGTTTTACAGTCGCACTGACCTTCCCATTAGGGCTCCATTATCAGAGCTCTATTAGACAGAGAGGGGCGTATTCCCAGGCTATTTATCCAGCTGCTGCGTCTTCATATGAACTGCAGTGGGTAAACAAGGGTGCAGCTTTGGAGAGTCATGGGTGAATGCTTTTATTATGGCATAAAACGAACACACATGTGGATAAACACACGAAACGTAAATAAAGTCCAAGATTCAAAAAAAAAAAAAAAAAAATTAAAAATACAATGTACAGTTACTGGCAATTGCAGCCATTTGGACCCCACCTCCTCTAACAAGGCACACCTCCCCACATCAACCGAAGGGCCCCTAAGTGTCTCTAATTAGTCGACTGGATCTAAAGAACCTTCGTCTATTTGACTAAAATGTTGTGTTTTTTAATGACAGCGCCGAGGATGTACAGTAAACAAACCGATGGGAACCCAGACTCCCGGGTGCGCCGGCGCTGTTTGAAGTCTTTCCAGCTATGCTAATGTTTGACTAGGTGGCTTTTAGATGAAAGACACTGATTAGCTCCAACGCTAGTCATCCCTCCGACACACACTCGCCTCGCCTCTGTTTTCCAGCGTTCGGTGGGTGTTTTTTTCCCAGCAAAGGCCCTGAAAAATAAAGGAAGGCTGTCAGCTAATTTCAACTCAATTTACTGCCGTTTAACTTGGTCCCTGGAACCAATCTTTACAAGATAAGATTTGTGCAGTTGAGCCATGCTTCTAGAAGTCATATGATAATCAGGAGATGGCTTCCACCATGGTTATATCCCCCATATAACGTTATTTACTATGCTGCAGGAGACTGTGTGGACGCTGGCTGACAACACAGCGCTGCTTTACTCTGTTTTTATGTGTGCGTGTATTTTCTATACGAGAGTTCTTTTTGCGAAATTTACGACAGAGAAAGAAATCAACAAATTGCACGACTCTAAAAGTGGATGAAGTTGATTCATTCAGGTGTGTTTCTGGCAGATTTCCGGACCGTGGGACTGAGCTCCACCAGAATAAAACTCCAACATCCCTGTGAGGTACGTAGGCTCCTTAATCTGCCCCTCTGATCGCAGCCCGTTTCTCCGGGGGTCAGCCTCAGAAGGCGGTAGCAGTATCCAGGTCAGTGTTAAACGCTGCTGCTTCATTCTGCTCTTTCATACTGAAGACTGACTGACAGCCAGGAATCAGCAGCCTTTCCCTGGGCAATCCCCATCTATTTCCTTTTCCTGCACCTTCAAACAGGAGGTTCGTGTTATCTCTGCCGCTCTGGGTTAAGTAGCAGCAGCAGCCGGATAAAAAAAAAAAAGAGAAATTATAAGCCATGCTGGGTCTGTATGTGGCAAAACAAAAGTTCTGAGACCAATTTTGCCGTCTTGGTGCATGGTACAGATCAGAAATGATTGAAAATTCTGTTATGCTGGCACTTTATAGTATGCAACTTCTATTAAGTTTAATTTAGAAATGCAAATTACTGTTTATATTTGTTATGATATGAAAGTGACGGGAGTCTTGAATCTGAATGTCTTTCAAGCTTTTTTTGTGAATCGTAAATAGAAAGCCTCTGAGCTAAATAAGAACCAGTGCATATTATTATATCTCAAAGGCAGCAAGACAAATATTACAGGCATACAGCCGGGGCTGGCGTACACAAGATATGCAAAGCGGCGAGAGGTGCAAAACAAAAAAGCAGTGTTGAACATGCAGTGCATATTTCAAATCAAATAACAACCCTCGCGACGGCTAATCCTGTCCCTGAAAGTAAAACTCCACACTGCACTATCAATACTGACGGCTCAGACCCCAAACTAAACATAAGCTTGTACGTATAATTAACATTCAATACTGAGCTTTCTGCGTTGAAATAAACCCATGAAGGTGAGAACTGATAAAACAAGAGAAAGGAAGAGACGAGATAAGACGGGTTCTTTTGTATGTTACACCGATGAATTTCAGAGAAACTATAATGTGTGTGTGAGCCGGGGCCCAGAGGAGAGGAGGCTAATGAATGTTGAACAGAAACATGGAGCAGGTTTCAAATGGGTAAATCTGAATAAACCAAAACAACCATTAAAGATGTATTTTAAAGTTACACCGAAGCAGCAGGAGGAACTTGGCCTTCAGCAGATCATTATTAATAGGTTTCCCTACTGTATCCCTACACAGAGCTTATTGACATCCCCACTGAGGATCAATAGCAGGGTGTCTATCACTGACCAACATCTGATCTGAATACAGCGGCCGACTGAAGCCCAATCAAGCGCCGCCTGTCCGTCTCTCTTCAACCAGCTGCCAGGATTATCGCCAGCTTCACTGCGTTGGGAGTGGGACAGTTTACTGTACAGTGAGCGGACGGCTGTGTGCGACACAGTGAAGGCCATCCTGAGGAAACAACACGTGGAGGTAACCTTCACTCTGGACGTATGGATCAGTGGCCTTCGCTAAGCCCCACGTGTATTGGCACATGGATTTAGCTTCAGCTATGGGAGAGGCCAGATAACCTTGTCATATCTGCTCTGACAGCCACGGGAGGGTCACAGGATGGATACATGTAAATCCTTATAAAAACACACACGCACACACACTCATCAGGCCTGCAGTGAAAGGTCACAGGAGGTAAAGCTGCTTGATTATGAATATTAAAATCATGATTATGCCTTTGTGTCTTTGGACACATGGTACGTTTAAAAAACATTTTATAACTAAGAACTGTTTCGATAAGTGGCACAGAAACTCATGCACAATATATTTAACTGTCTTAATTTATTTTACAAACAGCTCAGAGGAGCTAACTAACTAATTCACCAGCCAACAATGACTGATTACAGCGGTGCGCCTCAGTCACACTTCCTGCTGATCTCTTTCAGAATAAAGTCTAGCCGTAGTTGCACAATGGATTGTGTTAGTGTTAAAGGGATAGTTCAACATTTTTGGCATATTGGCCCATTGACATTATCCCTATAGTCATAGCAGTAGGTTTGTTACCTTTATTTGTCAGTGCAAGCTATTTTTAGAACTGCGGAGCAGAGCCGCGAGCTGCTCAGAGCTACGCTACGGAGGCTAATGGGATTTCTTGGTTTCCCTCATCAAACTGATCAAATACACAATCCAACAACTCCAAAATGCTCTGGTGGACAAGTTGTGACCTGCACATTCACCACGTTATGAGATAATAATGGACTGTCTTATTTTATTTCACAAACAGAGAGGAGCTAACTAACTACTGTAATTCGCCAGCCAACAATGAATGATTACAGCGGTTTCTTGTCGACCCCGCGGCACTGCTCTACCACACTTTTTAAAGAATAAAGAATAAAATCTAGCCGTAGTTGCACAATGGAAAATTACGGAATAATCCTTTTTCTTTCCTTGATTGTGTTGGTGTTAAAAAAAAAAAAATAACAATCAAAATCCGCACAAAGGTTGTTATTATTTAATCCATTTATACCTGCAGTCCCATGACGACTCATCTCTGCAGAGGAACGACTCATCAGTAAAAGATGTGCAACAGCGACTTGCAGTTTTGAAGCAAAGATGTGCAGCAGGTTATCAACACATCCAGAGTTCAAAGAGCTGAACTGTTTGATCTATTCCTCAGTTTGCTGATGACAAGTTGTGACAATTATATTGATTTCGCTCCGGTGGAGTTTTGTTGGAGTTTTGTTGGAAGTTTGGTGAAGTGAGGAGTCGTCACGTTGAATGTAGCAGGTTGAGTCACTTTCATTCACAGCACAAGAAACTATGATCCCTTTGTTTCAATTCCTGTTTACCGGAGCTGCCGCAGAAGTGAATAAACAAATAAAAGCATACAAGACGACTCGCTGATGCTCTGCATGGTTGTTGTCATCGCTTCAGAAATTCCTGTTGACATGGAGGTTATGAGCGATGCAACCCCCCTCCACACCCCCCCCACCCCCCAGCGACAAGAAACTGAACTCAGACGCGGCTTGACTCTCGGAGAAAGGTGTTTGAGAGGCCGCGGAGGATTACTGCTGGATCCGAGGATAATGAAAAAAAAAAAACACACGCTGCCTGATATTAAATTCTAACACATGGAGAACGGCTGATAGGCTGCTGGTGTTGTTTTACCTTGTCTCGGGATTCTGCCTGCTTTGCCTTGTGGGAGAAGCCGGTGATAACGCCGTGTAAAAATTCATTGTGTTCACTGTGCAGCATGACGAGTCACCCATGACACTCAGAGGTGAGCAAATAATCTCACACAACTGGTTCTACATTATAGATGAGGTGTAAACGAACAAGACGAACAGCAGCGAACACAGTCGCAGCAGAGAGGACTATTCATTTAGGTCTGAATGGGTTGCAAAATTCCGGGAATTTTCAAAGTTGGAAACTTTCCATGGGAATTAACGGGAATATATAGGAATTAACAGGAATACATGGCAATAAACGGGAGGAGTAGCATAATATTGGCTAAAACAACCAGATTGAAGTATACTTGTACACACCTCAGCACACTGCAGGGCTATTGAGGGCTATTTTCTTTCCCAACATTCATGCTTTTGTTGTTCAGTAAAATAATTGATTGTTCATACAAGAATTAAAACTTGATAAAGTTCTACTCACAAATAAATCTGTTGAAATTTCGTGTTTTTTAATTGTATTGCATGGATGTCTGCTTATGATAAAACAAAATATTTACATTTATGTTGGATACTATATAGTTTGTTTAAATTACCCCCAATTTCCAGTTCATTCCCATAATTTCCATGGAAAGTTTCCAATTTGGAATACTTCCAAAATTCCCCAGCTTAACTTCCCATGGAAAGTTTCTGGAAATTAACCGGATGGAAATTTTCCCCTACCTGTCTGGGGCTGCAGGGCGTCCGTTGCGAGGCTTGTTGACCTGGGCGTACAGGGCCTCCAGGGGCGGCCCGTTGCCCGGGGGGCCCGGGGGCAGCGGGGGCCCCGGGGGGAGGGGGGGGCTCTGGGGGCTCTGGGGGAGGTGGTAGTGGTGGTGGCTGTACGGCTCCACGCTGCTGCCGTCCAGCGACGAGTCCAGCGACCCGATGCCGGCGTAGGTGTGATCGTCGTCCGAGCTGAAGGTGCCGCTGATCACGTCCTGGATCTCTGCGTATTCCCGCTCCTTCGCCTGGCGCTCCCGCAGCTCCCGAGTCTTGGCCTGGATTCTGTGAAAAAACCAAAACGCATGGGTTTTTATAATAATCTTATTCCTTTAATTCAAACTGAAAAACATTTGCAACTTTCTCATGAGTTTAAGTATTTTTCAAAGAAGTGCTCTTCTTTGCCTTTATCTTAACTTTCTATCTGGCCACATTAAGCCAGTACAAATATTATACAATATTGATCAATTCATAAAAGATTCTTTCTATATCTTCCAGCCAGTGAGTCTCTTTCTTTATTATTTTGGTGGGGGTTAGCTATTTGTTCTGGCTCTGTGTGTTATTTCTACAAGATCAGAAAAAAAAAGTTTTCTTATAAACCCAAGGCAAATGTGATTAATCACAGATGACATCCAGTTATTTGTGAAAAATAAATCTACCTGGCAGGAGAAACAAAGACGTTGTATAATGGTATTTGAGATATTGAGTGGGAAGAAGTTCAGAAATGAGACGAGGTTCAGACCACGGATAATATTTCATCCGAGGTTCAGACGCTTCCAGCAGCAGCAGCAGCAGCAGCAGCAGCAGCAGCAGCAGAGAAAGTTTAATCTGAAGATATTGATCAGTCCAGACTTGGGAGGCCACTCCTCCTCCTCAAACTTCTAAAGTGGCTTTCTTCTCTTAAGTGACAGGTAATGAGGATGGAGAAAAATGTCTCCCCCTCTAGTGGGAGAAGCCGTGGAGTGTGTGAGGTTCTCGGAGCCATTAGTGGGCCGAGTGGACTGATCTTATCCCACTGGTGCTCTAACAAGAAGAAGGAGTGAGACAGTCAGACCTCCTCCTCCTCCTCTTTCACTGCAAAAACTCAACATCTATCTATCTATTTGTCTTATTTCTTGTCAAAATGTCTAATTTCTAGTCAAAACTAACCTCTTTCCACTTAAAATAAGATGCATCACCTAAAAATGAACTTGTTTTTAGATCATTTTCACTTGAAATAAGTAGAAAAATCTGCCAATGAAAGCAAATTTTTTGTGAAAGAAGTAAAAAGTGTCGAATTTTTATGTGACGAGTCTTGTTTTAAGTATAATGAGATTTGTTTTGACTAGAAATGACATTTTGACTAGAAATAAGACAAATATCCCCCCCCCCCCCTTCCGTGCCGCTCCTCTCCACGGGACAACTTCCACACAACAGAGCCTTTCACAGGACCTTTTCCTGTCTCGGCGAGCGGTTCCATGTGAATGCCCATCTGTCCGCAGCTAACAGGACTCAGTCATGGTGCTGCATGGGAGCTGGAGGAGAGCTGGCATTGTGAGGGGTCGGGGGGGAGAAGGGGTGAGGACAGGCGAGGGCGAGGGTGGGTGATGGTGGTGGTGGGGGAGGGGGGGAGTTGACCTCCCACTGCGGTGACCCTGGCAACAGCCACCAGTCTCCTCCTCACTGGTTCCAGATGTTGCATCCTCCGCTGTAGGGTAACACATGGATACAAGCACGCTACCGCTACCTCCCACTGCTGCAAGACTTCCCTGTTACCTCAGGTCATAAGTGACCTCTGACCCTCCCCTCTCCCCCAACGCCCCCTCCTCCTCCTCGCTGCTGCTGCTGCTCCTCGCTGATGATTGACAGGTTTAGAATAGAGTGAAAAATCCCCCCCCAAAGCCTAACTGTCTCTCCCATGTCTGTGTATTTTAATAACAGTAATCACATTTCAAACAATCACCATTTTTCAGTGCCGGATTAACCCAATTCCCACATCCTACCCATAGACTGCCTTGTTTATTTTTAGCCGCCAAAAATCCCATTTTCTCAGCATTATCTGCGGAATGAGATTTTGATGAAGGCCTGATGCAATGTTGCATGATATGCAGTCATCTATAAAGCCCCCTAAGCCGGGCTGGTGTCTCTTTGCATTGTCACGGACCAGGTACCAGCCTGGAAACGATCGCACTCCGAGCACCAGTGTGTGTGTGTGTCGTCTCACTTTTAGTTTGTGTTGTCAGGAAATAGGACACAGGCCTTACAGGGAGGAAAACACTAATTCCCAGAAGCCCTTTCACCTGCCATCTGGCTAAAGTGATGTCAGATCTCTGCCAGGAAGGAGCAGACAATGATGTTACCACAGGTTCACGGAAGTCCGCTGGGACCCCGAGCCCCTCTGGCGTTTTATGGACTAATCAAATTCATAAAAACGGCAATATTGACATTTGGGATGAGATAATGGCCTCGGCTAGACTGGCGACATGAAGCTAGAAGAGAGACAGAGAGAGAAAGACTTCTCTCGCAGGCCTCGGGAGTCTGACGTGGATAAAGCTAATAGGTGCATTTCAATAAAAGGGTATTAACAAGCAAAGATGCCACAGAGCAAATTGCAAATAGAGCCGTCCAGTGTGGGGATTTATTTTTTTTATAAACTCATCAACTTTGGAAATTAGTTTTTGTTTCAATTCACGGCGTCCATCTGTGTTTGTACAGAAAACACATCCACGGACTGAAGCTGTCATTCAGCGGCGAGGAGCTCATTTCAACTGGGTCTGGCTGCCAGAAAGAAAAAAAAAAAACTGGACAATGATACAGAGTTGGGTTTCAGTCTGTGGGGTCTCTGAGGTATATCCCCTGACAGACGACTTCTACCGATGTGTCAGGAATAAAACATGTCATGAAAATTACATGTACTGTATATGGATCGACTCTGCACTGTGAGCAGGTGCGTGTTAGGAAATTCAAAAGCTTCATTCATCCTGTGACACATCTCATCTGACTGCAGAGGATGGGGCTCAAATAACTTTGGTTTTCCTTTTAATTCTCAATCTGGTGAAACGTGAAACGTCTCAACAGCTGTTAGATTGCTGTGAAATTCAGTCAAGACATCCAGGTTCCCCTCAGGATGAAATGTTTTATCATCTCTTTTTATTTTCATTTATCATCATCAGGTCAAAATTTGAATATGTCCAACACTCTAACACTACGACATTAGCATGTAGGCTCACAGAGATAACACTCTGGCTGTAGACACTATATCACTATATTGTATCATATACACTACTCACAAAAAGTTAGGGATATTTGACAAGAAAAGTTCATGCTACAGTGATATTCTATCATGAAAGCCTATTAAGTAGAAGGATGCAATGGTCATTTCCTTATCTTATCTCAAACAAAAGCAGTGGTGGCTATAGCACAACAAACATCTCAATGTCTCTAACTAACTGTCTAATAACTTGATCAATTTGATCAAAGTGTTGTCTTGGTCTCATGATGCCAACATGTGAACATGGTGGAGAGAGAAGAGGACTGTATACAAACTGTCATTGAACCATTGAACCATTTAGTGGTTCAATGACAACTGAACCACTAAATCAGACGGTGCTTGTGATGTTTGTGGTTAATCACCTTGTTAGAGAAACAGCATGTTATTCAATAAGGACTGAAACATTGAACAACTGGACATGTGCATGCAAACGTTTAGAGACGGTTAAATTAAGTTCACCTGTAAAGGTTATAGTGCATTTTAGGCGGAATGTTTGTGTTAATATAAGTCTTAAATAGTTATATCTTCCGACAGCAATCACTTATATAGAGTGTTTGGTCTGAAACACGGGTCTGTCAGTCACTCTGCTCTGCTGTAAGCCGAGGAGAAAACTTTCCTTGTATCCTACAACCTTTATCCAATGAGGAGAGAGAACGACATAAAGGCCAAATGATGCGCGTGAATGTGGTGACGTAGGGACGAGGGCGGGGACTGCTAACTCCATCTGCTGACAGGAAGTTAGCCAAAACGACCGGATCTCTTACTTCTGCTTTAATCCAAAAGCCAAACATCCCTAACTTCTTGTGAGTAGTGTATATTATATCACTGTATTGGTCACTATATCTACAAATACATATGAGGAAAACATATAGGAAAAGTCCACTCCACTTACAGTAGGGGATGACAAAGGATGAATTATCTTTTTTAATAGTTTTTCAAAGAGATTGGTTAACAAGAGCTAAGCACACCTGATCTCCTTATTACCGTACAGAAGTTATTCTGACAACATGAATAAAAACACAATATAAAAGTATTTCATTTGGGACGGGGTTTGAGTGTTGTACTGTAATATTCTCATTAGCTCCAAACTCTCACACCTGCCAACCGCGTCCCTTCTTGGGCTAAAACCTGCGACGGCTGCTCCACTTCCAACTCCCCTCTCCTGAGAGACCACCCCCACAATGTACCATATATACTCCATTAGCCAATTAATGGCCCAGCATGTTAACACTGAGGAAAGTGCTGCCCACACTAAACACGTTATTACTGTACAGGCCCCAATTACCAGCCCTTCTCTCCTCTCTTCTCCTCTCATACGGGAGGAGAGGACACTGCAGCTCTTAATGCAATCAGCCCAGGGAGGTTTCATTTCAAAAAGAAAAAAAAAAAAGGGGGACAAGGCAGCTTTAGTGTTTCACAGCAGCCCCCGCTGTGGATCTTCATTTTTATTTTAATTATACAGATGACGGCGGAGAAGTTAGAGGAGTATTACATCAGTAATTGCGGCGTTTTCTTTTGTGTTGTCCACATTTTCCTGACCTCACACGCACCTTTAAATCAGAATCCTCGCTTGTTCTTCATAACGGAGCAGAGGAAAGGCATTTCCTCCAGGCCTGACAGTCTAGACAGTCTAATGCTGAGGCTTTCAGGGCAGCTGAAGTTCAACTCCTAATCCACTGACTGACCATGTCTTCAAGAAAATTAGGTGTCAGCCAGATACAGCTATTCTTTCTTTGTCCCCTTAACATCTTTATTTTTTATTCCCACAGTCATTGTCACTAAACTTAGGCTGAAAATGTCAAACTCCTGCACATGAACTAAAGCTAGGAATTCGTAACGATGCTGTTTCGTTCCAGCAACCAGAAGAAAGTGTCACGTTAAGTAATTACTTTAACATATTATATGTGCAGAATGAGAAGCCGGGTGTAAAGTGGGAGCGAGGTGTCAGTCCTCCCTCTCCCCTCGGAATAAATCTCATTGTTTATCCACCAGGGCTGTTGTTTTGGACCGACAGACTCCTCCATATGTTTGACAGTGTTTAATCTACCCAAAAGGAGGCGTGGAGGAGGAGGAGGAGGAGGAGGAGGGTGTAGGTGGTGGTGGTGGGGGGGGGGGGGGGGGGGGGGGGGGGGGGGGTGTCTGTACTCTCAGACACTCATTTTGAAGTCAACAGACTTTGTAGAGTTTGAAAGGCTGTCTCTTCAATATGCATTGTTACCACGGTGGATGAAACAGAATGTATTTGCTCTCTAACTTTCTCATCCAGCTGCCTTGAATAGATCTTTCTTTTCAGCACCCCCCCCCCCCACACACACACACACACACACTCCTCCTTCCCCATCAAAACATGCTCCATTGTTCTGAAGTGCAGATGGAGGGCAGAACGTATCTGAATCTAATCAAAGTGCAGTAAATGACTCTGCGTGCAGCTGTCTGTGCAGAATCGCAAAACTCTGATAGCCTTTTTTCTATGTGTGTGTGTGTGTGTGTGTGTGTGTGTGTGTGTGTGTGTGTGTGTGTTGACTCTCGGCCCATAACGGCGTAATGCAATCACACAGAGATAATTGTCCAAGTTTCGTGGTGTTAATTCGCAGTGTTAATAATCACATTAACTTGCTGTAGGTATCAATATAATTACAAATGTAATCACACTTCCCAATCAGCCAGTTGTAGCTTCCCTTGAACTCTCTATGCAAATGAGACTCAAATAGGATACTGAAATAATGAGATGGTTTGACAAAGTGGAATGATAACGCCGGTGCCACAATCACTGTGAAAGGGAGGGATCTGCCTTCTGGCAAACTTTCTTTTTTGTGTGTGTGTGTGTGTGTATGTGTGTGTGTGTGTGTGTGTGGACGCCGGACGAACAAACGAAGGAACGTGGCATAATAAAAAAGACCGAATTCTCCTAATCCTTGTTTGTTGTTTGTCAAAATATGAATTCTGCTGACCGACCCTCTCCTGAAACACTGCTCAAGTTTTGTTTGTGGAGAGTCAGCAGGAAGTCTAACAACAGAGAAGAGGAAACAGGCCACACACACACACACACACATACACATACACACACACAAAAAAAAGTCAGTGATGTGCTCTGCTGCGGTCTGGGGAACGGGAACAAGGCGAGTGGCAGTGGAGTGCTGGCCGCTGATTAGAAGCCAACCGGAGCCCAGCAGATAAGAGAGAATGGACATCATAATCAGCCTCCACAGAGAAAGACAGAGAGAATGAAGTTCAGTTCAGGCGGAAAATGAGGAAGGAACATTGTCAGGTCGTCTTTGTGCGCTCTCCACTTTGGCCGGGAAAATATAGTTTCAGGGCGAGAGCATGTGCAGAGATAAGTCAGAGGCTGATAGAAGCTGCACCAACACCACCTGCCCTGCGTGTGTGTGTGTGTGGCTCTCTCTTCTCTCCCCCGGTGGCCTCGCATGAATGAGGGCCACAGCCACAGTAACCACCCAGGGTCCAATCAGAGAGCTTGTTGTCTCCAAAGCCCCTCTCAACGTGAGCCAATCAGATAGGGGCGTCTCGGGGTGCTGTCCGCCGGCATAAAGAAACCACAGTAATGGCTGCCGCCGCTGGGCTGAACAGTGGTTTAGAGAAAACAGCCCTGAACCGCGGGATCTAATGCTGCTTTGATGAGACATGAAACAGCCAATCACAGGCTGCGGTGGAAAATCTGCCAGATTTTTTCTTTACTTTTTTTTTTTTTTTTAAAGCAAAACAAACACGGCTGATAGATAACCGCTCCTCGTCGAGTCGCTGCTCTGCTGCTCCGGTAATAAAGTCAAAGTTTTATGTACTGCCTCCTCCATCATGGCCGACAAGTTATCAATTAGAAGAACATTCTTACCCAAAATAAACTCCTTGCGTCTTGTCAGGACCGCAGGCCAAACCATAAATGGCATGAATCATATCAAGGTCAGAGTTTTAAATATATAACCGAAGCCGCCTTATTGCAGGGCAGAGAGGGCAGGTTTTATGAATTAATCTGTCTCACCTCCTCGCTGACTCCTATTTTGAATCGCTAAAAGCCCCTGTCAGAAGCGTCTGCTTGAATTAATGATCGCTAATGTCAGCCGAGCCGGGGAGTTTGGCTGCGGCCCATCCCCGGGGTCGCGCGGACACGTTGCGCCGGCTGACGATTTGCCAGCTTCAGAAACCTGTTACAGAGTCCGATCCATAATTTCATAAACGCGCTGTGAAAATGGTCCTGTCTCCGTGGCAGCGGCGTAATCAATCAAGACTGTGTTTCCTTAAGCGGAGACCTACGACAATCAAACGCAGCACCTTGGGAGTGCGATATAGTAATGCAAGGCCCCCCAAAAAAATACAAGAAGTAATGGATTTCTGAGCTGTCGTCCCGCTGAACCTTAATGCTTTGAATATCGACTTGGCTTCATGGCAGGTTGGTTTATTATTACCCACCGCCATTTCCCTCAGGATTCCCTTTCCATTAACCATGGGACAATCCTGGCCTGGGCTGAGTGATGGGATTTGGGAACAGGTACAAAAAGAAAGAATTAGGTTGCCCTCCAGCACATGGGAGCTGGGACTGGAGCTCACACATGCAGAACGGACACAAACAAGACAGCGAATGAGAATGTGCTGTAAGACAAAGCAGCAGACAAAGAATCTGGTTGACAGTGGTGGAAGAAAAAGAAGCAGGATTTAAATAGAGGATGTGTGTGTGTTTTGTGGGCGAAGGCGAAGGCGAAGGGGGCTGCAGCAGCTCTACACATCTCATCTCATGCCCGCCGCCGCTGTGCATCTGTGTTGATTCTGCTGCTTAGCATGACAGTCGTTTGGGAGCCGCTCAAAGGGGGACAGATCTGGATGGAGAGCCAGGTCCGCCGGTCTCCGGGGTGCAGCGGAGGGAAATATGTTGGGCCCTCGGCCAGAGGAGGGGGCTCGCATCCTCGCATCCGCCGTGGAGAGGAGGACCATCACCGCAAGTCAGAGCTGAATGCTGACAAGCCATGGAGCTACAGCTTTTTCACCAGGGCCTCCAGATGTTCCATTCAGCAGGGAAGAGGCCCTTTGTGAGTGGTTTTTTGTGCATATACTTGTTTGTGTTGGTGCCACTGTGCGTTTTCGACAGCCATCCACCCCCCCCCCCCCCCCCCCCCCCCCCACCACCCCCCTATAAGAGGGAGCGGTATCAAGCCCTATTGTTTTTATTCAATTAGCTGTCATTACCAACCGCAGTTTGATTACTGAGTTCATTTGGCTGGTGGGGGAACAATGGAGGCAGCAAGCTGTCTTTTCATCCACCCTGCCACCAATATTGTCTTCCCCGCTGGAGAGAATTAAATGGGGCTTGTCTGTGAGGGATGAGGCAGCACGCGCCGCAAGGAAAAGAAAAAAAAAAGACCCAATGCTTTGCCTAATTCTTCTGGACGTCCTGATGTCCACAAAACACCCGAGGACACGGAGCCAAGAAGGGCCGCGGAGAAAGGAGCCGGGTATTCTTGAGCGATTAGCAACCTGGGAGAAGACAAATGCTCGGGCTCCATCGATTTCACTATTACAACGTGCACCATTCAATCACGCCAAATCCACAGGGGCCTCACCAGCAGCATTAGGAGGTCAGTGCCTCTGAATGGCAACAGGAAACAACAATCCATAAATGATCTATTTAATGTACTGATATAAAAGAAAAAGGACGTTTCACAAATTGACATCTGAGTGCTTTCCCAGAATTCCCCCAACCTTGCTCCACCATTTTGTTAATTAGGTAGTTTGCTAATTTTCCTTTCAGCGTAGTGTCCCCCTCTTTTGTTCAGCCGGGGACTAAATTGTTGAGGCTTTTAGCAACACAAGCTCAGACTATAAGCACTCACCTCTCTTGTTCCAGCCTCATCCGATGGGTCTCCTCCTCCGACGCCTGCATGTCCTCGGCTTTAGATTTACCGGAGCTCTTCCTCTCCATCCTGTCCCCCGGCCGCTCGTCCTTTCGGTGCTTCACAAACCTGAGTAAAAGAGAAGGGCAGAGAGGATTTAATTGAGGCCCAAGCTTTAGTTTTTTTTTCTCCCCCAGCAGCAGCAGCAGCAGCAGCAGCAGTGTGTCTATTCCTTTGTCCAGGAATTTCATTTGAAATACTCAGTAGGAAATTAAAGTGTCAAACTGTCAAAATCTTCAGTTTGTAGTTGGGAGACAGCTCAGGAGGCTCCCTGGGCACCCATTGGTTATTGGTAGAGCAACTTGGCCTTTTTCATATAAATGTAATAAAAATGCAGCAAGGCATATCAGGAGATAACTCAAGACTCTGGTCCACAGGACGGCGGAGACGAGATGCAGTGTGTGTGTGTGTGTGTGTGTGTGCAGGAAGCCAACGAGGGGCCTGGAGAGCTCGGTGCAGTGCAGCTGAACAAAACACACAAGTAAATAAAGGAAACGTCTCTATCACTGCTGGAAATACACACAACACGCCGTGCACTCACAGAGAAACTCCTCACAAGTCTTTCCAGGAGGATGAGCTTCTCATCAGTGTGTTGGAAAAAGATCTCAAATATAATATTTTTTTTGTAATCTTGTGTATTTGCAGATTTCTGCTGTAAATCTGCTTATTATGAGCGCATGGTTTCAAATAATATTTGTCTCAAAGACCCCTGAGCTCCCCCCGTGTCTCCCCTTCCTCAGCTGAGTTTGCTCGGAGTGAGAGGAGCAATGACAGCTCAGGATTTAGTTTGGAGTGGGAGGGTGGAGAGGGAGGGAACAAACTACCTGCAACCCGGGTGAAATGTAAGCAGAGGAAGTGGCATCATTTGTAACTTTCTCGACGGTGTCGCAAACTTTTACATTTTAATGACGGGAGTGACACGCCGGTGGCAGTAAATCCGTGACAGCTTTACAGGAGGTGAGAATAAGCCAAGCCGATGATCGTAAATTCCTCTGGTCGGGGGCCGAGCTCGGAGCTCCACGAATAAATGACTGGTGACTCCCGAGTGTGAGAAAATGATTGGGGGATAGAAAAATAGAAAAGGACGCGTTCAGTTGACAGGAGGATAGTACATCCACAGAGCTCCACACACACACATGCACACACATGTCGTCTGACTCAGTGGCTGAGACTTTATTATTCACAACAAAGTGCCTTGTGGGTAACGCTTCGATCTGATGCCAACTTTATACATGTGCGCGGAGTTTAGGGATGAAAGATGAAACTCTCTGATGAGGCAGAGCGGGAAAGGACAATATCATGATGAAAGCGTGATGTCATTTCCTGTTGCTGCACACTGAGGCCAGCTGTGGAGGAAGTCACTAAACGCCAGGATACAGAAAAAGGAAGCATTACAGACAGATATCCAGGAAGTGCACATGATGATCATTTCACACAAGGACATCTGTACACCATATACTGTAGAGCAGACTGATCTTTCCTGTGTCTGCTATGATACATAATGTAATGGATTGGTTGTCAATACACATATATATCTAAATATGAACCTGTGAAGACTTATTAAAGGGATAGTTCACCCAAAATTGAAATTTCAACTTCAACTCATTATCTCCTCCCCCTCATGTGGACTAAGGGCTGGGAGAAGTTTCAGAGTCCTCCGTGGCTTCTCTGAGTTACAGGGGGTCTCGGCGTAGCAGTGCATGTCCATATAACGGTTGCAAATGGATACAAACGGTCTTCGTAACAAAAAGACACACCAAAAAACATCCAAATACCTCCATGCTGCTCGTATGTAATGTCCGTCTTGTATTGAAGCCCCGAAATGTGAAATTGTCCTGAAAAAAAAAATTCAATAAGTCAATATTTCAAGCTTGTTTGTAGTGGAAGCTTCTCGAAGCTCCTCTTCCCCATTCGTCAAAATTGGACGAACCAGGAAGAGGAGCTTCCGCTACAAAACAAGCTTGAAATATATACTTATTTGATTTTTTCCGGGACAATTTCGCATTTCGGGGTATCCATTTGCAACCGTTATATGGACATGCACTGCTACGCCGAGACCCCCTGTAACTCAGAGAAGCAACGGATAACTCTGAAACTTCTCCCAGCCCTTAGTCGACATGAGGGTGAGTAGATAATGAGTGAAATTTCAATTTTGGTTGAACTATCCTTTTAAATAATATAAGCATCTGAACAGCATGTTGATACACGCTGGTAACTATACCAGCAGGGATTATCTTACACAGGAGGTGAGGACTGGTCATTGCATAGACATGAATGTTGTAGTTGTAATTGAGGTTGGGCGTTTATAATCAAGGCAGGACATCGGTTAATTGCGTCTTTTAATCGTGCCTTAGGAGGGTGAAGCACGGGAGGCTCGACTAAGACCATAAATTAAAACCAAATCAGACTCACAGGTAAATATGAAGGAATATCTGAGAGAAGCGATGTGTTCAACATGCTGTAAGTGAACAACTTGACTCAGACATCACATCTCAAACGAAAACAGAAGAAGCCACTCAGCAGCTGCTGCAGGATATGAGCTGACCCGGAGGCAAAGAGCCAAGCTGCACACAAATAAATCTCTCTATGTAACAATATGAATGCAATTATAAAGTCTGGAGATGATGTGCAATCCTGTTTTGATTGCATATTATCTCAACTGCTCTGAAGTGCATCTCGGCCATGATGGAGAGATTAGACGAGGTATAAGAACACAAACCGTCTCTTGCCTGAGGAGAAGCTGAGAAGGATCTGGGTAAGATCAATGTTTACATGAGCTGAAACTAAACTTCTTAAAACAAGAAACTACTGGAAGTCAGAACGTGCACACATTTCTGGTATATGTTTTTCGTACTAACTTGTCACATGCTACAAGCTTCAAATGTGAAAACTCAATAAACTATTTAAGCTCTGCAAACCTCGTATGTTTTGATTTTTAGGGCTCATGATTGTCAGGCTGGTGGAAACCAGGCCACTTACTGCAACAAATATGATGATTGTAGAGACGAGGCAATAACAGGAAGTGTACGGGCATCGGGGAGTGTGGTCACAAGTGACAAGAAATTCAATAAATATAATCACAGAAAAGGACTGAGGTTTTATTGAGTGTTTGTATAGAGTAATGTAACTCGATGTTCCTGTATTGTGAACACAGACATTGATTATGACGTTCCTCGTGGGCTTTTTTTTTTTTTGAGGCAGTCCCGCTCAATTTCAGGCGGTGGCGGGACAGGAGGAAGCGTTAAGCTCTGCAGCCTCTCAGCCTCACGGTTTATTTTTACCTTCCTCAGAGCTGAGCTTTATTTGACAGTTTGAAAACTTTCTTCCAAAGCCGGGAAAAGAAAAAATCACATCAGACAAGGTTGACTTTGGGCCAGTTAGACGTGAATAAATTCATGAAATGGGAGAACTGTTTCCCTCACAGATGTTTATTATTCAACTTTACATTAAAAGCAGCCAGGAGCTTTGTGCAAATGGCTTCTCTGTGGTACAGCGGCTGCTTTGGAAGTGTAATCTTTTGAATGTGCTGCGGCCTGGTGGGAGATCCCAGTTTGTGGCTGCGCGGGGAGGGTGAGCCGGCGGGAGGCTGAGCCATGCAGTGATATGTGGCTTTCTTTTGTAGCACAGATAGCATACATTACCTGATTAATTAATCAACAAATGGCCCTGGTAAGGGCATAAAAACTGTTGAGCTGTGGGGCCGGGAAGGCTAATAATAGTCAACCTGCTATCTATCACCAGGGCAGGTGGCAGTTGCCCTCACCTCACTTCAAAGACTTTCATTAACTTCCTCAGGAAAATTCACCTTCCTCCTTTTCTCTCTCTGACCCCTCCTAAAAAAAACATAAAATAACCTGAAGGAGACAAACTCAGCATTTTTCTTCGTCTTCTTCTTCTTCTGGATCGACATTAATACAGTTAGGGATTTGTCATAGTGGAACATATTGGCGGATTAGACTGAGCAGGAAGGACCCTGGGCGTGCAGCAGCTCCCATATGAAAGGCTATTCCCCCACCGCCGGTGGCTGGAGAAGGAGGGCCCACATCAAAGCGGAGGCGGAGGAGAGGGACGAGCCTACCAGAGCTATTAGAAGGCTCGGGACACTTGTCGGTTCATTGGCGACAACGCGGCTCTGCCCTTCACTTGAGCGCGGGAGACCGTCGTGGAACACGGGATTAGCCACCAAACCATCAATGACGCACAAACTCCGATGTAATATACTGTATATTTCTACACTTAACATTTACTCAGAGGGGAGAGAGAGCTCAGAGATCTGTGGCAGCAACAGTGTGTGTGTTAAAGGGATAGTTAAACATTTTGGCAGATTGGCCCATTACCATTATCGCTATAGTTTTGTTACCTTTAATTGTTGGTGCAAGCTGCTCAGAGCTACGCTACGGAGGTTAATGGGATTTCTTGGTTTCCCTCATCAAACTCATCAAATACACAATCCAACAACTCCAAAACGCTCTGGTGGACAAGTTGTGACCTGCACATTCACCACGCTATGAGATAATAACACTATGTTACGAGACAGAGTTGTTTTAGAGGTAAATTCATGCAATTAAATTCATTGCCTTTAGGGACAGTTTTTCAGCAAGCAGTCTCTGCATTTGCCTCTAAAACAACTCTGTCTGGTAACGTTCTGTTATTATCTCATAGCGTGGTGAATGTGCAGGTCACAACTTGTCCACCAGAGCGTTTTGGAGTTGTTGGATTGTGTATTTGATGAGTTTGATGAGGGAAACCAAGAAATCCCATTAGCCTCCGTAGCGTAGCTCTGAGCAGCTTGCGGCTCTGCTCCGCCGTTCTAAAAATAGCTTGCATCGACAATTAAAGGAACCGAACCTACTGCTATGACTATAGCGATAATGGCAATGGGCCAATTTGCCAAAATGTTGAACTATCCCTTTAACACACACACACTGTCCCAACTCTCTCTCTCTCACACACACACCTGTCTCTGGGAGATAAGTGTCTCATTGGAGAAATGAAGGGGAATCTGATACAAGAGAGGAATGATCCTGAGCTCATCTGAGTGCGAGGAGGGAAGAGAGAAACTTGTTTCTATGAAAACTCTGGAGCCCCCGTATTGGCACATTGGCATTAATCAGGGCTGGCAGCAGGATACTTGTATTGAGAGTGAGGTTGTTGAGGCTTGATAATAAGATATTGATTGGCAGCTGCAAGTCCTGGGGAGAATGACAATGGAGTACGCACAGATACACCGCGGTTTGGCAAGGAGAACTTGTTCTGGCCCAGAAAGTCCGACCAGTCAGTTTTTTTTAGTTTTTTTTTATAAAATGTAAAAAAATACGACCTTCGAATTTCGATGTCATTGTTTTAATATAATCTAAATTCAACACAAGTACATGAGCTATTAAATTCAGCATGAACACCCATTTTTTGACCTTGCAGCACAGTAGCAGACTCTGTTACCTCTCCCCTCGGCTCGCTGGTCGAAAGCCTACCTCTGAATTAAGATGATTCTGTTAAATGGCCATTTGACTTGCAACGGTGGCTATTTGAGCAACAGCTGGACGTGCCCGTTCGAGCCGGTTGAACAATGATCAGCCATTTACATCCTCATAAAGCTCTGATCTTCTCCTGCTTCCCTCCACTGGACCGAAACTCCTTGTTTAATGATCCGTTCCCGAGCATCTATCTCGCCGTGGCAGACGGCAGCAGGTAAGAGTGATGAATACACAAATGCGCGGGGGCCGTCCAAAGACAAAGAACAATGAGGAGAGAGAGAGAGGCAGGCAGAGAGAGATGTAGATCGCACAAGCCACCTGGGTGGAGGGAGGCTCCAGGTGAAGATTACAGAGAGCAAACACACAACAGCTGTGTAAGATACAGCAGGTTAGTGATACACAGACACACACACACACAGGATCCAGATATGAGCTTTAGGCTGCGTTCACAGCTCTGTGCTGTTTGATACTTGATTGGCCATAAAACCTAAAGTTATCCACCACTTTATTTTCCCATGATCCATTGCGTCACACCACAACGGAAGTCGGTTTTCAACTTCTGTTTCACCAAAGACGGTTTTATCTTTGGTAGCATTCTAGCAAGCGGCTAATTGGTAGCGTTAGCCAACGGTGTAGGCACCAAATGTGGGGGCGGCTCCCGGCTGCCAAAACCGTTTTGACTAAATCTCATGTTTGTTAAGTCTAGAAAACGAATTATTGAACAAACATTACTATTTCTGTGTGACCGTTTTTGTAATTAGTCATGGTTATCGTAGCTGTTAGCTTCGCTGCTGCTGACAGCCAACAGCTAGCAGCAGCAGCAAACTAACATCAGGACGTCATCATCCGTCAAAACCCTCCCGTTGTCGGACACGGCATGAAACTACTCCAGTTAGCTCAATCATGTTGTAACTAGGATATCCGCTGGAAAAAATATTTTTTTCATGGGCCATTTATTGAGTTATTGTTTATTGACACTGCTAACGGCTAACAGCTAACGGTTAGCCCAGCTAATATTTCCGGTGGAATCGAGTGTCATGGCGACACCCAGCGCCATTCTCCGGAAAATGGTGGATATACACTAACATGTGTCGGGCCATATAATATCTGCTTTATTCATGCTATAATGTCCACTGATGCAGGGAAACACTGGGAGTAAAATTGAAGTGTTCAATCAAAGTGTCATGCGTGGGACATCTGCTCGACAGCATCTCATAAAATAAACGTCTTCAAATAGTGATGTGCATTAAGCAGAACTCTCTGTATGACTGGGCTTTACTGTATGTATGTATGTATCTGCTTTCACTAGAAAAGAAGTCAGTAAATATGTACTCCATGTGATGCGATACATCATCTTAGATCACTGAAAACAGAAGGGTTTATACCACGAGCAGTGGATGCCTCATACATCATCTTCATTGATTTACAGGGTAATAATACTTCAAGGCTGCAGCGCAACACAACAGAGGAGTAAAAAAAAAAAAAAAAGCCAAAGACTGAATTTCAACAGAGTGGAGAAGAGGAAAAAAAGAAGGAAATTATGCAAAGCCCTCAAAGCTAGTTTGATTGTTACAATCATTTAATCTGCCGAGTAGATTTGAGAGAAGCAAATCTGTTTTGACGTCCGTCCTCCGTGGGGAATTTTTTGTGGTTTGCACACAGGATGCTGCAAACCTGGGGAGAGAGGACAGCAGGAAGAGCTTCCTCTAAAGTCTGTGGTGTTTTTTTTTTTTTTTTAAAGACGAAGCGAATCGGGCTTTAACCTCACGACAGTCACACACGCCCCCCCCCCCCCCCCAGTTCAATCCTTTTGATATTATTCAGACCTGCAAATGGAACAGGTGAGTCAGAGAGAGGGGAAAAATGACTGCATCAGTCTATCAGTTTGAGTAAGTGATGAGAGGATAATTTCAAGGGCAGACAGAGAGAATCATTATGGTTTCTGCTCGGCGAACCTGAAAGTTAATCCAAATCTCCCAGGGCGAAGTCTCCAACACACACGCGCACACACACACACACAGACGTCTGATGTGGTGACTGAGCTCCCTGTCCCCTGAAACTGTATTTGTCACTGTCAGAAAGTGAAGCAAGCTGTGCCTCCTGCATTTCATTGTGATAATCCAGAAAGCACCATAAAAAAAATATCCATATATATATATTTTATTTCTCAGAGAAGAACCGAGAGACTTTATTATCATTTTATTTACGGCTAAAACTACACAGCAGAAAGTTAAGACTGACACAAACCTGGGTTTCTGCACCCAGGGCAACACCCTGACAGTGGCATGTAATTTTAATAGTGCCTTGTTAGGAAGGTGAGGCTCCTCAGGTGTTGTTGCAGCTGTGGTGGAAAAAAAACACACACATACACACACACACACACTCTACCTGTGGTGAAACATGGATGCCGTGTAAAAAAGAATCCAATAAGACAAGTCAGAGAGAGTAAAAGAGAAAGTTTTTTTTCTTGCCTATGAATCAGACTGTGACCCTGCGATCGTTAACAAGCGTTAAAGGGGCATTCGTTATCATCGAGTGGCCTTAATGTTGCCAACCAGCGGTTTCCAAGGGACACCGGGCCCAGAGAAGTACGGGAGGATGTTCTCCCGTCATTCCTCCGGCTTCGAGCCACCACCAGACGATTATCTCCTTCCCTGCGGAACTCATTATCTGCAACCTGTAATGTCAGTCAGCGCTTTCCCTGCTCAGCCAGACCTCTTTTAAATTAGAAATCTACTATTAGACGCATCTGTTAGGGAAAAGAAAAAAAAAAAAGAAGAAGCTTTATCCTTAGGAGAAAGACAGCAACCTGAGCTTCATCAGTGAATGTCAAGATAAGGCAGCTCCTCTGTGGATTCACACCCCCCCCACTCCTCTTGTGGTTCATGATATGGATTGTGCCTATAGAATAACACAACTCTTAATGCAGTCGCACATCGCTTCGCCTTGTGCAGGGACGCTGCCTCTTACAGGTCACTGCGAGATGTGACATCCCTGTGCTTTCACTTCAGTGGACAAGAGGCTCGCGCACACTGAACCAATCGATTTCCACCCGGAGGAAAGAGGAGGAGGGGGGGGTTGTTGATTGGCTGCAGCTCTGAGATTCCTCCACCGACGGTGTGAAAACAGTGGGGAGAGGTACAGGAGGAGAGAGGAGGGGGTGATGGGTAGGAGTCGAAATGGTTCATGCCGGGTGGGAAAGGCATGACATGCATTTATTCATGACATCAGGCCGAGCTCCGGCGGGGGAGAGGGTGGCGGTGAGGGGGTTTGGGGGACGACAGCGCCACGGGGTGAGATGGAGTCAAAAACGATTCTCACCAGAAACTCTCAGGTCGCCCAGCTGAGCAGAGAGGACGCCGCCGCCGATGCCGCCGCCACGTTTCGAGAATACTCGGTTTCGGTGACGCTCTACTCTACGTGGCGTCGCACCGCAAAGAAAACAATGAAATGGCAAAAAAAAAAAAAAATTTGCAGGTACATGAATTGCATCCCATCTCACATCATTGTATTTAAATGACAGTCTTTTTCTTCAAGCAATATCTCTGTCCCCACCTGTTTACCATAAAGAGGTTATTGTATGGAAATGAAGATTTTCTGGCTGCATAGAAATTGATGCTATAATACCCTTTCACAAAATCGTTTTCATCTTCAGATTTATCTTTTTCTTCCTGCTGTGTCAGTCACTATTTTCTGTTATTTCTGTTACTCTGCCCCCCCCCCCCCCCCCCCCCCCCCCCCCCTCCTCTCTCTCTCTCTTCATCCATCTGGCTCACACTGTGTTTCTTTCAGGCCTGTGTTGTGTTGTTGTATGTCCAATCACCTGATCGACAACTGCATTCCTCCACTTGTCTACTTGTTAGTATGTAGACGTAGATAACCAGAGACAAACAGAAGCCTTTTACCATCACCAACAACACCGCCGAGGGGGGAGGAGGAGGAAGAAGAAGGGAGGAGGAGGAGGAGGAGGAGGAGGGGGGGAAAAAAGGGTGAGGACTAAAATAAATATATGCGTGTGAAGAATGGTCAGTCACAGAGAGCTGCGAGGCTATTTTCGGGTGATATCCCATCCTACAGATACTTCATTGTTTGTTTGTGCCATTATATGTGAATACATGTGTGTGTGTGTGTGTGTGTGTGTGTGTGTGTGTGTGTGTGTGTGTGTGTGTGTGTGTGTGTGTGTGTGTGTGTGTGTGTGTGTGTGTGTGTGTGTGTGTGTGTGTGTGTGTGTGTGTGTGGAGGAGGGTATGGTAGATTTTCAACACTCTGGTAACAGAGTTAATCCGTTCTTATTGAGAAATGTCCTCTGAAGCCACAGACACCCGACACAGAGCTGCAACATCCAACATGATAGAATTACATCAGAGTGAATGGCTGATTCTCTCTGCCTTCAAACTAACAGCTATCAGTATCAAAGCAACTGTTGAACTCAATAAGAGTGTGTGCATGTGTGTGCATGTGTGCATGTGTGCGTGTGTGTGTGAATGTGTGTATGTAAGTCAATTAGGGTTGCAAAATTTCAGGATATTTTGAAAGTTGGAAACTTTCCATGGGAATTAACGGGAATATATGGGAATAAATGGGATTAAATCAAAATGGAACTTAAATATAGTTGGGGGAAATATATTGTAGCATAATCTTGGCTAAAACAACCAGATTTAAGTATACTTGTACACTTGAATATCTATGCTATTCCTCAATCACATGCACACAGCACACTGCTTACTGCAGGGCTGTTGAGGGCTATTTTCTTTCCCAGCATTCATGTTTTTGTTGTTCAGTAAAAGAATTGATTGTTCATACAAGAATTAAAACTTGATAAAGTTCTACTCACAAAGAAATCTGTTGAAATGTCATGTTTTTTATGTTTGGACGATACAGTTTGTTTAAATTACCCCCAATTTCCAGTTCATTCTCATAAATTCCCATAATTTCCATGGAAAGTTTCCAATTTGGAATATTTCCAAAATTCCCCATCTTAACTTGCCATGGAAAGTTTCTGGAAATTCACTGGAAATTTTCCGCCCCTTTGCAACCCTAAAGTCAATAAATGTTGATTGTAAAGTTGTTGCATGTGAACAGGCCTTGTGTGTTTGCAAGCTGGAGAAGCAATGTGCATTCATCACACAGTGTGCCAATTATTCATATTTAAGCAATAGCAGGTACACACAAGCATCTGTGTGTGTCTGTGTGTGTGTTTTATCTATATATGTGTGCCTATATATCAAGGGACAGCTTGGCTTGTCCATATTTCAAACAGCCTGTGCAATACAAAGGACGAGGCCCAGCCCAACATGATTGCCTTTAATGTTTCACATAAATCACTTAGTTGTGTGCGCGTATGTGTGCATGCGTGCCTGCATGTGTGTGTGCAAGGAGAGGGAGGGGGTGTTTCTGCACACACTCAAAGGAACGTTTCAAATCCCTGACACCACTGATTAAAGCCTCTCATTACAACACAAATAAACAGTCTAAACGCATTCATACGTCCATTTGTTAAAGTGTATGAGTGCAGTGGAGAGGATGGGGGGTGGTGGTGGGGGGTGGGGGGGTTTCTGAAGGACGATTTACATAGAAACACTTCAGCAGCACTGAGCTAAGTTCAGGTGTTTTGGTAGGAAACTACGAGTTGCTGACATTTGTTCTTCACGTTATCATCCTGCAGCTTCCTCCTCCAACTTTACACACGAAACAAGCAAATACAAAAGTTAGACACAACTCAAGCAAAAAACAATATGCAGATCACATGCACACTTACATTCGGTTAAAGTCTCACACACACACACAGAGAGAGAGAGCAGAGGAGGCGACAGTGCTGTGGTTTCTCGGTGGAGGAGCTCCAGTAGGTGGCTGAGGCTGTGACCTAGATACAGTACGGCACGCTGCATTCCTAATGGGCCGTTTTGATCACTGCCACTCTCTGTATCCTCAGCCGCCGCCGCCGCGTCGTACAAAGACCTCAGCGTTCAGCAAACGCAGCCGCCGAACTGCTGTCTGCTCAGCTCTTTTAATGACGGGAATGTGAAAAGTACCGCAGTGGGGAGAGGGGAGGAGGGGGGGGGGGGGGGGGGGGGGCAACCTGAATTTTAGACTTTGAGAAGATTTGTTGATGCTTTTGCAGCCACATTCACCTCCTACAACCTCAACCCACAAGGACAACAACGCAGATGAGAGGAAATACCCATTGATTATTGTCATGACATAAGATCACCTCTTCAATTAAGTTTGCTCATCAGGCCTCGTTTCTTGTCTTTTCTTGTTTTCATTACCCCGGCTTCTTGCAATTGTCTTCACCGACTAATTTACATGCTGATGAGTCTGGAGACAGATGTGTTTTGTGACGCTCAGATGCCTGATTTCCGCGACGCTTTGCCCGAGGACAGGCGAGGGGGGAGAAGAAGAGGGGCAGATTTTCTGTCTCGTAAACGTCAGGCTTTGAAATACAAGCATGGACACACACCGGCCCAAGCGTTGTATTGGAGTCCGCTGATCCGTGATATACATCCCTCCCAGTATTTAGAGAGAGAGAGAGAGACCGGAGAGGTCTTTCTGTCAATGCCACAATGAATCTCCAGGGCGGCTGAGATGGAGGAGGGAAGAGGGAAGAGATATGGGCGGATATATGGAAAGAAAAGAGGGAGGGAGTGACAGTAATTGTGAAAAAAGTGAGGATGAAAGAGAGAAGGAATCCCATGGAATCTCGAGGATAGTGGCTGTACATCACTGGCAGGGTTAGATAAATAACCCTGGACACTCCCTGCCTTCTGCCGGCCGGCCTTGCACAGTTGGATGAAACTTCTGCTTCTCCAAAGCGGAAATAAATCAAAACATTAGGAGCACATGTCGGAATGAACACGCCTGCATAAAGCATTCTTCAAGTCATGCAGTCATTTGTAAAAAACTGTAGCACAATTACTGGAAACAAATGGGGCAGCGAGATCAATAAAGAGGATTTGCAGCCGCTGCTTACATACATATTGAATTTGATATTGTGAAATATCTGCTTTACTGATTTACAGCACAAAGGGGAGCTCGCTTTTATAGCACAGGGAAGAACATGGGGATTTGGGAAAAGATTAAAGTGCGAGAGTGAAAACAATCGATCGAAGAAGAAGAGGAAGTATCCTCGTTGCGTCAGGGAGCCGTGGGTTTTATGGGAACAATAGCACTGGTACTGTATGAGATTGAGACAACAAATCAACCACGGTGTCATCGAGAACTATAGTGCCAAGCTGAAGGTGATCTACCAAAACACTATCACCGCATCAGCCTCCTTCTGTAGCGTAGCTCTGAGCAGCTCGCGGCTCTGCCCCGCCGTTCTAAAAATAGCTTGCACTGACAAATAACGAACCTACTGCTATGACTTACAGGGATTATGGCAATGGGCCAATTTGTCAAAAATGTTGAACTATCCCTTTAAGTTAGGAAAGGGTTAAGGTAAAGTGTACTGAAAAAAAAGAATCCATTTGCACATCTGTACGAGCATCTTATTACAACCCATTTAATTGTTAAGTGACCTCTAGTAGCCTTATTAATTATGACGGCAGTGCTGTTTCTGTTATTAAATAATTAATTCTGTTAATTTATTACTGTTACTAATCAAATATTCACCATTATAGTGGGTTTCATCCAAATATTAAAAGCTTTTGTGTAAAATATGATTTGTGTGTTGAACCTTTTGTCCGAGGACCAACAGGTGACAGGTGTGAGATCAGCGTTGTGTCATTAAACAGAATAAATGAACTGCACTGAAAAGAGAGCGAGGACCTTGTCCAGCGCCGCTATTATTATGCTCATTTGAGATCATGTTGTTGTTACTATGACGATGAAGGCCGGGCACAGAAGCACACTTCTATAGCTCATGTCTGAGGGTCGTTGTGCTGTCCATCGGTTCGAATCTAGGTGGTGTGAGTTCCACCTTTATTGTCCTTTTCGGTGTTGCCGTAGTTTGGCGGAAGTTGTCACTGTTGTCATAGTTTCTGTCAGTTGTCTGGCCTTAGAAATCATTTGCCTGTTTTATGTTATAGGCTATGTGTCACTTTATTATTGTTTGTAAAGATTGAGTGTCATGTGGGATCATAACCGTTAGCGATTGAATGTATTTTTCCATAGACGTTAGCATGAAGCTAACACAATGATTTCTTGTGAAGTTGTACACCTGTGTGTAAGTGTGTTTTTGTTAATGACAAGTTGACACTGACTTACTGTAAGGTTGTGTTCAGAAACCTGTGTTAAAATTGAAGTATAACTTCTATCGCTGCTTCTGGTTCTGGACACAGAATCCAGACATTAGATGTAAATCACAGGGTGGAGAAAAACTTGTTATGCTGTCCATCTGTTCAAATCTAGGTGGTGTGAGTTCCACCTTTATTGTACTTTCGGTGTTGCCGTAGTTTGGCGGAAGTTGTCACCGTTGTCATTAGAAATAATTTGCCTGTTTTATGTTATATGTGTCACTTTATTATTGTTTGTAAAGATTGAGTGTCATGTAGGATAAGTTCATTCTTATTTGATAACCGTTAGCGACTGAATGTATTTTTCCATAGACGTTAGCATGAAGCTAACACAATGATTTCTTGTGTAGTTGCACACCTGTGTGTAAGTGTGTTTTGTTTAATGACAAGTTGACACTGACTTGATTGTGATCAGAAACCTGTGTTAAAGTTGAAGTATAACTTCTATCGCTGCTTCTGGTTCTGGACACAGAATCCTGACATTGGATGTAAATCACAGGGTGGAGAAAAATCCCTGGTTGGATTTACAGTTGTTGATGCACAAATTATTCATAAGAGTCTGAAGCAGACATCATGCAGCACTGCAGCATCCTCAGCATCTGCATTTACCGCCTTCCTAACTCACAAACTAGAACTGTAGAGAGAGAGAGATAGAGGGGAGGAGAGGATGGGGGGGGAAGCTCACACATCTTGGCATGGCAGGGAGAGCCCAATTAAGGATCCTTCATGACAAACATAGGGAGAAACGCAATCCTGATCCAGCCATGAAAAGAATCTCCATTTCTCTGACACGCTCACCAAAGACGGAGGGAAAAAAAGATCAGAGTAAGACAGAGAGAGAGAGAGATGGAAAACCAGGGAAGAAAAAAAACAGACAATTTCACTTTACATGCCGAACACATGTCAGAGACACTGACAGAACAAGAGGAATACGGTTCCTGCCTTTAATTGGTTGTCTTTGATGGAAATCAGAAGTGTAATTCAACATCGATTGATATTACCTTTGTAATTCAAAAGCAATTTTCCTGGCTTTTTTTTCTCCGTTGCCTTCACTGTGATTGTCTCTCATCTCGCCCACCACCCATCTTCTCACTCCCCCATGTTAGGGAGTATGCACACACAACAGCAGGTGGGAACTCAGTGGATGGGAAAGGTCATTTCAGCCAAAGGCCTCTATTTCATTACATGCTAAGCCTGGTAGATGGCTGAGCGGACTAGCAATGAGTCCTACTGTAGCTTCATTTGCATAGCACATAGGGGGGAAATAAATAGGTTCTCCCATGTGTATTTCTCACCTCTGTCTCTCTACCATCAAGCATGCTTTGCATCTCTAAACCAGTTTACTTTCTCCCTCATCCTCAGACGCAAACATACATTAAATATGTTTTTTTTCTATTACGGACAGCATTAGTGATCCATTTGTACTATTTAAAAAAAACAAAATGGGATTGTGCCATTCTCAGATCCTGGTACGTGCTCTTAATGTTTTCTCATTATTTTCAAATCCGCCCGTCCTCCGAGAGTTGACTCGCATTGATTGATCAAAGCGATCTGGGCCAGCGCGAAAAAAAATAACATCAAAGTGGATTCAAAGTGTCTCAAAGTGTGAAAAACAAATATCAAACAGAGGTGGGGGGAATGATGATGGGGGGGGGGGGGGGGGTGTTAAGAAACATCGGGCGGTTTCTGTTTGGAACATCAAGGTTGATGAAAAGGAAGGGAGGATGGAATGAGAGGGAGAGAGAGAGGAAAGTTAGGAAGTAGGGAGTGAATAAATAGGAGAGATAAGAAGTGAGAAGAGAAGAGAAGAGAAGAGAAGAGAAGAGAAGAGAAGAGAAGAGAAGAGAAGAGAAGAGAAGAGAAGAGAAGAGAAGAGAAGAGAAGAGAAGAGAAGAGAAGAGAAGAGAAGAGGGGGTTTCATCGGTGGGTCTGGGTGTGATTCCACTGGGGTTGGATCATTAGTAGTCATAGGCCTGGTAGAGTATGGAGGGGAGCACTGCTACACTTAATTTGAGCTCTTTAATAACACACTTTATGAATTCAGTCATGTTTGCAGCCCTCTGCCTGAGACGCAGCGTGAGAGACATCGGTGGATCTCATTTCAGGCCAACAAGATTTCAGATTCAATTAACTCCATCGTGCAACACCGTGTCTTTGCACACGCACACATATACACACACACACATACACACACACACTAGCCTCCCCACTTTCCCCCATGCTTCAAGGTCTATCTCAGAGCTCTGCATGATCATTGGAAACCTAATTACTCCAGCGCTGTCTGATGGAGGCCCAGCGCTGCCCAATCACATTTGCATCGAGTGGCCTAAAGGAGAGGAAGTGCGGCCGGACAGCCAGAGCCCCCCCACCCACACACACACACACACACACCCCAACCCCATGCTTGAAACCACCATCTCTCATTCTTGCATGGTGGTTACTGTACAGTCAGGATTCAGCCCCCCCGACCCCCCCGACCCCTCCTACGAATTGACAGTGACATCAAATTTTCTGACACCGGCCGCAGGAGCTGCTGCAGACTTAACCTGGCGTTTCTGTTGTTCCACTGTCATCATCTCCCGACCGACCGCCGCTGCTGCTGCACTCGCTAATCTGCTCGACGGGGGGTGGGTGTGTGGGTGTGTGGGGGGGGGTGCAGTGTTGTTAGTTGTTTTTGTTTGGCCCCCTGCTGGGCCTCTCTGGAACATGACTGGCAGGAGAGTAATGGGATGTCACACTCTTGAGGACATATTTGTGCTCCTTTGTTTTTCCCTGAGAAGCTGAAAAAGCCTGACCTCCCTCTCTCTTTCTCTCTCTCTGTGACATGATATTTCTTTTAGCTGGTGATATCAAGGGATGACTCTGCACATGGCAAAAGCTGCTAAAGTTCATTACTGAGTAGGGTCGCAAAGGGGCGGAAAATTTCCAGTAAATTTACGGTAAATTTCCAGAAACTTTCCATGGGAAGTTAAGCTGGGGAAATGTTTGGAAATATTCCAAATTGGAAACTTTCAATGGAAATTATGGGAATTTATGGGAATGAACTGGAAATTGGGGGTAATAAACAAACTGTATCATATCCAAAACATATCCATATCCAAACATGTTTTGTCATAAGCAGACATTCATGCAATACATTAAAAAAACATGACATTTCAACAGATTTATTTGTGAGTAGAACTTTATCAAGTTTTAATTCTTGTATGAACAATCAATTATTTTACTGAACAACAAAAACATGAATGTTGGGATAGAAAATAGCCCTCAACAGCCCTGCAGTAAGCAGTGTGCTGTGTGCATGTGATTGAGGAATAGCATAGATATTCAAGTGTACAAGTATACTTCAATCTGGTTGTTTTAGCCAAGATTATGCTACAATATATTTTCCCCAACTATATTTACATTCCCTGTTAAGGACCAACCTTCAATTTTGTGAATTTCGGATTTATTCCTGTTTATTCCCATATATTCCCGTTAATTCCCATGGAAAGTTGGAATTTTGCAACTCACTACTGAGCTTGGGGGTGGGGGGGATTTGTGGCTCACTTCCCTCTCTGCTCCTCCACAGGGGGGTCAAAGTGTCAGCGGCACACAAGTGGCTGTGAAGCCGACAGGAAGTGGCTTGGAGTGAGTCGCCGCCGTCGCCCATATGGAGACCAACAGAGCGATTCCTGCAATCACTGACCGCCCCGCCGAGCTGATGTCTATCGCTGCGTCGCCGTCCAATCAAGTGTCGCCTTATTTCTCTATAGCTGCATAAGCTCGCTCAGCTCGTTCCGGCTGCGGCCCCAGCGTTGTTTGCTTTTTTACCTCCTTCAGCACAGACGTTGTGATGAGTGAGGCAGAGCAACAAGGACAATTATCATTTTCTCTCAGATTACATTTAGCAGATGTCAGAGCCCACATGTGGAGGCGGCTAATTGCTGTCTCCAAATCAACTGTGGTGTAATGCTACAAGCATATGTGAGCGTTTGTGGGTGTGATGTGATGGGGAAGGTGGAGGGGAGGGGAGGGGTGGAGGGCCGTGTTATATGGAGAAAGTGTGTATAAGTTGATATCATCAGGCATAGGCACGCTCTCGGCTATATATATGTGCATGTGCATGTGTGTGTTTGGTATAAAAAAGCCAGGCTAATGTGTGTGCCATGTCGGTGCACTAATGATCAGAACGGCTTACCCGCCATCAGCTGTTCACACCCACACGAGCAGAAAGAATCAGACGATGTGAGGACACGGGAGCACGCCAGCTACCTACTCTCATGCTACACATGGTCGTGCTTTCATGGTGTGTATGGGATCCATATTGTAGGCTATTATCACGCATGCATGCAAACCACACACACACACATATACACACACATATACACTCTGCTAATGTGCTCACGAATAATAAAGATTAACAGATAGCAAGAGAGCATCCCTACACATCTTCCACTGCTCTCCTCTCCTCTCCAGTCCACACCCCTCCCTCCCTCCCTCCCTCCCTCCCTTCTGCATCTTTCCATGTAGCCTTGAGTGGGGCTTCATCCACAGGGAGGAGGAGCAGGCAGACGAGGTCTCAGGGGTGATGTAGGCTGGATGTGGTGGTGGTAGAGGGGGTGGGAGGGGTTGCAGGGGCTGTCACACTGAGCTCCAGTGTCGGTTGATGGCTCGGCGTGAGGCATGCCACTTATCAGATTGGTGGGGAAAGGGAGTGTGCATGTGTATGTGTATATGTGTATGTGTGTGTGTGGGTTAGCAAGGGTGAGATGCCAGAGCCCATTAACACAGGCGTTTCATCTGTACGCACGCACGTGAATGGGCATAACGCACACGCACATGTAAATGTCTACGCTTCTTGAAAACTGATCGTGCTAACACGCACACTAAATAGAAAAAGAAAAAAAAGAAGCAGAATGAGTGGAGATGGTGGATCCTCCCTGCAGGCAGACAGTAGCACGATGCCGTGACTGCCACTGTAAAAAGCTCCCTTCTTTTCTCATTCCCCCCCTCTCCCTTTCCCTTTGCTTTTCCTTTTCATCTTCCTTTCCCACTCTCCCTCGGTGCCCCAGTTCACTCCAGTGCACACGGCCCCTCTCTCCTTCTCACCCAATCCCCCCTCAACCTCCTCCTCCTCCACCTCCTCCTCCTCCTCCTCCTCCTCTTCTCTGCTCTGGCCCCCATTCTCCATCCTGTGCCTGCCTTCCATTTTTGCAGCCTTCACACTCGTTTCTCCTTCATGCTGCTGTTTGCTTTTCCTACACCGTAATGCATTTTCTCCACTCGAGTCAAAAACACATTTCTACATCTAAAAAAAAAAAACATTCTGAAAACGGCTGTGCAGACACATGTCATAAATACTGCACTAATGGCTCTAATTGACCCTTCAAAATATTAATTTCCATCCTGTTTTATCGGCTGAATACTCAGCTCTGTGATAAATGAAGCAGACGTGGCGTTTTTGTGTACTCACACACACATAAACACATCAAGAGATGGGAGATGGGTCTTTGATGGAGGAGGTCAGTCAGTCACAGAGCAGATAACAACACCTCATTAGGCATGTTGAACGGAGTCTTTGCAGGCCAGGGTTGAGACGTCATTGTCTGCTAGCATGCTAACAGAGCCCTGGGCGAGGCTCTGCCCACATCTAAACAAAACTGATAGAATCGGAAAGTAATGATCACATGTTATCCACTAGAAAGGAGATGAATAATCAGGCCCAGTGGTTTGGGGGTTAATGCACCGCCTTGCACCGCCCGCTATCCCACTGAATGCAGACAAGGATGCGGCCGTATATATGCATGCAACAGACATCCTTGGAATAACAGTGATGTCAAGCTGCCCGGGGCTCAATTTTTATCCTATGCATGCATGCACATTGTTATCCATTCATAAGATTATAAGCTATCTCTTACTGGATGGTACAGGACTGTATACCAGGCAGTCTGCCATCCTATAGGCAGTGTAGGATAAATCCAGGGAGGCAGTGGAGCCAGGGTTGTGCACTGCAGCTTCTTTGCTTTGGGCTTTAGCAGTCAATTTTGTTTCCATCACGCACTTGCACACTCTCAGTCATTCTTGCACTCACAGTATTTATCTCAGTCTCTTCCTTTATCCTCCCCCTCGCTTGCCTATATTAGGCCATCCTCCTCTCCCCTGGCTCTGATGTTAATGCACTCCCAATCAGGCTGTCCATTAAGCGGACGTGCGCTACACGTTCATCAGGCTGTCCAAAGGCCTGCATGCAAATGAGCTCAAATTGCAGCGCGATGCAAACTCCTTGAAATCTCCTTAGAGGGAGAAGGTGAGTGTAAGACATGCATGTGTGAGAAATGCAGGAGGAAGCGAGTGCCTGCCTGTCCATTTTATGCTAATCAGAACCACGGAGACAAGCATTACAAAGGATTAACCCAATCAGGATGTCTTTTTGATGTTTGCGTGAAATGGTGAGACGCTCGCATGCGAAACTTGCCAATGTAAATTCTACCCGTGATCCGTAAGCCTGCGAGCCGCTCAGCTACTGTCAGACGAACCTTTCTTCATGCGCTGAAAACTTCATTCTGAAATCACTGTCAAAACTTTTGCTAGAATCTCTAAAAGTCAGACACACAGCAGATCTTTCACTTTCTTCCCATCTTCTTCCCTTTTTGACCGGCAGGCATTTCACGTCACTCCATTTGGTTCTTTACAACAACAAAAAAAGGAAAAAAAAAAAAAAAAAAAAAAAAAGTTTGTTATTCTATCCAGTGGGACGCATTCATTCTCACCTCAGTTCCCTGCCATCTCTAACTTTCTAAACCTGTTAAGTGGATTGTGAGGGAGCGGGGAGAGAATAGAAAAGGACAGTGTAGACGTGTGGGTGTGAGAGCTGTCACAGCTTTAAGTAGAAAATTGTTTGAGGTATCAACAAGGAGTAGGAGTTGCAGAAAGAAGAGAAAGAAAGACAAAGTGTGAGAGCTGGAGAGACAGGCTGCTTCAGGAAGCTGCCTCTTTGCATTCAGGAGGCACGGGGCCCGCTGGTGTTAAATGCACAGAGCAGGGGCCGATGTCAGCGGGGGCCCGCCACGTGCCAAATCTTAAGTGGCGGCGGCACTCGAAGATAATGAAGAACGATGACGAGGCCGAGGAGGGCAACGTGCACGGCTAACAACTCACCCAGCAGCCACCTCTCGGGCCGAGTTGCACGAGGTTTCACCGATTGGAGAACACGCACCGACAAATCTGTGGCTTCAAATGTTTCTCTTTTGCACATTTCTCCGTGTGCATCCCTGTGAACATGTGTGCGTCTCCACATATGTGTTCTCGCCTGGTGTGCAGCAACAGAATGTGAGCCTGAATGACTCATTACGCATTTACACCACCACGGGATGCAAAGACAGTAGAGTATAAAAAAAAGAAAGAAGCACATGAGTGAAAATAATGGGAGATAAGGAAGCTTCCCGCATTCCTCAATCGTGACCTCAAAACACACTTGTCGTCTTTATTGTTCATTACCGAGCCGTGTGCCGCGATACGCTAACTAATCCCATTAAACTAATCCACATGAAAACAACTTACGGCACGATAACGGCCCCGCGCTGCCTCCGCCATTAATTTATGCCATATTCAAATGTGCACAGAATTGAAATAATTAATGTGACTCCCCCTCCTAATTTTCCCCGTGGCAGAGGAGACTGAGTGGAAACCCGCAGGATGTTTATTTATGTATTTTCATCTTCACTCCTTTTGCACGTTCCTCCTTTCGTACGCCGTGTGTATGGGCCAAAGCCAGATTAGTTGTGTACTGTAGGTTGTTAGGTGTTTTCCAGCGGCTCAGATAGAACAACTACATCCGTCTGGTTTGAATCTGCCTCCGACTTCCTATGAGGAGTAGATGAGGTGATAAAACAGCGTTAAAGACTCAGCAGTGGTGAGCATCACTAAAGGAAAACTAATCTTTTGCTTGTGCATGTTTATTTTTAAACTGATGAATATTATAGGCTGTTGTGTTGGGACCAGAATGGTGGAGACTCTCTTTGCCTCCCTGACTTTAAAGAGTAACTAAACCCCCAAACCACTTTTTTTCTGCTGAAAACAAATATATTTGAGTATGAAGTAGTGTTGTTGATAGATTCTGGCCCGACTCTTGACATTTTAGTCAAAATATTTCAATTTAGTGCATTTTGTTGTAAAAAATGTAAGAGTGACTGCCCTCTATGGGTTGAAACACGGCTATTACAATCGAATTTTGCTATTGGCTAAGATGGAGGCCAATTATGTTTTTGGAGGCAGCTTTCGTCACGAACCACCACTTTTAGCCCCGCCCATAATCAAGGCATTTTTTGAATTTCCATCTTAGATGCACGTCAGCCAAAACAGAGGGGTTTAGTTGCTCTTTAAAAACGTTGTAACCTCAGCCGCTGAGAATACCATATATCACACGCATTTATTCCAGTCTACAGTGGGTTTTTACCGTCTCCAAAGGTCTTTTATCCCCAGAACCCAATCACAGCTCCCTCATCGGCGCCCGTACGGGCCCTGAACATTGTCTGCTGGTTAACAAATGCGGAGCGTGTTTGGGTAGGAGGGTTTTTGCGCACACGGGTTTATGAATAAAACATGTTGCCCTTATTAAAAATAATCTGGCTCAAAAGTGCCAGAGGCCCTTGAGGTCGATAACCCCCCCCCTCCTCTCCCTCTTCCATCCCCTCCATCCTCTCCATCCACTGCCTCCATCTCACAAGGTTCAAGGAGAGAGGTCCCTGATTAGCACTGGCAACATCCAGAGAATGCATTCAAATTCTGTATGATCCAATGGCCGACGTGTTGAGTGGAATTAAATAAAGCAGATAGCAATTGGCGCTTGCGGCTAAAAAGCCGGGAAGGGAAAAGAGGAGGGGAGAGGAGGGGGGGTTTGTTTAGGAATGTGAAGCTGAGCGCCGTCTCATTCTTACCTGAACATATCGCCCAGGCCCTTCAGCACGCTTTTCCTGGCTTTGATCTTGTCCTTGTCTTTCTCCTCTTTATCCCTCTCAGGTTTCCTCCTCTCCTTCCCTCCGACCTTGTCCCAGTCTTTCCCTCTGTCGTCTCGGGAGAAGCTGCCGTTCAGGTTTAGGTCGCCACTGGTGGACATGGACTCGCGGCCGGACCGGGAGCTTCCCTCCCCGTCCTCGTCCACTGCAGCGAGGAGATAAGGAGGATGGAGAAGGTGTTGAGTGCAGATATTTTGCGAGAGTGAGAAGAATAGTACACAAACACAGCGAGAGAATGGAAAAAATAAAATAAGTCAATAAAGACAGACAAAAAACTTCTACTTCCACTTGACTCCCTGTAGATCACAGACACCGCATTTGAAATCAGCACAAAGCAACAACACTTTTTTTTTTCATCAGTTACAAAGACTCACATCTTTTCCTCTTGCAACATCAGATAAACCATTAAAAGAAAAGCTGTGTCCCACAAGGTACGGCAGCTTTGAACAAAACAAACTCAACTCATCCGTCTCATTAGAGCAGAATATATTTACATTGTTCCCCCTCTGAGAATAATATTCAGTTGAACATATTCTCACTTAGCCGGAGCCTGAAGTTATTTCAAGAGTGCACATTTCACACAGCTCACAAGAGGAAAGTCTGCTGCTTCTCTCTTTTTTACCCCTTTCTATTGCATTTCATATAAAAAGTGATCTGAGCAAATAGAAGAAGTTGTTAAGATCGTCATATTATGAATCTGGTTCTTAATTTACAGCTGAACTCGTTTCAACCCCGACATCAAATTGAAACCAAACTCCTTAGGAGATGTAGGGTTGATTAAACTCAAAGTTTCCATCACATCTAATCAGAACTGATGTGCAAAATGTAATTAATCTGTCAGTAATTATACATTTAAATAATCTTGAAAAAGACTCCTGGGGATCTTAATTGCAAATGTGGTGCGTTCCACAAGCGGCATAGCTCCTGTCTGCCTTATATCTGTAGCTCTGAGGCAACGAGGTAGATGTCCTTCAGATTGCAACTTATTACAGTCCTGCGTGTCGTCGTCTAACTTCTGCCTTTGATGGAGGAGAGAAAAGTGCTTATCGTGAGGAAAAAGAACTGGGAGGGGAGGCCATGATGGATCTTGGCGGACTACGAGAGGGAGGAGCCGCGCAGGATTCACGTTTCCAGGATGAACAGTGGGGTTTGTTTTCTCCTGTGATCTGTGCAGCTATCAGCTGTTTCCTTCAGCTGCCATCTCCCAGGGAATTACTGAGATGGAATCTCAACATGAGGCGGCGTGCTGCAGGAACACGGAGCGAACTGGCAGCTTAAACCTGCTCAATTATGCAGCTCGTTGCCGCCGCGTTAGCCCCTCCCTTCCCTGTTCCACCTCCACAAAAAAATTTTAGGGAGCAGGTTCTGGATGAGTATACCAATTTTATCACTCAATCTGCTGGCTGCTTATCATCCACTTAAGAGCGACAGTAGCGAATGGCAGCTGTGAGCTGTGTCTGAGCTATTTAAATGAGTGCTAATGCTGCTACTGCTTAACGATGCCAATCTGCAGATAACATGCTAAACATTGTAATCCAGAGCCACCCAGAGGGCAGCGGCCATGTGGCTTTAGCATCTTTTCACATGTGCTTGTATATAAAGGCCTGGTGGTGAATCAGAGGGCAGGGCAAACAAAACAGAGTGTTGCATTTTTATTATTCAATGCAGTGTCTATCATTTTTATTTATTTAATCTGAGAATTTTGAATAAAACAAGACCTAAAAAAGAAAGAAACCTCCTTCTATCAGTGGACATCAAAAACCTGAAGCGTCCACAGCGATCTAATGGAAGTGAGCAGAAAACGACCTCTTTTACAACCTCCAATGACAGCAGGAGCGTTTGATGGAAGACTGAGAGGTAATGTGAGGAGACGGACAACTGCAGGAAACATTTTGTCGTCACAAAAGTGAAACTCCGAAACCATTAAACCCCCCCCCCCCTGCTTTCATGTCAGCTGACCTGTCACTGACAGTTATGACAGACACCTAAAATAAAGAAGTGGAGAAGAGTTTCTGCCCTGTGCTGCAGGTTTCCTCCTTTTTCTTTCCCCATTTCCTTGAAATACACAACAACAAGAAGTAGCACAGTGTTTGGGGAACGCAGGGGAGGGGAGGGGAGGGGGGGGGGTTGAATTTTGCCCAGCAGGATATCTTTGGGGACACATTTTCTTTAGGTGATGCCACATTCTTATTTTATGTAAATAAAAGTCTGGGAGCAGAGGAAGGCAGAGGCTTATCTGTCAACTTTGACTATTAACCTCAGTGACGAGCACAGACTGGCTGCTTTTATCTAAATTGAAAAACAGAGTTATTTGAATATCATGAGGGAGAATGCAATATACCGCGGCGGGGGAAATCGGTTGCTTTCCCCATTTTTCTTCGGCGAGATAAGACTGTATTTAGTGGCATGCCGACAGAGCTTATGAGAACAAAGCGTTTCAGGCAAATAATTCCTTCTTTCTCAAATGTCCCCCAGCTCTTTTAATGGAATCCTTTAATGGTGAATGGAAATTTATATCCGGTGATTACTCTTGTAGTGTTGCAGTGTTATTACCTGTCGCTAAACATAAGACGGCTGCCTCTCTATATCCAATGCATGTCTGTTTGTCATCAGACACCGAGTAGGAATGGATATATCCACTCAGGCAGAAGGTGCCGTGTGTCTTTCTTCTTCCTCTCCTCTCGTCATAGTTAAGGATAAAGTCGGGTGAATTTTTTATTTTTATTTCTGGCAGGTAAACAAAGGAGGAAGTGAGGAATCCTGGCAAAGTTGAGAAGGGAGTGTCGTGCCAAAACAAAACCGGCACAGGCTGAATTAAAGATATTCATTTCACTTTACAATCGTCGCAAATGTCACTGCACATACATGTTACAGTGTTAAATGGATGCAGTCGGAGCCTGACGTATGTGGGTAAACAGCAGATGATTTTTCCTCGCATGCACGACGGTGGAAAACACGCCAATGCACTTTGAGAGTTTGTAAGCTGCAGGGAAAACACACTGCCACATTCTCTAACAATTCCACCAAACATGAAGTGTGTGAATATTAATAAGTGTGTAACCTAGACTCTTAGTGCAGATGTGCTTACACACACACACACACACACACACACACACACACACACACACACACACACACACACACACACACACACACACACACACACACACACACTCAACACACACACACACACACACACACATCTCTCCAGCAAGTGGGGATCCCTAACCTAGTTTCCTTTAGGGGGGTGAATCCCGCCACTCTGAACAGGCTCTGGGGGAAGAAGCATTATTGAGTTGGCCTATATTACACAAACAGAATCCCTCTGTAATAATCTTCTAATGTCTTCCACTGTACATTATGTAGTGACACAGTTTGGGGCACTGATCCTGGATCACTACTCGCATGTTTTTCCACATTTCTACTGCTGTAAAGGTGTTCAGAAATGGCTGTTTGTCCTGTTTGTCACGCCTCCTTCTACGAGTTTCCACGAGTTGCTGCATGAGTTTACCCGAGTAAGGAAAACAAATTTGATTGGTCGTTATCGAGCGGGCGGGATATTCAATGTTTGGGGCGGGACCGAGCTTGGTGAGTGTGTGTGTGTCTCAGACGTTTGATTGACGGATGAAGGATCCAATATCAGTGGCTGATGAATCGTGAGCAACGTGACGCATAATTTGTGTGCCTGCATTATCCAATGTGGAAAAAAAAAACACTTTCATCCCCGATTTAAAGCAGAAGTGGAATGTTTGTGTTAATATAAGTCTTAAATAGTTCTATCTTCCGACAGCAATCACTTCTATAGAGTGTTTGGTCCGAAACACGGGTCTGTCAGTCACTCTGCTCTGCTGTAAGCTGAGGAGAAAACTTTCCTTGTATCCTACAACCTTTATCCAATGAGGAGAGAGAACGGCATAAAGGGGCGGTCCTCTCTGTGTGTGCAGCCAAGGGATGCGCGTGAATGTGGTGACGTAGGGACGAGGGCGGGGACTGCTAACTCCCATCGGCTGACAAGAAGTTAGCCAAAACCACCGGATCGCTTACTTCTGCTTTAATCAAAAATAGAGTTTTGCACAAAGTTTGGGCTACATTGTCTGATAGATGAGTTATTACACTAATTTTATGACCCAGAGTGGAATCAAATTAATTTTGTGTACAGCTGTACAGCTTTAATATTATGGATTTATAACAATGCATAGCCTAGTATTTATTTATTATTATTGGTGAAGTTATGTGATAGACAAGGTGACATAAGGGACAGATACATGACAACACATGGACTAAACATACAAACAGTCGACATAGGTACAGACAACAACAGGAAGTGACACTCACACGTCTCCATGCTGTTTCCTTCCTCTGAAGCCGCGGCGCCGGGCTTCTCGTACGATTTGTCGATGGCGGCGCGGAAGCTCTCGTTGCAGCCGCGGCTCCTGACGATCCGCGAGCGCGGCCTGTTGACGTTTATCTCGCTGTTCAGCGTCGCCTCGGCGACGGCCGTCTGGAGGCTCTCCAGGGAGCTGGACTTCTTCAGGCCCAGCGACGGCCCGACCTCCACGCCTTTGGATCCTATGCGGAGAGAAGGAAACGGTGTCATCGAGGCCGTCGGACTAATGGTGCGTGACTCTAACTTCACCCCCCCCACCCACCACCTCAAACAATGGCCGACCTAAAACTTATCATCATGGAGCTCGTTGCATGACAATGAATCATTTACGTTTTGCTGGTTTTGTATGGGATGATGTCTGGCAATTAACATGAAAAACAAATGATGCCATTGCCTGGCCAATGAAGTGTGTGAAATGAGAACAGAGTATTACATCTTCACCGAGACATTTTCCTGTTGAGAATTATAATTCAACCTTTGTTCTTGTGTCTGCACAGTTAAATTATATGGCTAAAACGTAATGCATATAAATGAAATATCAAAGACAGCAATGTACCACAGCACCAAAGTGATTATAGTGTTCAGACCTAAAACTATTCCCACAGGTGTTTCTCACTCTGCTTTTTACTTCTGGAACAGAGAGGGGGGAGGAAAGAGAGAGGGTGGGGGGTGGGTGGGGGCTTATAGACTAAACAAATCTGACTCTGTTCTTTTTTCCAACACTATTCTCTTGTATCATCTCAGCACAAACAAAAACCTGGGCGCTGTAATCTCTCGCTCTCTTTCCAAGGCCGCCACGTGTTCAGAACTGCAGGTAACAACACAAAAAAAACAAGCTGCTCCGTGCTGATTAGCTCCGATTAGCATCACCGAAACGTTTGCCGACGGAGGCCACCTGCACGGAAACACAAAAACACACTAATCATGAAACAAACCTAGTGTTTACTTCGCCCAAAACAACGCTGCAGAAATTACACCCGTTACGCAAAGTTAATAAAATGAAGAGATAAACTCTTCAACATGAAAGAAAAGTCCCTGTGACATGAAACATTTTTCCCAAAGTCGCTAATTACAGAAGCTTTTTCCTTGATGTATAAGCTGCTGGTGGTGTGACTCTGCAACAGTCAACCTCTTCACCAGCGGGGCCAGGCCCAGGAAAGCTGTAATTATTTTTCCAATGCTTGCCAGGGGTTTGTTTAGGGTATGTCAGCGGAGCGCGACTCAGGTATTGGTATTTCATTTTGTTGGGGAGCGTCCGTCAGTTCCCCGGAGCTCTTACCTTACTTGCCAGTTGGTAAACAAACAGCCTGGTTGATTTTCTGTCCTCCTTTATTCCGCCTCGGCTCGGCTGCTGTCACACATAACAAGCTGTTTTTTTTTTTTTGAATATGTGCAAGTGAGGGCCTTGTTAGATGTAAACTTGTGCGCTTCAGTAATAATAGATCAAACTGTTGATTCAATTACTTCAGCAGCCCTCGCCGACTCTCCGAGGACGCAGCACATGTTGCAGGAGTCTGGACAGAGCAGCATTGTGTCTTTTTACGACTCCCCGCGGACCCCGTAGACCCTCCACATGTAATGAATGTGTGCTGCTGTTTCCTCTGTGGTTTCATGCGGTGTAAATAAATGTCCTCCTGCAGCTTCTTCCTGTTGGTTTTCAATAGCAAATGTTTCTGTAAGGCCTTGTCTCCTGCTCCCACCGACTGGAACACACACATGCAAACACTAAGGTGTGTATATTTATGTGTGCGCCGCATGCAGGGACTCCTCAATACACACACTTGTGTCATCAACAGGATCCTGGACATGTTTAAAGTGGCCTAAATGAGGCGTGAGCCGCTGCTGCTGGGTGATCACAGCGGATCTTTTTAGAGACGCAGGGTTTTTTTTTTTCTTTTACAGCCAAACACAGATTAGGCAAAAGAAAATAAACCCCCTTCACTTAAAGAAAACAATTTGGGACCGCGGTATGGAGAAGCTGACACGTGCATGATGGATTGAAACAGGAAAAAGAGGAAAATATGGCTGCAAGAGGAGGGTTTGAATGAGTTAAGAGCTTAAGAGACAAGAGGCTGTCCTGGCAGCTGTGTGCAGAAATGTGTACGCGCTGCCGCTGTTATCATTATTTTACCAATGACAGCTTGTGTCTCTTTTGTTGGTTCAATGCATTTGCTGTTTCCTTCTTGATCCTTTAACCAAGCAAAACCTGCAGCCGCTGACTGGTGATTAGCCCGCTGCTCCAAACATTCATCTGGACACTTACTAGCTGAGGACAAATGCAGTGAGGAGCCACGTGCACTGATTTCACTCAGTTTAAAAGGGAACTGAAAGTTTCCACGGTACTTTCGGGATCCTCGGGTCACGGGGGCATTCGTCTTTTTGCTGCGTTTGCACCCAGTCCACTCGCCCTGAGAGCGTGAGTGCTCCTCTATCATCCAATGGCGACTATGGATCTGGTGTCACAGAAGTCAGATAGGCTAAAAGGTCAGCTGTTAGCCACTGGTGTTGGGTTTCCAGACTGGTAAATGTACTGTTATGCATTTAACAGACCATTTCCCCTTTTCCTTTTCGTCAATGTTAATAAAAGTGTCCAATCCCAAGAGAACACTGGACTCAATCCAGAAAAGTACCACACCAAATAAATGAACACCCAATCCCCGTAATGCTGCATCCCATTTAGCGGGAAGAGCACATATGTGCGCCTGCAGGCTGCTCGGGACAGTAAAATGAAACTTTACGGTGAGCTACAAATGTCGAAAGGGTCAAGAGCTCTCGACTGGAGGAACAGAAGATTCGTTTTACTGCTCGGTTCCTCAGAGGAGAAGCAGCATTTCTGATTACTATGACAAATTTTAATGCCAGGAAAGCATAAAAAGCCTTGCAAGACAGAGAGAAAGCAAGTAAAAAATCATGTAATTCATTTGTTCAGAAGGAGTAATCTCATCACGCGAAGGACAAGAGAGGACGGTCGACAGAAAAAAAAAAGTATCATAAAGGAAACACAAGCGTGGCAGGGACACGCTGTCATTTTTTATACTTTGTGGATAAAACTCAATCAACCCAGCACAAATGTCATGTAAATTTGTGTGTGTTTTTTTTCTTTTTTCTTTTTTAAAGCTTATGCATAAAGCCTGCCAACAGCGGATACGCGGAAAAGCCAGGGTGCATGTTTGACACAATGGGATTGCAAGTTAGAGCCGCACAGGATGCAACAGTTCAAGGGAACACAAATGACATCTGCTGTACTTGGAAACAGGGAATTATCCTCCCGCTTGGTATTCCGTAACCATGATCCACCCCCCAAAACCCCAACCTCCCTCCCCTCCGTCATTGTTTCTAGTCATCCCGGCGAACGACTGAGAGAAGCGGTGAGACAAAGGGAACGGGGCGAGCGGCGCATAGAGACAGAGTTTGCCCACAGACCCCGGCCGCCTCGAACCTGCCTTTGTTTTCATCAGAAGCAGCGGCAGCAGCAGCAGCCCCGGCTCTCCTGGGGGAGTTTGACGGACAGCTCTCTGTATGCCAGTCTATTATGCGATTCCTATCACACAACAGAAGCCTCAGTGCTCTGGCTCCTCATCTCCCCTCTTATTCACAGGGATGAAAATACATATTCCCCCCACTGCATACAGACATGAGTTTGTCTCTCCCCACACGTCTGGAGGAGAAATGAAAATCACCATAATGAAATACAGGAGAAAAAAAAGAAAAGAAAATAGAGGAAAAGAAAATCAAACCAAACACGAGGAAGAAAATTGCACCTGGAATATTTTGCCGTGGCCGAAGACAAGAACGGAACGGCCGAAGACTGTTGCTGTGTTCCTTTTGCCAGATTAAGGCCAAGGACAGTTAATTGGAGAAGATCCATTGCCATTAAATGAAAGAGGGGAGGTATGGCAAACTCCATGAATAAATCAGCAGCAGTTATTACAGGGACAGGAGCCCATAGTATAATTAGAGCAGCTAAAACTATGCTCCCCAGCCATTACTCACCACAGGTCCTTGCATGTAAAGATCTGTGTACAGACAGGGGCTCCATTACACATAATTTATTCAGAGAGTCAGGGCTTTAAGCAGGGCGGTAAAAGGGTAATTATGTTAAAAATAGCCTCCAAGGTGGTCGAGAGAAGGCCACGTCCAGGTATCCTAGTGGAGGAGGAGGGCGGGGCAGTGGTGGGGGGAAGGAGGGGGGGCGTCCCCGGGTCGGGCCGGGCTCCTATGTCTCTTCCAGCTGTGGATCATTAGCCGAGGACAGAGGACGTCCTCCTCCGCACGCCGAACGCGTCACGAGGAAATCATCATTACCCGGATTTGTGGTTAATATCTCAATCCAGGTTGCTGGATGCCGTCCTGCGGTTTTGTGCTTTTTATCAACCCCTCGTAATTTGATTTTTATACTTATCACCCTCCAACTAAGCCCACGCGCTCGGCTCGCTGAACTATTAATCTGCAGAGGCTGGCAACTCGCATGCCAGGCCTGGCAACCCACCGGATCGAGCGACTGACTCGGCTGGAACATGAAACTCGCAATTATTCTCCATCTCCCATTTAACACTGCTGGCCCCGAGCCCCCATCCTCCTCTTTAATATTAGTTTTTAACACTTTTCCTGCCTCTTACAACGTGTTTAGGGGTCTCTGAGACGTGCACCAAGTTGATGCATGTTTTTTTTTTTTTAAAAGCCCCTGCAAACACCAGGTAATAAGCACGTTAGTTTCAAATTAGTGCTCTCAGAAAGCACTCAGAAATACCCCGGCGTGACCCAGTCATCAGCTCACTCTGTGATAATTTAATGGAGTAAATGCACTCTAATGTGCTGCAAACAGAGCTCAAAACAGCCCGACTATGATGGATCAATTGTGGCGAGCTGAAGAGGCCAACTGGCAATGAATGTCTCTGTGTTGCAAATGCCACTCTATTGCCTGGCTTTCTCCACACACACACACACAAACACACACATATGCACACACCTCCTGGAGTAATGAGTGTTTTCTTCAATCATTTGCACTGCAGAACGAGCACAATGGCACAGGTTCCCACATTAGTTGCCAAGTCTCTATTCAACAACATGCAAGTCTCTCTGAGCAATATGAACCCCCCTCCCCCTCCCTTCTACCCCCTACCTCTTTTGAATCATGCTGCAATTACCTCAAACAACACCCTCCTCCATATGCACCCAAAGGTGCCAGGATCACACGGCCAGTAATGGTCGGTTATGGGCCGGTTATGGAGAAAAGAGGTGAGGACTGCTTCTCTCCAATCTCTATTATTGATCCATGGACCCAGCTGAACAATCATAATGGCCCATTGTAATCATGGTGAATGTATTGAGCTGGCTCTCGGCATGCTTGCTTACCTCCATTGGTTCTGGTGCTGCAGTTAATCTCATCTGATACTGTTAAAGAGCATAAACAAGTGTGAGTGGTTAGTGTCTCCTCTGTACCGGTGTTACGGGGCCACATGCAAAGCAGAGAGAGGCAGAGGAACAGGAAGGAAACAGAAAGAAAAAGGAAAGTGCAGGCACAGGCTGAAGAGTTGAGGAGCGGTGAATGATCTAAGTGGAGCAGAGAGTTCAGCCCGTGCAGGAGGCTGTCAGTCAGGAGGCTTACACAGCAAAGTGGCTGGAACGTGCTAACGTATCACTGTCAGCAGTAGCACCTCAGGTCTCTCTCATTCTCTCTCCCCCACCTCCCTCAGCTTTGTTCCCCATCTAAATGGGATTGAACCGCAGGAGGCCTGACTGGGGGGGGGGGGGTTTAGCATATTTCAACAACGATGGGCTTCAAAGTCACGAAATCCATCTGCGGATGCGATTTGGGAATACCTGGAACAAGATTAGAAGCAGGGACAAAGGTACCTGGTGACTGAATGAAAGGAGTCTGTGTGGGGACGGCACTGTCGAGCGTGTGAACAACTTATAACTAACCCTACTCACAAACAAAATCAAAGTATGATTAGAGTGATTCTTAACTTATAGGCTATTATAACACCCATCACTCACTCAGAATTACCTAATTTGGCTGTTTTTAGAGAAGAGGTTTGTCTAAAGAAATCTTATTTACAATAAAACTGTACTAGATATATCCACACAACCACTGGGTGTTGTTCAACAACATCTTAGGGAATACAATAATAGTGTATTTGAAAGGAATTTTAGATTTTCTGTTAAATAAGAGAAAAGTTAAGGTTCCCCCTTTCCCATTATTACAAAAATGCAATTCCGCCTAAATTACATGTGTTGTTTTCAGGTTCATTTTTCATGATTTTTTAAAAAGTGAATTAATTTCTGACTGACTGGTGATTTAGGACAGATACCTGGTTCATAGCTCAGCAAATATGAATGGGAAAAGAGTGAGTATTCTCAAGTGATGGGCTTTTTTTAATCATCTTTCCATTAGGCGGACTGGCCTAATTTGTCTGTTTTACAGAGATTGGGGTAGTTCTAAATAATACCCCCAAAATAAAAGTTCACAACATTCAATTTCATGAATAGGAGACCCTAAAAATAAAAATAAGACACAGTTGTGTAGGGTAGGATTATCTCAAAAACGAAAGCCTTTTTTGAGGACTTGCTGCTAGACTATTAGTCGGGGGGGGGGGGGGGGGTCTTTATATAAAAAAAACAAAGGAAAGGACAGCTTTATTAATGTGTTAGTGGAAAGCAGAGAGGAACGCTTACACCTCCTTCTTCACATAACTTCTGAAAACAAACTTGCAAGTCAACGCTTAAGGGTGAACGTGAGCAATATGTTCTGTGGCTCGTTTAATTCTCAACTCTATTATACATAACCCATAAGCCATTTCTCATTGTGTGCCTTTGATGTAATAATTTCATTAAAATAATCACCATACTATAGCAGAGCGCGCCTCTGAGATAAATGGGACTTATGTGACATTAGATGGGTCACACAAATCCCAATGTGTAGCAGCTTTGACTCTGAACACATGGATTGACTGAGACATTTTCTCTCCTACGGGAACTCGTGTCACTTCCTCGAATTATTGCGAGAGGAACAAGTTCGTCATCTGCCTGCACCCTCTGCACACTGCCTTACTCTCACTGATGGATTATGGTTTTGTATTGGCAGGGATTTTTTTTTCTGTCGCTGGCAAGATTTCGCAAACTCAATTGAGTCGTGAGAGGAAATGTGATTTTGAATTCCACCTAATAACACACACACACACACTTATCTTGAGAACTGAAGAATAACTACAGCAATAATGGAGATTTGTAAAACATCAATAACATTGGTTATCCCGGGAGTGAGCCGTCGTCTTGTGAGCAGATGAGCTCCAATCCTTTTAAAAAAAACAAACTGCTGCTGTTTTAGCGAGCTAATCAAATTCACAAATAAACGCTGACGCCACTTTGCCTCAATTAAGAAGCTTTTTTGATTAAACTTGATGATAAAATGTGCATTTGCAATAATGAGAACACCATCACAGAGCTTCCTGTCCATTCTCCTCACTTCCTGTCCTCTGTAATATCCAATTATATTTCAACACTAAAGACATAATGGAAACTATTTTTTTTCCCTGCTCAACTCATTTCTCTGTGAAATCCATCCCATCACCAACTATCGTCTTTCTCCACGGAAAGTTTGGGTAACACTTTACTTGACGCCTATCTCTATAACGCATTATAACTATACTTATAATGAGTCATAATGCAGTTATAGCACTGTATAACTATAGTTATAAACACTCATAAATGATCATAATGCTTCATAACAATAATCATAACACACTATAAAGCATTTTATCATGACTTATAAGGTCAGGTATTATAATACGCTATAATTGTTAGTAACTCTCTGACAATGCCCACACTGACGCATTATAAATGTAGTTACAATAAGTTATAATTGGCTTTTAGACGTGTATAACCACCATTATAAACTCATAAATAACCACAAGGCTTTATAACAATTAGCATAACGCATCATAGAGAAATTATAACTCTATTATAATATTTGACCTTATAAGACATTATAAAATGTTCTGATATGTTGTGCTTATTGTTATAAAGCCTTATGGTAATTTATAGCTGTTTATAATGATAGTTATACACATCTATAAGCCAATTATAACACATTATAACTACATTTACAATGCATTATTGATGTGGGCATTGTCAGCGAGTTACTAACAATTATAACGTATCATACCTGACCTTATACTGTAAGTCATGATAAAATGCTTTATAGTGTGTTATGATTATTGTTATAAAGCATTATGATCATTTATGAGTGTTTATAACTAGTTATACAGTGCTTTTACTGCATTATAACTTATTATAAGTATGGTTATACTGCGTTATAGAGATAAGTGTCAAGTAAAGTGTTACCAAAGTTTGTTTTTGAGTTGAGTTTGTTGAAGTGAGGCTGCAGCCAGGGTGCAGTGGCCCAAACCTCCATCAGTCTGTGGCAGAGTCAGAGGTTTCCTGCAGGTCTCTGGGCTCCTCGTGGAGCAGAGGTAGCTTTTATCTGTTATGATTAGCCAGTGATCCGAGAGGAGGCAGCGTCTGCTGGGAGCGGCTCTGAACTTCTCTGGCTACAGTGTGTTGTTGAGCGAGTGCTTGTGTCTGTGTGAGTGAGCCTGCCCATCTCTGAACAGTCACTGAAGAGGCCGTCATAGTCCCACTTTGTTGTGTTTTACTCCTGTTCCACTGGACACAAGGTCACAGCACAAAGACGCCTGCACACTCACTGCTGTTAGAGCTTCATACCAACACTTCAGATGTGTTTACTTTTGGGGCTTAGAGTAATCCGTCTATTGTTCGGCAGATTTTTGATGTGGTTGTTCAAAAATCTCTGCAATTACTGTTGAGAAAACAGTGTTATTGCAACATGAAAGATGAACCAAACTATGAAGATCATTTGGAAATTTCATTTTCTGGAAATATGCAGAAATATCCATGTGCTTTTTCTATGAATATCCCTTTCTTTGCGCTAATTTAGCTTAGCACAAAGACTGGAAACAGGGGGAAACTGCTAGCCGGGCTCTTATGTAAGTTTACTTTGCCCCTCAGCACCTAATGTGGTGGCAAACTATTTCTTGGCCAGGAGCAGTTGCCAGGCAACCTGTGGAGACTCTGGGAAATAAGTGGTCCCAGATAAGTAATAGTACCATGCAAAAGCCTCCATAAAACCGCATGCAAGTAGCGCGGGAAGCGAATCAAGAGTGTATTTACAAAAACTTCCTTTCATCACTCACTCTTGACTTCTCGCATGCAGCATGTGTGTGTTTATCGCAGCAGTTACCTAGATCCATGCTCTTGGACTTGCGGCTCTTGATGATCTCCAGCTGATTGGCGTTCTCGTACTGTTTGGTGCGCTTCTCGGACATGCTCTGGCGGCCGAAGCCTTCCCTCTGGAACGCCTCGTCAGGGTCTGCGTCCGGGCTGAGCGAGCTGCAAAAGAGAGACACAAAAAAAAAAAAAAAAAAAAAGATTATTTCCAGGAGTCAGGCCAGACACATAATTCCAAAATCATACCTTGTAATCCAATGATTATCCTATTAAGGAATATATTTTGTAATCATCTACACCAAGTTGCAGTTATATTGCTGGGGGCCAAGCTCATAATAACACTGGGAGATAAAAATCTACCTATTAATATTCACACACACATGCACACACACAAACCTCAGCCCATAACACACACACACACACACACACACACACACACAGTCAGTTTTAATCCATCATTTCAATGACTATTCTAATCAAGGACGCCTCCACCTCTGCTGGGTGGGTTGAGGACACGCCAGCATTGAGAGGAGGAGGAGTCCAGGCTGAGATGTGTGATATCCCAGTGAGGTGAGGGTCCGCTGGGGTCACGGCCACTCAATAACCCCCCCTCCCACCCCACCTTCTTCTCCCTTCTCCTCCTCCTCCTCTACCTCCAATATGTCTGGAGCGGTGGCGAGGCCCGGCCCACCGTAGCGTACTCCCTTTGAGATCCTCTATCTCTGTCTGGATCTTAATTGAAAATCGGAGGGGAGTGGGGGGAAAAGAGATTGGGGAGGGGAGGTGGAGGGGGGGTGCAGTGGTATTTGCATGCAGAGGAGTGCATTTACAATTAAGGTGAGAAGAGAACATCTCGCCATTGGAAGTGGGGCGGGGGGGACAGAAGGGAGGAGATGCAGCGAGCGCTGGCAGAGTCTAATAAATGTTACATGCATGAGAGGACGCTGTCACTATTTCTTTTGTTCAGACATGACGATCATTAAAGGCTCTTTGTATTTTCACCTCCAGAGAACCTGGATTTCCTGCATCTATACGTAAATCGGATCTCCCGTGACACCGCAGAGGAGGGGGAGAGCTGATGATGTGCATGTGGACGGGAACGGAGGGAAAAAAAATCTGTTTTGTGTCAATGCAGTGAGACGCTCCTCCTGGAAGCGCCGGTTTCCCGATATTTGCAAAAAAAAAAAAAAAAAAAACACCACTTAACGGCAGCTGCAGAACCTGCTGCTCGCGCTTGTTTGCGTGTAAACAGCTCTTATTTGGGCTGTCAACCCCGTTTAACAAAAGAGCTGCTCGGCGCGTCACCGAGGGGGCTCGTGTCAACGCGTCACTTTGCCGTCGACCACACCTGACAATCCCAACTACGATCAGAACGCCTCGCAGGACCGACTCCGGCTGACACAGGAAGAGAGGGAGGTGGAGCAGGAAGAGAGGAATGACAGCACAGATGTATTATTCATTTATTCATCATTCTCCTCTCATCATTCCAAGCCCACAAAAACCAGCCTGCCCTCTCTTCTTCTTTTTCTTCTTCTTCTTTTTCTTCTGTCTCTCTCTGCAAATGTCATCTGACGGAGCGTGACTGAGACGGCGCAGACGAGAAAGGACGTATTTTCAGCCTGAATTTAGATTTGCTTCGTTCTCATCGCCCGGCTTTATGTTTCTTGGGGGGAAGGAAGCACATAGCACACACATGTAGAACATAGAGGAAAAGCGAGCGAGGCCCCAGCAGGTGGGATCCTGCACAGCACCTGTCACACAGGTACCGACAGTGAGTTGGCAGATACGTGAGTGCGATTTTGGAGCCAAGCAGTTGGGATGAAGCAGAATTTGCACAAAAAAAAAAAAAAAAAAAGGGTGAGAAACCTGTGGGCAGTCTGAGGGAAGTTCAGAGGGACGGCCCAGCGGTGGTGCAAATTCACCCAGTAGGACGCGGGACGTGTTATAGTTTAAGCTGCTGCCCGTTTTAACACGGACTCTGCTTTACTGTGGTTCACACAGAGACTGAACGCCCAGGCTAACATGAAGAGAAACAGCCCATAGTGTTACCTTTGATACCCCCTCCATGTTGGGTGTACCTGCTGTCCAAACTTCTCAACACCTCAGGTCTAAGCAACCATGACAAATTAAAGATGTGGCTGTGACCCGCCTGCACACCGGTGGTCAGTGAATGGTGACACAAGCAAAAAAAAGTCTACACACCCCCACCTGGATAACGCTCATTACACATCAATCCATGTTGCAAGTGACAATGACAAACAACCGAGTCATGTTGCCTACAAAATAATGTGCAGTATCATCATCACCAGCAGCTTTTATTCTGGTTTAGCTCTGACAGAAAGTTCCAGATCTCACATCGACCTTGACAAATGTCAGTCAGTCAGTCAAACGTATGATATGTCACAGTGGAGCCAATTTCTTGTATTAATTAGCCTTTGATGAAAATGAAATGAATATATGTTCTGGTCCATCATCTAATGGATTGAAAAAAAAAAAAAAAAAAAAAGATCTTGGCTAGAGTCCAGACCTACTTGCTGACCTTCGCCCTACATCGCTGCCTTACGCCCTTTTTAAAGTGGCCATTCCTACCGACATGAACCTGCGGCTAAGGTTTCATATGTCTTTAATTGAATTAGATATTCCACTATTAATTTAGAGCAATTTAAAAGTAAGAATACAAGCCTTTTGTGGTGCTTTCACTATGAAATACGTGTGCTACTTAAGAGTATCAAAGGCATTGCAGGGCTAGTATTAATCTTCTGGTCTACTTAAAGCTGCCACACAAAGATTCACAGCTTGTACGGTCCATTAATAGAAATACAGCACTCAATTACATATCTCCTATTCACTCTGTACTGGCTATTAATTTCCCCATAGGAATGCTTGTTGTAATGAGATACTGCTTTGAGAGTCGCTCATGATTCTTCGTCTCGTAGCAGAAAAGAAAAGGAACTTCGAGCGCGTGAGGCCGAGACCCCGAACCGGACTCAGACGACCACTCAGCCGCTCGCTTTATAGTCACAATCTCAATAAAAAATAATATTTGACAGATTATATAAGAAATTGTTTGACCATGTGACCGCCTCCCAGAGAAGTTAGATAATCTGCAGAGTGGCACAATTTCTTCCGCAGCCCATCCATCTCCATGCACGCCTCCGGCCTGTTTTTAATAGTGGGCCCAGTCCATTTGGATAATACATTCTCTCATCTCTCCTTCTTTAAACAGTGTTTAAAAGCAATTTCCACCATTCGCAGCAGCAGACGCTTTCCTCCGCGTTCAGAAGTCCTCCCATCATCTAAAATTAACCAGCCTGAGGATTGCTCACAGGCGAATCCACAGCGTTAACTTGCATTTTACATCAACTTGTTCCCGTCTCCCGTGTCCCTCGCAGGAAGTTAAATGTGTCAAACTGCACATTGGCCTTGTTGCTAAGTGGCGTGTGCTAAAAGCCCTCTGTGCTCACAATTGACCCTGCTGACTTCTTTTTTTCTCCTCCCTTAACTTCCTTTTCCTCTTTCACCCCAAATCCCAGAGCTTCTTACCCTTGTTAAAAAAAAAAAACGACCCCGAAGAAGAGGTACAGCAATAAGTCCTAAAGTGTCCTGTTCCTCAGAAAAGTGCAGCTCCAGAGTTTGATTGACTAGCGGGGGGTTCTGTGCATTAGCTCCAACGCAGCAGAGAGGGGTCAGGAGGTGGAGAGCAGCGCTGGGGTGAAGGTGCTGCGGAAATGGTTCGTCTGAGGGTTGGAGAGGGGCAATTGTGGGGGAAACCACATGAAAAGCGAAGCTGGACAACGGAGCTTGGAGTTGCCTCCAATCATACAGCAGCTTCAAGCTCTGCAGGGTCAGTAGGTGCAGAGGCAGGTGAAGCACCGGACACGAGACGGTTGAAATCTGTCATAAAAGGGGCAACCTCTTTTTTCATTGATGTTCTTAAAGGGATAGTTCAACATTTTGGCAAATTGGCCCATTGCCTTGATCGCTATAGTTTTAGCAGTAGGTTCGTTACCTTTAATTGTCGGTGCAAGCTATTTTTAGAATGGCGGAGCAGAGCCGCGAGCTGCTCAGAGCTACGCTACGGAGGCTCATGGGATTTCTTGGTTTCCCTCATCAAACTCATCAAATACACAATCAACGATTCAAAACGCTCTGGTGGACAAGTTGTGACCTGCACATTCACCACGCTATGAGATAATAACACAACGTTACCAGACAGAGTTGTTTTAGAGGTAAATGCAGAGACTGCTTGCTGAAAAACTGTCCCTGAAGGCAACGCACATCAGCGGTTTTGCCTGAATACCTCGAAAACAACTAACGCTCTATTATTATCTCATAGTGTGGTGAATGTGCAGGTCACAACTTGTCCACCAGAGCGTTTTGGAGTTGTTGGATTGTGTATTTAATGAGGGAAACCAAGAAATCCCATTAGCCTCTGTAGCGTATCTCTGAGCAGCTCGCGGCTCTGCTCCAGCGTTCTAAAAATAGCTTGCACTGACAAATAAACCTACTGCTATGACTATAGCGATCATGGCAATGGGCCAATTTGCCAAAATGTTTAACTATCCCTTTAACCATGAGATTATTGTAAAACTTATAATTTCACATGTTCAATTCTGCATCCACAAACAAGCAGCACTTTATCTGTGATACAGTTGCAGAGAGAGAGAGAACCAGATCAATTAAGACCTCCATGTGTCCGTCAGCCACTTCCTTCACTCCCTGCCTGGTGCACAACGGATACTTCTCCAGCCTGCTGAGTGGGAGAGCAGCTCGACTGACAAGCGCCAGGAGAGGAGATACTTCTGTGTCTGTATCTGTGTGTGTGTGTGTGTGTGTGTGTGTGTGTGTGTGTGTGGAGGTAACTTTGGCATCATTCATGCTGAGGCTCGCCTGCGCCCTGTCACAATGAGGCAGTGTAGGGCAGACGCACACAGAGTACACAACCCGAGAAGCTGTAGGTAAGCAGAGTCAAGGTGAGCACAGGGATGAGAGCATGTATGACACGCTTGTAGTAACGGTGCACCGCTGAGACGTGGTAAATATTCATAAAGAAAGAGGCCACTATTTGCATTTAAAGGAAAAGAATGTGTGTGTGTGTGTGTGATGGTCCATACTGTTAAAATTACTTCCTAACTTTAATGGACGTATGAGATCGGTCCGGTGATGTGTGTGCATGCACCACAGGGCTGTTTGCATTCATATGCACTTATGCTGATAGCTTGATGGGGAAAACACATGCTTAACAGTGCACTTGTGATTCTTAGTTACATTCCTGATGATAGAGACTATTAGGGAGTCGACTGAAGTAGGCAGCCTGCCTGCAATGTTAGCTCGGAAGTTTGTTTGTTCACGTCTACGTGGACCTTTTTCCACTTTATATGTTAATTTGTGAAATTGTTTACCAGCCAATGTGTATCTAAACACTCGTGAGACTGAGTGCGTCTGTGCAGCGCCGAGTCTGTGTGTGTGTGTTTGTGTGTTTGTCTGGAGTCCTTTTCCATCTCTGCTGGTTGACAGACTGTGTCAGAGCTGCCTGGGAAATGATATATCCACCTGTGACATCTCACAAAGACAGAGAAGGACACAGTCTAGTTTCCTCTCCCTCTCTCTCTCTGTCCGACTCACTTCTCTCTCACCTTAATGAGAATTGACAACTATCCTCTGTCATCAGGGCTGACGCTGCCCCTAGTGGTCCAAGGGAGGGGAGAGTATTTTTCTCCCTACAGCAGCTCTGTGTGTGCAGGTGTTTCAACATATAGAGCAAGGCAGGCCAAGGCCCCGCAAACTGAAGGAGAGATGGAGCAGGGACCCCTACTGCATTAAAAAATTGTGCATTATATTAAACTAGGGCCGGTTTCATGTATAAACATAGCTTGTTATTGTGCATTCAATACTAAGCTATTCAAATATACACAGGTTCATATATTCATGTTTTTTTCTGAATGTATCAAAGGTACAGTATAGTGAGTAGGGGGCCGTCCCTCTGCCATTTATAAACAGGCCTTGTTCACTGACACCAATGCCGATATCAACAATGTCTGTCAACTGCATGGTAATCATGCAGACAAGCTATTCAAATGACATTTTTATTTAATTGAAACATAAATGTGGAAACTAAAAGATATAAAACATTGTCTAATCAACCAAGAATTTCACGACCCCCCTGCAGCACCTCCGCGGACCCCCTAGGGGTCACGGACCACCTGTTGAAGACCTCTAATATTGAGGATATAAATTCATTTCTATCAACCCATTGTGTTTTTTTTTCTTGCTCTGGACTCATTCAGGTTTAGAAAGTGACAATTTTCTGTAGAAAAAAGATTTTCAGAGGCTCAGTTACACTGGGGGAGGGAGTGATACGGTGATATGTAATATTTTCCCTTTTTTAATACTGATAATCTAAAAAAAAAATAATAATTAGTACTTCTTGTTAACCCCATAATTTAATTCATTTAAAAATTCTACCAAAAAAAGAATTGGAGAATGAAACCTTTGGGTTTCCAATAAACCTTCAAACAATTTAATCAATCAAATTGTGCCACATTAATTACACGTTATTACAGTAAGTGGCCATTATCTGATTGTAGCAGCAGCCACCCCCCCTCCCCTCCTGCAGGTAGAGACTGAACTCAGGCTGGTCTGATAACAGGTTGGTGACTGCTCAGTAGTTTGTTCCCTGCTCCCAGTCATGTTGCATAACAATGTGGATAACACCCCCTCCCACCCTGACAGCCCCCCTGACCGGCGTATTCCTGCACTAAAGAGCCAACTAACTCACCACACTCTCACCTGAGCGTCCGTGAGTTCGAAAAAGCGCCACTGAGACAGGATGTAGGCCTACCGTGCTCTCTCGCATTTTCCAGAACAATGACGTTCCTCACTTCTTCTCATTTAAAGTCGAATCATCGAAAACATTTACGAGACCACGACCAAAACCTTCTACAATGTACAGTCATTATGTGGGATAACTGTAAACCTCTGTTTGTACAGTGCTGTGTAATTACAAGAGCAGGCAGCGACCACCTTAAAGAGCTGCAGTGAAAGGAGTTTTATAGTAAGTTGTAATTACATGGAATTACATCTTCACGCATGACCTGTTGCATTTTTTAAATATTATTATTACCGAGGTCACAAAAGCAGATGGTTTTAATGTGCATTATACAAATTACAAGGAGCTGCTGCATGAGGGGGGGAATGCACAACACTGTGGGGACGATAAAATACTGTAAAGCAGCACCAGGAAGTAGACAGGACCTGTTGTTGTTGCTAGGAGAGACGTTCACCGCCTCTGACAGCCTCATCTTCAGAGTGGAGCTGCTCTGCTTCAACAGCTTTACGCTCCACGCTCGCTCGGCTCTTACTAACTTTTTCCCGAGCTCAGGCACTTACTGTTACGTCTTGTTTAGATGCTGCTACACTGTGGTGAGAGCCTGCCAATAATACTCTTAAAAGCAGTTCTTTAAATGTGAAGGACAAAGTCAAAAAGCGTCTCCGTTAGGATTGGAACAACCACCGCGTGGGGACACAGTGGGGGGAAAAGTGAAATATTAATGCAGGCGTGGGCGGTGATGCTGAGCAGCTAACACAGAAGGTAAAAAACGGTCCCAAGTGTTTCATTCAGTCTCAGTGCAGCTCTGCAGAACTGAACATGGTGAAATGACACTTTCATGGAGGAGGATCTGTGATTTCTGACGTCCATTCGTTATTCTGTTATTTGTCCACTAACCATGCAGTTAGAGAGCAGAGGACGGACCCACCCTGCAACTGCACTCCATCAACTGCTGGGATGGAAACCAGGTGCAGAGGAGGAACTTCTCCCTCCTCCTCCTCTCTGGTGAACCTGCGTGCTACAGCGTGGGCGCCGGCATGATCTGATCGTTCACTAAATCGTGTTCTCTGGCTCTTCGCATTCCTCACAGGAAGAAAAAAACAAAAAAAAACCTTTCATCTATTTTATTTATCCAAATTATTCCGCAAAGCCGCTACATCGCCCGGTGTCTCTTATCTGTTTCACTGTAAATCACCGTGACGTGGCCCTTCCTGTTTGGCTCCAGATTCAAACTAATGAGGGAGGGAGTGCAGACACCGCCGAGGGAATTAATGTGACGGGCCAGGACGCCGTGTTCAAATGAACTTAGCGCAGATATGCAAAGAAATAATTTACAGTCTTTATTTACACAGTGAGACCTGACAGAAGACACAGGCTGGTTTCTATCACTTCCCTGAACCACATACACACACACACACACACTTCACCCCTGTACACTGTGCAGCATCAAAGCAGCAGGTTTAATCTAATGCACCTCAAGAAGTTTCTCCACACACTAGCAGCAACCTAGCTGATGAAAAGAAGAGGAAGTCTTATTAATAATAGCAATAAAACAGTCTGTAATTCAGCAGCAGCAAATAAAAACCTTAGATATATGTACATTACTTTACCAGAGATAAAGGTATTGGTTTGTAATATTTATAGCTGCCTTTTTACATCCACTCGAGGCCTGTAAAGCTCACGCGGCGCAACAATGGTTCATAACTGCGGGGCAGGTTGTAGGATCTACAGGAAAAGGCAAAACAGGCGAATGTCTTCACACGGTAAAACATGAACAAATGGGAGCGAACACAGAGCACACACCCATTAGATATTGGCTGGGGATGTCGAGAAAAAGAAGAAAAAGAAGGAAAAAAAAAAAACTAGGTCAAGTTATGTGTCTTGTGTGAGATGGGATTTCTGCCTCCAAAACAACCATTCATCTCGGGGGCCTACACATTAACACAGTAACACGTGGGCTGAGTCGCTCGTTGGAAACCTGCTGAGGAGGAGAATAAAAAACAAAGGGAAACTATCACAGAGGAATGTAATTTTAGAACATTATATGAGATTGAAATTGGAGTATAAGAAGAAGAAAGAGGAGAAGAGAGGTAAGCAGGGTGTGTTTAATTGATTTTTGTTTACATTAGTTGCTCTTTATGTTATAATAATCACTCCCAGATGTTGGAGTGACCTTTTGATTGCCCTCGCATTAATACGGAGAAGTAAGCCAAGATGAAATTAATTTGAAAAGCCAACTGGCTCGCAGCTCTGTGCGAACACGCTTAGATACAGGAGAAGAGGAAGAGAAATAACTAAGGGAAATACAAATGAGAAGTGAAAGAGGAAGAGGAAATTTAGGATTGTTAAAGTCCACCAGGTCACGAAAGGACACGATGAGAATGAAGAGTGTGAATGACGATGGTTTCACGAGCCGACCGGTCATTTCTGTGTGTTGTGTATTCAGTCCAGGTGTGTAGCTGTGGTGCCTCCCATGAGGGAAGGGAAGGCTGGGTAACACTGGAGGCCAGAGGTGAGACGCTCACAGCTCTGCACGATACATATTCAAGACTTACAGGCTGCACTGGTGCAAGAGCTTCATTTAAAAGTAACAGCTCCAATACATCTGAGTCTGGATGACCCACATCTGCTGCTGGCTCAGTGTGCCGCTTAATACTAGTGTGTGTGTGTATATCTGTGTGTGTGCATATGTATACATGTGAGGACCAGTTTGAGTTTTAAACCATCAGAGTGAGGACATTTTGGCCGGTTCTCACGTTCTCAGACCTGTTCCAAGGGCTGTTTGAGGGTTATTATAAGACTTTATAAAAACTAGGTTATTATAATTAGGTTTAAGTTAGGTTAAGAGTAATGGTTAAGGTTAGGCATTTGTTTTGGATGGTTAAGGTTAGGGTAAGGGGCTAGGGAATACATTATGTCAATGAGTGTCCTCACAAAGATAGCCATGCAAACGTGTGTGTATGTATGTGTGTGCGTGTGTGTGTGGTGGGATGTTCAAGGCATTCGAAAAGCAAAAAGAAAAAATTATCTGAGTCACAATGAAGATACAGTACACACTCGGTGCATTTACAGTAAGCAGCTGTTAGCATTTGAGTGTGTGTGTGCGTGTGTGTCATGAATTATTCACAATAACCCAAGGCAGTGTGTGTAGCACACGTCTACTTTGTGTGGCACAGGACATGCACGTGTGTGTGTGTGTGTGTGTGTGTGTGTATGCGTGCGTGTGCGCGTATGTGCATGTTTGTGTGTGTTTGTTGGGCCTGTAGCTGAGGAGTGTGTGAGGAGATCAGCCGTACGCTGTAGACCTGATCCACTACGACAAACCTCTGACATCACAAAACTACTCATTCATAATAAATGGGGGAGAGAGAGAGAGAGAGAGAGAGAGGGAGAGAGAGTCTGTCTCTGGGGAAACGGAGGTAAAAATACTAAAAAAAGAAATAAATAAAGCGAGCGTCTCTATTTGCGGCAGCCGACGCTCCACCCAAACTGCTTCAGGTCTGTGGTTGTGTTGCTGCAATGCCGTTACATCCATGTGACCTCAACCTGCCAATCAGGAAGCAGCAGAGCATCTTTTATAAAAGTGATAAACAGAAAACAAAAACAACATGGAAGACAACGACCTGCCGTCAGTCACAGAGCAGACGCCGACTCGGTGATTGAACGTCTTGTCTTTTTGATTTCCTGTTCCTGAACACTGCAATTATACAGGAAATGCCATCTGCAATTTCAAGTGTGTGTGATTGTGCTGTTAAGTGTGTGAACAGTAAAAAAAAAAAACTTCCTGGTGTTAAAAGGCAAGTTTTTCAATAGAGGAAGAATTTTTATAAATGGGCTGAGAATGGCTCCAATTTGACTCTGCAAGATATTTCTTTGTGTGTATATGTGTATGTGTGTGTGTAACCTTCCTGGGGTCTTGCAGGGGTTCCTCTGGTTAAGCTGCTCCAAGTCCCTAAAGAGACTTAGTCCTCTGACAAGGTTGATGAGCCCTGGCTCTGTACTCTATGATGAAGGTGCTGCAGTCTGCAGACAGCGCGGGCCGCTCAAATCCCCCGGGTGCTCGGGGTTGTGGAGGTACAAGTGGAGGAGTCCCTGAGAGTTCTTCTTTTTTTTTTTTCTTTAACTCACAGCCTGACTACTGCTGCTGCTGCTGCTGGGTCATCCATTATTTAACACACACAGACACACACAGGTGCTTTTCCACATACCTGCATAGTTAAATCCAGATTTGAACCCATATTCTGGGACTGTGTTTGCAGCCCTGCAGCTGAAGATATTTGCAGTTCCTCATAACAAACTAGTGTATGATATAAAATGTTGTTTGCTATTGCAGTCAGGATGGTTTCCTGATTCCTAAAAAAGAAAACCACCATGCAATGGGGAAATTTGCAGTAACTGAAAATGTATTTTCCTATAAGATTCTGTTTTTGTTCCTGCTTAAATGGAAAAAGTCGGTACCCCCTTCTCATAGGCGATGGTGGCTCATCTCAGAGTGGAACAATTAAGATATATAACTCAATTTTTTATTTGTTCACCTATTTGTCGTTTTTGTGTAGCTGATGTGCATTGTTTGTGCAGCTATTTTTGCTTTTCTTTGTCGGAATGTCTGTTTATTTTGTTTATTGTCATTAACGCTAACATTTTGGGGTCAATCTAATTTTGTCTATTTTTATTATTCGATTTTTTTTTCGGATTTTATGGTGTGTGTGCAAAGCATTGGAGTTTCTACAGTAGATGTTCCCGAGTTTCTAGATGTTCTCGTGCTGTGTGTGCAGCTATAAAAACATTCACATATTATAAGATTCTGTTTTTGTGTCATTCTCGATGTTGAATAAAAATCATCAATTATTCGATCTGATGCTCTGGTTTTTCCCGTACGACTCGGTGACAGTGCAGGAATTCAACCTTCACCGAACAGCACAGTGCAAACACTAACCCACACAGACAGACATGCTCACACATGCACCGTGCTGCCTCTCTCTCTCTGAAGTCCATCAAGTCTTAAATAATTCAGCCGCGCCTCACCATTCATTCTGACCGGGCAGCTCGTGGATCCAGGGCACCGGGTTCTCTCCCACGAAGCCCATGTCGTCGTGGGAACTGGAGGACGATTGGTCGGAGAGGTGGGCAGGAAGCAGCGGCGGCCTATCGTCTTCGATCATCACGATGTCGTCCTGTGGCATGTTGACGGTCGGAGAGAGCTGGTAGTTACCTGACAGAGAGAGGGAGGGAGAGAAAGAGAGAGATGAGATAACACAGCTACATCCAATCAGTGGTGTCTGATAAAAAAAAGAGGAAAAATCAGAGGCTGAAACAAATTCACACGTTTGAGTAAACACAACAACTTTATCTCACCTCAGTAATTAGCCAGATAATACTGTATACTGAGATAATTGAACTGTTTTCCCTATCAGGACATGGCTGAAGGACACCAATATTTCTCAAAACGGGGAGAAAAGGCGCTTATCGTCGGGTGCAAAATTGCAATTCTGCATGTGCACAGAGTTTTACAACTAGACAAACAGAAGCAGGAGCGTGACAGACACAAGTGGACACGACAAAGTGACTCAGAAGACTTCTACAGCGTGTGCAGTTGGAGTTTTCATCCATTCTCCTTCTCACTCCTCCAAGGACAAAAGTGAGGCGAAGAGGAGCTCCCCCTGATCTGTATTCTGTCCCGCCTGACCCTCCCCGCCGAGGACTCCTTTGAATCACTCCTCTGCTGCTCCTCAGGAGTCAAAGTCAATGGGGAACGAGTTGCCGTGGCAGCCACTCAGCGCCAAGGGCAGGGGGAGGGTTGTTCAGCAGCATGAGAAGTGGCATTACAATACAGAGGTGGTGAGATCCACTCTGCAAGTTGATCAGCGCCGCCATCTTTTATTCTTTAAAGGGATAGTTCAACATTTTGGCAAATTGGCCTATTGCCATAATTTTCCCTCATCAAAGTTTCTCTCATCAAACTTATCAAATACACAATCCAATACAACAACTCCAAAACGCTCTGGTGGACAAGTTGTGACCTGCACATTCACCACGCTATGAGATATTAACAGAACTTTACGAGGAGTTGTTTTAGAGGCAAATAGAGAGACTGCTCGCTGAAAAACTGTCCCTGAAGGCAACGTGCGTCAGCGGTTTTGCATGAATTTCCCTCTAAAACAACTCTGCAGGTCACAACTTGTCCACCAGAGCGTTTTGGAGTTGTTGGATTGTGTATTTGATGAGTTTGATGAAGGAAACCAAGAAACCCCATTAGCCTCCGTAGCGTAGCTGTGAGCAGCTCGCGGCTCTGCTCTGCTTTTCTAAAAATAGCTTGCACCGACAATTAAAGGTAACGAACCTACTGCTATGACTATAGGGATTATGGCAATGGGACAGTTTGTTGAACTATCCCTTTAAAGTGTGGACGCAAGTTCTGTCAGGCACCTGTTTACTATTAAGACGGAAGTTCTTCTAGTCTTTGCTTTTGTTTGCATTACGGGGGGAGCCGCTTTGCAAATTTAATAGCTCAGGAACGATTGTGTGTAATCACTAACAGCCCACAACAATATTTACCCTGGCGAGAATCCAGCACGAGGCTGAGAGGCGTTTAATTTCACCAGGGGCCCCCGACGAATGATAAACGCATGCATACTGTATTGCGGAGGTGAAATCTGAGCACCAATCAACGCGGCAGTGAGGTGTGTAGTTTTTGTATTTATACAGATGAAACAAAGGAAAACAAAAGGTAGGAAAAATAAAGGAAAGACTGGTCTGAATCTCTGATGAGTTGATGGTATAAATCTGAATTTCTCCATCTCTCCCTCTACCTGTGCGTCTGTTAATTGATTCTTTCGGATCCTCGCCCCCTTTGTCTGTGGCCATGCTCATCCAAACCAGTTAAGATGGCTGCCAACGCTGTCCAGGTGAAATGAGAGCCATTCCTCACTCGGGGCAGCTTGACAGAGAGCCACGGGTAATTGAATCCACCCTGTACAGTAAATCAGCAGCAGCGCTGGAGTAATGACAGTGAGAAACTCCAGGAAGTCTGTGTGACTAAAGCTCCATCTTTCACTCTGCTAGCAGGAAGCCCAGGTATTTAGGAGCTGGATTATTAGCCGGGTAACAAGAAGTCATCATTTACCTTTAATCATGTGGTTTTATGATATTATTGTTCACTGAGATATTGAATTGTGGTGCTTCTAAAAAAAAACCTCCAGTTCACTCAATGTCGTCTTAAAGGACAATTCCGGGCAAATTCAACTCGGGGCTGTATTTTCCTAACATTTTAGGTCTAAAATAAGGAATCTGAAGATTTTCAGTTTAATTTATCCTGTTTTGCTGTAGTTGTGTCTGTCCCCCCGCATCGCCACGGCAGCGATGAATGGGAGCGGATGGAAGTTCCACTGCTTAGGCTGTTTACATCCCTCAAAACCAGATGGCTACTCAAACATGCTGAAGTTTGTTTAATTCAAGCAAGCCGACATGTTTGTAAAACTAGATCTAATTCTGTCTTGCGAGACCCAAGTTGACGCACTTGATGTGTTTACGTGCAGTCGGAAGCTCCCGCTTGTGTCATAAACACAGGAATATCAACTCTTGTAAAGAGTAAACAAACTTCTCGGTGCATGTTTGAGTAGCCATCTCAAATAAATTTGCCCGGAATTGTCCTTTAACAACACGGCTTTTCCTGCAGCTTCAAGAAAAACGAATGATGGTGACATCAGCATATGCAAAAAAAAAAAGTCATAACAACGTGCAGATGTTCTTCATTTTCTTCCATATATATTCTATTCTACTCTGTATGTTATTATTCTGTGTCTTGTGCTGCAGGCAGCAGTCTCTGGGTTTGACCTTGAACGACTCCTCTGAGCCAAAACTCTGCCGTCGCTGTCTGCGCTTCAGTCGGTTTAGGTAAAAGTGGGGCAGTGTCAATAAGAGATGCCCCGCGGTGATGTGTCCACAGGGGCCGTCCTCACACCGGCCTCTACTTTACCCCTCAGCTGGCAGGTGCAGTTACCTCAGCGTTGCATCAGAAACACTGAGAATTTCACCACAGTGGTAACAAAAAATGGGAAGTTTTTCAAATTCAGATACATAATGTGTGAAGCACTTCTTTGCAGCACTCTTAAAAGCCATATATATTACCCACAATCACTTCCCATTCACTCCTGTCTGCATGCAGGACCACTCCAGCTAGAGGACACGGTTTTAATTAGAAGCTCAACAAGCTTCTCGCTCGCAGATTTATGAAACGTTTCCGGTCAGGACCTCTTCATAGGAGTGGCCGGCACTGCAACGAGGAGCTAAAGCTAAAGGCATCCACTTCTCTCTTTGCTAAGCAGCTCAAGGACACACACGTTTTCACACGCACACATAGAGATGGTGCAGGTTTCAGAGGTGTGAAATAATTAAAAAAGCTGCAGCTCCTGTTTTTCTCTTTGTATAATAAGCATGTGGAAGAAATCACAGCTCACCTGTAATACTTGTGAATTGCAACAACTCAAACTCCAGCTGACTTAAAGAGACCAGGAGAAACTGACTTCTCCTGTGTTAAATGGTTTTTTAAAAAAAGATAAAGACCAAAAAAGAAAGCAGAGAAACAAGCAGGAGGTGGAGAGGAAGGAGAATTTTCAGAGCCGGCGGTGGTGATTTGGCGCGGCGAGGTGCAGATGGAGCTGCTTTAACACTGCTTTAACACAATTGTCTCTTACTACCGCTGCACAGTTGGTGACAATGGAAAAAGGGCAGGTGACAGTAACAGCACAGATACCCCACTTAGTATTGCCAGACAGGGGTGTGTGTGTATGTGTATGTGTGTGTGTGTGTGTGTGTGTGTGTGTGTGTGTGTGTGTGTGTGTGTGTGTGTGTGTGTGTGTGTGTGTGTGTGCAAGAACTAGCTGATGACTAACTTGAAAGTCAAGCCTGTTCATTATGGAAAGTGATGATTCTGAACACAAACAAGTGATGAAATACCGCCTGAATATTTCCTCACTGCTTTTGTTTGGCGCCTGCTTTTATCTGCCGTCTCTGCTGCTGCTTACATCACTCTGCCGAGGAGAAGGTCATCTGAACTCACTGCACCAACTTCTCACTCACTGGTCCTTCCTGCGCCTTCACGGCATCAGAGCAAGAAAACAAGCAAAGCAAGAGCGGTGTGAATGCAATTACTGTTTTCTCCCTAAACCCCCAGAACCGCTATCTCGGCTCGGATCAAGATGCAAGTTTTTTTTTTTTTGGCCTTTGATGACTTTGGCGGTTCTGGGAACAACCGGAGTCTTTCATGCAACTCGGGTTTACGGCGCAAAGGAAAGCAAACGATGGGAAATCAGTCAGTCAGTATCTCGACGCCATCGTAAATGAATCGGAGACGTATCTGTGTGCATGAGGTCACATGGGGTTGAATGTCGCTGGAGTTCAGATTAATTGCTCACAGAAGCTGGCTCCTTAACAAAGAGGCTGTTTGGTGTGTGTATGTGTGTGTTTAAGAGCTTCTGATTCATGTTTACCACTGTGGCCTTCGTGACACTGTAATTGAAGATAACTTCTCATGAGTCACACTGGCAGAAACACACATACACACACACACAATACCCACCATCCTCTCTGTTATAGTCTCAATCCTGCTGCTTGTTGGGTGGGGTTTCCTGCGCAGCTATAATACTTTAATGCGAAGGCTTAAGACATCACAGTTAACAGCTGAAGCAGATTAAAGTCAAAGTGATTACTGTGGTTGTTAATTTTAATGTGAGAACATTAAATGTCACTGCGACTCACTCATACACCGACAAAAAAAAAAAAAAAAAAAACGAAAAAAGAAGAAGTGACATTTTGTTTGACTCCCGCCGAGCTCCACACACATTTACACACTTTATTATCATATCACTGCAATCCTATCCGTCCACTCGACGCTGAGGAGTGAAAATATGCTATAAACGCAGGCTGTTCCTCTGCCCCGGCACTCGAGGAGCGTGTGTTGTAGCACCCACTCAAACGGTGGTGCAATCACCATACTGAAGAGTTTCTATTTCTGCTGCTGCAGCAGCCGCAGCCCCCAGGCCGGCCGCCCGGCTGGCCGGCTGGTCGGTCGTGCTTGGCGTGTGGAAGAAAGGCAGCCTCTCTCCGTGATACTGAGGCAGAGATGTTCTCCTTCCTCCCTCTGGCAGAGACAGATGAGCTCTCTGGCTGGAGAGGCCACCTGGCTGCATCCATCCAGCCGGATCAGAGCTGCACTCTCTCCCTCTCTCCTCTCCTCTTCCCTCTGACCAAGCGTCGCCGCCGCTGAAACATTGAGCCGTGAGGTGAGAGGTCACGCTAATAGCCCCTCTCCATCTTCTCCCTCCTGCACCGTCTCCTCCGTCTCTGTCCATCACACACTCTCCCTGCTTTTCTTTTCCTCTCTCTCTCTCCTCCCCGTCTTCCTCCCTCCTTCTGTGACACTTTAGCCTATTGATCCGACCGGAGGGGAGATCATTAGCTGATCCGCGCTGCCACAGCTATCAGACCCATACATGGATTGCAGCAGGTAATCACCCTGAGTACACACTGGTGGAAACTAAAGCCTTACGCTCACCAGGGGGGACATCAGCGCTGCCATTTTTTAAAACGGTGTCCCACCATTGACCAGGGATTCCCTGATCAATGCCATTGATCCGAACATTAAGTTGATTGGCTTGATGACAGTGTTTCACTTCCTCATACAGAAACTCAATGTCTCAGATAATGTATCTAGGACACCAAACACAGACCCACAGAAACATGTGATCACATACTGACAACATGTGACTCTTTTACACTGTGTGTGTAGTGCACAGAAGCATTCAAACCTAAATACTTAGCTTAATGTTAAAGTCATTGTTTACTAAGGGAAAAGTTCAATTTTGTCCTTTATCTGCTTTGCATTTCTTTATGAAAGAAACACAAATCTATCATAATATCTTATAATCTGATTTTAAAGGGGACATATTATGGAAATATCACTTTTTGAAGGCTCTTTAACATACATTTAGGTGTTTGTCTTGCCTTCTGGCCCCCAAAATGTGACAGTTGACAAAATAATCTGTAATTTACAGGCTCCCTAGGTTGAAATCCATGTGGTTTTATGAGCTGTTCCCTCAGTTGTCTTCAAATGATGAAATTAAGTTTTCAAATTTGCATAATATCACCCCTACTGTACCTGGGACCAGTAGAAGGGGCGGAGCAAGCAGTAGTTTATTTGCATTTAAAGAGACAGACACTGAAACCAGCTGTTCTGAACAGGGCTGTTTTGAGAGGATGAAAAGAGCTGTGATGTTTGATTCATGGGGTATTTTGACATGTCTTTAAGTCACCTGGAAACTATTTTAATTTATGGAAAAGTGGCAGAATATGTCTCCTTTAAACGTAGCACAGCTGACCTGAATCAGATGCTCTCGTTCATCAGACCTCTGCTCAGGTATAAGTGCATCAAAACCAGTGGAGAGTCAGTGATGTGCCAGTCAATCACAGTCAGCACACGCCCACGCAGTCTAGACTATTGTACGAGTACAATGAATAAGCAGAGTGAGACAGAGGAGAAGGGAAAGTTCCCGGGGTAACACCGCTCACGTCTCTGTTGCTTTCTCGCTGAGGCATGCTAATAGCACTCCGGAGCAGCAGCCTGGATACAAAGTTAAGGGGCGGCGGTCACACTCTGCCTCATCTGCTGCGCTGCTGCTGCTGCTGCTGCTGCTGCTGCTGCTGCTGGCTGAGTGCACAGCGAGGATGAGTCTGCAGACAGTGAAATAGTGGAGGTGAGGAGATTCCAGGGTCAAGTCCTGGGAAGACAGCACCCACTTAGACACCATTAGGGGAGAGGAGAGCGCCTGAGGACACACAGAGGTTGCTGTGTCTATTTGTGTTATTTCTTCTAGTGGAAAAAAAAATCCTTATAATGATGAAACCTTCCAGAGTGAGAGAGAGAGCTCATTCTGTAGTTTCGACAGGATTTTGCACCGTTTTCTGCACTGCATATATTGTATCCTGTGAACGCCTGGTTTCCTGTGCGACAACAGCACGAGTCTGCTTGGCTGGTTCCCACCTACAGCCTCCCATCCCCCCTCCCCCACCCCCGTGCCAGTCCTCGGGTGGGTGAGACAGGCATCGGGCCAATCGGTCCCATCCACACAGACACAGTCCGCGGGCCTCAATTTTCACCCCAGCGTGTCGACCCGCACCCAGTGGCACTTTTCAATTAGACGGAACGGAAGGCGAAGCCGGGTGTGATGCTAACGACCTTTGTGTCAAACCTCGGCTGTCGCTCGCACACTGAGCGCACACGCAGGATATTTCACTCAGCTCCGTATTCCCCTTACTTAGTTTCTTTCTTTGCCTTCATCACCAAAAGGGCAAAGAGGAAGGTGAGGATGGAGGAAAAACTGGAGAATAAAAGAAGAATAAAAGAAAGTGTCAGGAACTCGTTTGATTGAGGGAGTCAAGCCGAGCGTCGACCTGTGTGTGTGTGTGTGTGTGTGTGTGTGCGTGTGTGCGTGTGTGACGCTACAGCTCATGCCGTGTACATGTGAGAAGCTAAAGCTCGACAATATCACAGCATTTCATGGCTTAGTGAAGCAAAGGGGTCCTCAAATTACCTCTTGACTATTGATTATCTGAATGTGTGTGCTCCCTCACGCATACAGAGACCACAGATAGACATGAATGACAGCCCAAATACACTACTAGGGAAGAGTACGGCATTGTAAGTGCCCTTACAATCAATGTGATGGCACTATACCAGCATAATAGCACCTGTCTTCTGGGTTATTTGAGTTTTTCTTCGCTGTTGCCATGGTAATTATAATTTCTTTTTTTTTTTTCATTCAAGTGTAAGGACCAAAACCTATTTTATACAGCTTCACAAGAAATGCTGTGAGGACCGGGTCCATAGTGATCAATACCTGGGTAAAGTGAGATAAGGCATCTTAAGAAAGGAGCTGTTTGCTCTTTAAAAAAAAAAAAAAAAACTGAAAATAGACGACGTAGAAGTAACAATCACCCGGTTGGCAGAAATATGGAGTTTACAATTCGGTCATATTGACTTGCTGCCATCTGCAATGACTCACAATCAAAGTTGGGTCTTAATTCTGGAGCAGGAAAATCACTCTGTCCCATTTACCTGAGCGTTGTGGTCCATTTCTAGCAGCGGAGGAGGAGGAGAGGGGCTGATTGGGTTAGACTCCCTCCTCGGTCTTTTAAAAGGGATAGTTCAACATTTTGGCAAATTGGCCCATTGCCATAATCACTATATTTTTAAGGAGTAGGTTCGTTACCTTTATTTGTCGGTGCAAGCAATTTTTAGAACGGCGGAGCAGAGCAGCGAGCTACTCAGAGCTACTCTACGGAGGCTCATGGGATTTCTTGGTTTCCCTCATCAAACTCATCAAATACACAATCCAACAACTCCAAAACGCTCTGGTGGACAAGTTGTGAGCTGCACATTCACCACGCTATGAGATAATAACAGAACGTTATGAGACAGAGTTGTTTTTGAGGTAAATACAGAGTCACAACTTGTCCACCAGAGCGTTTTGGAGTTGTTGGATTGTGTATTTGATGAGTTTGATGAGGGAAACCAAGAAATCCCATTAGCCTCCGTAGCGTAGCTCTGAGCAGCTTGCGGCTCTGCTCCGCCGTTCTAAAAATAGCTTGCACCGACAATTTAAGGTCACAAACCTACTGCTATGACTATAGCGATTATGGCAATGGGCCAATTTGCCAAAATGTGGAACTATCCCTTTAAGATGTAAAAAGCCTCTGAGTTTTCAGAGTAAACTGTTTTCTCTGAGGGAAAACGTCGACTCAGATCAGTGGGAATTGTGTATAACCTGATGTTGAGATGGTACATGCGTGTGTGTGTGTGTCTGTTCCGAGCACCGACCCCAAACTCCACACGTCTTTCATGGCCTTCATGATTCAGTAATTTAGCAGCTCTAGATACACTCAACATCGAGCTGTCAGTCAAGCCCTGCCGGCTGTGCTGCGCTGCGCTTCCTGACCTTGCGGAGCCGATCTCAGCATCTGTCCTCCAACCACAACTGTCACATCTCACACACCAGGCGATATGTCTGAGCCCGTCTGAACCGGAGGAACATATAGAGGAGGAGGAGGAGGAGGAGGGGAGCAGCGCGTGTCTGTCTGTCTGACTGCACGAACCCACCATCAACACCAGCCAAGAGACTGAAGCATCATTTTGTCGACTTGTATAATTACAGTGTCTGCATTTGCAAGTCTGACTAAAGTAAATAAATGTAGTAGAGTGACAGTTTGGTCCAATTTAGAAACAGACAGAGAGAAAACACAGGCTGGATGAATACAAATGAGTAAGATAAGGCAACAGGCATATTGATTATATTTTGTGTATAGCTGTATAGGAGACAGATACTTTACTTTTCTGCTGTACTTAAATGCATCTTACATAACAAAGATGAAGTCTATCTTAAGTAAACTGTAGATTTGAAAGGAGAAAATAAGGATCACATAAACAGAAACACCCTAAATGTGTCTGTCGCTGAACGACATGTTTCTGGATTTCACTTCACTCGGGTGTTAAATTCTCCCTCAGCGTTGAATGTGAAACTCATCTCCGGTTGCATCAGAAATTTAAACAGGGGAATTGTGTCAGTTTTTAAAAGACGACGACCTGTCACAAAAAACGTAGGCGTGGGTTAATGAGGGCACGACTCCCAGACAGCCTGAAGACACGGAAGAAAAGGAGCTGACATCTTCTTGCCGAGAGACAATCTGAGTCGACGATCTGAGCTTCCGCTGTGATAACTCCGAGCTCTAACGCCCACTCCGCCCCCGCCCATCCCCGATCCCTAAAACTTTTCACTTGGCTCATTTGACTCCCACTCCGCGGGATGAGACGCTGAGCGCTGGGTTGCCCTTGAAGTTTGAATGGCAAGAAAACTTTTCCATCAGCACCACATACAGTTGCTGCTGCACATGATCACAGCGCAGCTCTAAAGAGCTGGCGTCGGAAAAAGCAAGTGGCATAAATAGGCCAAACTGAGGGGAAAACTCAACCAATTTGAGAACATTTGATTTGGGATGGCGGAGTAAGACGTGATGAAAGAGTGAAAAAAAAGAGAAGGGGAGAGGGGGAGAGAGAGTGTCAGGGGCAGGCCCTATTGATCTGGAGGCTTAATTAACCATCAGATGCCTCTGACACAGGCTCTGATCTTCTATGATCAGTAGCAGAGTGGCACCACTCTGGGGGGAACGGCGCAGTGGGGAGGGGATGGGAGAGAAACAGGAGACCGAGTGGGAGAAAGGGGGGGTGGGTGGAAAAAAGGGACAAAGTGTGGATCAGTGACAGATTACAAAATTCACTCTCTCTGTGCAGGAGGTGGAAGTGGGAGGTGAAAGAGGAGAAAGACAGACGACAAGGAGGAGACGGTTCATCAGAGAGGAGAGGGAGCAAAGACGGGACGGGGGCTTGATGAAGAAGAGGAGAAAATAACATGGAGGGTGCACTGAGGATACATGCAACTGCACCACAACGATAGGGTGGACGACCCCCCTCCCTGATGCAATTACCCTCCCACCTCTGCTCCTGTTTGCATATGTGAGAGGTCTGTCGATGCTGAGATGACAGCGGTGACCGGCCCCAGGATTGAATTGCCAATTCTAATACACCTGAAGAGCCGAGATCTAAGCCCGCTGATGTCAGAGTGAAGGTGAAGTTGGGGGGGGGGGGGTGATGTTAATCCCTAAAAGAGGTTAGAGCAGTGAAACAGCACACCTCAGGGTGCGGGGCGATGAAGCGAGACGAGGCTTGGAGGGTGGAGGAGGTCAGAGAAGGACTTGACAGGAGAAGATGAGGACGTGAACGTTGATGATTACGCAAATTCATAAAGAAGGAATGAAAGAATTTTATTAGGAACAGCTGTGAAAACCCATCCCAGTATTATTATGGTGTTTCTAATAAAGTCCTTGCTGAGTGTATTATCCAGTGAGCATGAGGTCACTGGGTCAACCACACATCCCATGAGGCTGAATTGGGAGTGACTGACCAAAAAAAAAAAAAAAAAAAAATCCAATTTGCGGAGTGATTTTATTGCAGCGGAGAGAAACACAAAGGTGTTGAGAGGGTAAACGCGCCCCGCTGATGTTTGACTCACCCATGCGTCCAATCGAGTTAGCCCGCGGCGTCGACACGTCGCCCAGGCCCTCGATGCTTTCGTACAGCGAGTTGGAGATCCGGCGCTCGTGGTTGTCCAGCGGAGAGTTGATGGAGTGCTCGTACACCGGAGGGCTGCCGGGGGCTTCCTGCAGAGAGGAGAGGAAAACACAGAGGGGGGGGGGGGGGGGGGGTTACTGTAGAGACAGGTGATGAGAGGTTATGAAAGATTTGACCATATGCAACATGTTTATGGTGCAACTGGGGGTCAATAAAAACTAAATTTCACAGCAAATTAAACAGAAGGTTGCAGCCATGTGCTTTAAAGGGATAGTTCAACATTTTTGGGAAATTGGCCCATTGCCATAATCAAGACTGCAGACAGCAGACAGCAGAGACTGCTTGCTGAAAAACTGTCCCTGAAGGCAATGAGCATCAGCAGTTTTGCATGTATTTACCTCTAAAACGACTCTGTCTCATAACGTTCTGTTATTATTTCATAGCGTGGTGAATGTGCTGGTCACTACTTGTCCACAAGAGCGTTTTGGAGTTGTTGGATTGTGTATTTGATGAGTTTGATGAGGGAAACCAAGAAATCCCATGAGCCTCCGTAGCGTAGCTCTGAGCAGCTCACGGCTCTGCTCCGCTGTTCTAAAAATAGCTTGCACCGACAAATAAAGGTAACGAACCTACTGCTAAAACTATAGCGAAAATGTTGAACTATCCCTTTAAGCTGTGGGTTGTTTTGTGAAATAATCAATAATCCCAGTGGCTCTGCATTAAAACGACCCAAAAACAGAGTCTAGGAAAAACAAAAATTGTCTTAAAAAAGTATAGAAACAAGTATATACAGTCAGATTCACACAGAGAAGAAGAGGAAATGGTGTCTGCATATTACGGCTCCTAATGTGACGCCATCAATAGTCCAAATACATGGAACCGGAGCTTCAGCATCCATCTCGGCTTACGTGGGTATTTTCTGGTTCAGCAGTGTGAAACGGCTCCTTCAACAGCGCGAGCTGGATAAAGCTCCATGGATTTCCCATAGGCCGACAGACAGCTGTCTCTAACAATGAGCCCCAGTAAATGGACCAGTGACATTTGCCATGTGGTCGATGTGCTGCACTGCTGGTTATTGAGCCCACTGTACACCCAGTCTTGACAGAAGAAGTGTGGGACAGAGAGAGGGAGGTGGGGGGGACATGGTTAGCAGCAAAGTCTTTGAGTTTAGGACCACTGGGTCCAGATACTGTGTCCAGTCTTCAGAAGCCAATAGTCTGTCAAATCTGATATTTTGTAGGGGCGGAGACAATAAAGCAACCACACAAAAAGGAGTCAGGAGGTATAGAGAGAAAAATCCATGTGCAGAGAGCGAGAGAAGAAAGCTCATGCAGGCCTTGGCCTTATTTCCCACAATGCTTCACAGCAGCCTGTGGGCAGCCAGGAGGGAATGCACTGGAGAAGAACTCCCTGTACAGGACCTATTACAGATAACTCCCTCACAGCCAGATAGTCTCGCGCAGTTCAACTCTGTACCTCAAGCATGCTTTAAACCAGGAGGCCCCGGCTAATATTGATGTCTCACAATACTCTGCTGGCCCCCGGCCAAGGGAGAGGGGAGGGAAAGATCAGACAGCAGCAGCAGCAGCAGCAGCAGGAAGACAGGGGAGCAGGAGGAGGACGAGGAGAGAAGAAGGAGAAGGAGAAGGAGAGGAGAGGAGGAAACACCCCACTGTCATGGTGTGTGGAGTTTCTGGTAAAGAAATGAAAGGAGAAAGAGGAACTGTCAGAGTGTTGGAGCCGAGGCCGCGGTGCAGAGAGGGTGTCGCCTGTCGCCTCCTCGCGGGAGCAGTGAATCCTGGGAGACACACATGCACACACACACATGCACACACACACACCAGGCCAGAGGGACTTATGGGCTGTTTAATATAAATGAGAGGTTTAATGAGGTTGAGCGCGCAGGACTTTATCGAGACAGTGTGCTGATAAGAGCGAGGGCCGAGGAAGGGAAGGGAAAGAAGTGTGCGCGTATGTGTGTGTGTGTGTTTGAGTGTGTGTGTGTGTGTGTGTGAGTGTATGTGTGTGAAGGGTGAGGGGAGGGGGTGCGTGGGTCAATGCAATTACAATCAGAGCCACGGCCACTGCCAGCCTCGTAATAAAAAGCGTGTCCCTGGATGATTCGAGCTCAATAAGGTTCATATTGTTTAAATGAAGATTTATTTAACTCTCTCTCTCTCTTACTCGACACCTCCTCTACCAGACTTTTTAATCCGTTTCAGATCTGGCACAGACTTGTCATGAGCTGACAGGAAGCGAGATGGGAGGTTTCAGATAGAGAGAGAAGAAGGGAGGGAGAGAGGGAGGGAGGGAGGGAAACGAGTGGACAGAGTGAATGAGGAAGACGACAGCTGAGACCCGAGTGAAATGAAAACTACAGTATGTATAGGATGTGTCGGGTGGAGTGGATCTCACAGAGACACTTACTGTCACTGTCTCCCTCTATCTCTGGAACGAGGACACGCTGATTTAAAAGAAAATATTCATCGGCCTCGACGGCAAATAGACTTTGGAAGCCACTTAACACAGAGCAATTTAATTTTTGTGTATCCAGTATTAATTAAGTCTGCTCGTGTGCATGCTAATGAGATAATGCTTCTGCACAGTGGCAGTGTTTAGGTGAGGCCGGGGCCTGGTTGGCACACACAACTTTTCTTTTTTTTTTCCTGGTTCTTTAAAGGTCACAAAGTCAAAAGTGAATAATCCAAATGTTCACTTTTCCTGACCTACACTCATCCAACATGTTAAAGGGATAGTTCAACATTTTGGCAAATTGGCGCTTAGTCAGAGCAGTAGGTTTGTTACCTTTATTTGTCGGTGCAAGCAATTTTTAGAACTGCCGAGCAACTTGTCCACCAGAGCGTTTTGGAGTTGTTGGATTGTGTATTTGATGAGTTTGATGAGGGAAGCCAAGAAATCCCATGAGCCTCCGTAGCGTAGCTCTGAGCAGCTCACGGCTCTGTACCGCCGTTCTAAAAAATAGCTTGCACCGACAATTAAAGGTAACGAACCTACTGCTATGACTATAGGGATTATGGCAATGGGCCAATTTGCCAAAATGTTGAACTATCGCTTTAATACATGCAGGTTCAGTTCGGTGGGCTGAAAGTGTCATGAAACTGTGTTAGCTGGAAATATTGGATGTTACATCTGGTTAATAGACAGGAAGGAGCTGCAGTTTGATATAATGTAGTAATGTTAAACCTGTAATGATCCATAATCAACATCTCAAAGTTTGAGTGGGACCGGTGACAGTTACTTTAAGAAAACTGTTGATCCTGTCTGAGATGATTAGAGAATAAAAAAAACTGTTCTGAAAGAGGAAAAACAATGTTTATTTTCTGACTTTATAATTACTATGTTTTGAAAGGTCAATAGCAAAAGTAATTAGACTTTCCTACTGACGAGTTGCTTTAGTGCATTTTGGTTGTTTGCTTTTAGATGGGCAGCTTTTCTAATAAATATTCAAATTGAAATTGAATGTCCTTATTGTTTCTGTTGGATTTTAACATGGCTAACACAAATTAAAAACAAACTTTAATCAGGGCTGATTAAATTTTAGAACATTTGTGGACATTAGACTGATGCAACTCAGAAAATAACCTTTTATTTTTCCTGGTTTGAATACCTGAACACCACATATGACACAACAGAGGATGAAATGTCTCCACCTGTACGACAAGCCGTGGCATTTTAAGGTAGTTCTTCAGTCAAGTTTTCTTTTTTTTTTCTAAGGTAAAATCTTCTGATGCTCAGGAACACTTTCTTGCATCAGATAAAATGATGATGACATGTGCAGGGGAAATTGGCAGTTAGCGTTAACATTGATAGCCACAAGAGTGCCAATCATAGAAAAAGTCGAAACATAACAATCGAGGGGAAATAAACCAACCAGTGGCATCGCAGCGATCAAACCGCCGTCCAATTTAATCCCCGATGGAGTAGGAGGAGGTTTTATTTGTCCACAGGTACGGGGACGTGTTCCTTTAAGTCTTCCAGTGGTGAGATTTCAGTCCTTTCTTACCCCACAGCTCTCATCACCTCATCATGTGTTTAATCTGTCTTAATCTAGTCATTTTCAGAGTGGATTATCCTGTTGACTGAGGGCGAGGGCAGAGCGCTGTGACTTGCATCAAGCCCAGTCAAGATCAGCTGCTGCTCAGTGACTGGACTCCCTAAACATCCCTCTGCGTCTCTGTGTGTTTGCGGTGCTGCTTTTATTCATTTACGTGCACATGCAGCCTGAAGGCAGTGTGTGTGAAGCTCATTTTTTATTATTTATATATATCCCCGTGCATCAGCATCTCCCTGACCTTGAGCGTGTGGTGAAGGAGAAGAAGCGGTGTGTTGACAGAGCTGGTCTTAAGCTGTCAACTAAGGCTAATAATGTCTGGTCCATGGCCATTTCCTGGCCTTCTATCCCGGTCTCAGCCTGTTGCTCTGGCCCCTAATCCAGTCAACCTCCACTATAATGCTGTAATTACAGTCCCTAAGCTGCTGCATCCTGCCACGGGCACAACTCACCTCTCTGCTGCTGCCTGGAGCTCCCACTTTCATTAGCTTCTCACATCCACCACCAGAGTCTCATCTAATGCCAGTGCCTCCCAAAGTGGACTCCGAAGGTGTTTGAGGAGTTTCTGGGCAAAACTTAAAAATTTCACCCACCCCAAACATCATGCAGACAGAAAATCAACAGGAGAGAGCGTGAGAGAGAAACTCCTGACCAGAGTTCAACTCCAGTACAACAAGCCGGTCTACAGCCATGCTGCTAGCAGCTCTATGGAAACCAGTGCTCACAGTTACAAAGATAACATGCAGATACTGAACATGTATATAATAAAAACAAATAGGATTCATCATCTGAGGACCATGCAAGCCAATGCAAAACTGAATTCCAATGCAAAACTTGACCTACTAGTTTCCCCTGAGGAGATTTAAAGGGACTATAGCTTCATCCTTTGGAGACCATGACTGTCTGGATATTTTAATATCAAACCATCCAAGTGCTGAAGAGAAGTTTCAGCCCTTTGGCTAGAATATTATTAACTTAATTGCTAAAATAAATAACTCTGAGAGTCACCAGAAACATGTATACTGTTGATACTTCATTTTAAACCTCATGTATATTATGTGAATATGGAATTTATTTTTATTTTTTCCTGCTATTGGGAATATATATGTTGTAATGGATGGGTATTACTTTCATATATATATATTTTTTTTTAATTTTCTAACTCCTAACTTTTTAATTTTTTCATTGGGAGCATGTTTGTTTGTATCAAAAGAATAATAAAGTTATTCTGATTCACTGATTAACATCACACATTGTGGTGAGCTTGGGTTTAACAGTTAACACTGAACTCTGGAAGCTGTAACAACATTGTGACGTCCACTGAGATGATCAATGACTCCATTTCAAATGCACAACCTTAAAATTTATCAGCTAACACAGTTTATAGTTTCAGCTTCGGTTTCACTTCAACTTCAAGGAGTTTTCTCTGGCTTTGTTCCCGACCCGACTCCTTATTCTCTCACATCAAATACTCCTCGGCCGTCTTTTCATCTCTTCGGCTGGGATCTATACTTCTGCTCCCGACAATCCTTCTGCTGCTCGTAGCGGCCAAGTTCAAGCACAGTGCAATGGTATCGTATACAGCTAACAAGTGAAGTGAAAGGACTGGCGTGTGTGTGTGTGTGTGTGTATGTTGCTTAACAACACTCGGGTTTTCAGACACTAAAGCACACACTTCACCTCTGCAGTCCTCCACCGTGCCCAAGCAGCCCACTCAACCACCAGATTCAATATATTATTCTCTCAATTGGTCCTATTGAGTTTCCCCTGCCGCTCCTAAATGAGTTAGTCCTCGGAGAGCCGGCTGGGAATGAGGGCCCGGCAGCACTGGAATTGCATTTCTGCCGCTCTGCCATCTACTCTCCTCAATTTAGTCACTGCTCGGTTTGCAAACTGCATTTCCCAGAGTGCACCGCATCGTGGCCTCGCTCTATCCTGCTGCCTTTCCATGAATCACTCCTATTTGTAATGACAACAGGGGGAGATGTAGTTCCTGCATGTCATGATCTAACTGGACTTCGATCACTCCATATTAAGTGGACGGGGTGGGGTCAGCGCACATTTCCCCCTCCCTCTTCCCCTCTTCCCCCTCTCCTGCCTCAGCTGTGGGAAGGCATCTCAATGTTTTAAGGTCTCTCCCAGCAGTGGTCAGCTCAATACTAATAAAACCATAATTTACTAGGCCGGGGCTCTGATTGATAGCTCTCTCAAGGCGCTATCGATCAGCCCTGCTCTCATCCGAGCGGGCGTCTTTTGTTGGGGCGAGCCACTTCCTTCCCCCTTTTGTCTCTTTGCATAAACGTTCGCTCAGTGACCAACAGCAACACCGCTGGAATGAATTACAAACACGGCACATTGACATGCCGAGGAGGAGAGCACCTGGGCCGTTCTGTGAGAAAACACAATGAGCTGTTAGAGCTGCTCTCTTCACGTCGACTCAAGCCGCCGTGACTGTGTGACTGCCGCCGGGTTTCTACACTATGATGCAACGACGCCGAGGAACAAAGTCTTGGATCATTCTCCTGGACCGCCTGCTGCCTCTCATCAATAATAAAGCAGAGCTGGAGCCTGCCCATTAGCTGACCACCTTCCCTAATGGTGTGGTGGTAAAAAACAGAAGAGTCAGGTAATCTGTGATCCAGTACAAAGCGGATGAAACAAACACTGGACCCTTCCTGTTTCATCTGCGCCGTCTTTTTGAAATCTCGTCATTAAATTGCATCACTTTGATTCTACATGATATTAACTCGTGTCTAAAAAACTGTTGCGTTAACGCCCCCTGACCTCACTCCTCCACGCTGCCCTGTCACTCCTCTGCATCCCGCTGTTGTGAGCCTGTCACTTTCCTTCAGTTCGCAGCCTTGACGTTAATTAGCTGTCATGTAAATCAAAAGCTCGGCAGTGTACAGTAGTTAGAGTCCACGCGTTGTGGAGCAGCAGAGCATCAGTGGAGATTTCTGAAGATGTGGTGCTACAGTATACTGTAACACCCGCTGGTCGCTTTATTAGGTACACCTGATTAACTGTTCAGTATAATGAGGACAGTCCCCACACCAAAGGGGCTCCAATGCAAGTGTAATTTATTAAAACATGATATTTCGAGCCAAGCCGGCTCTTCCTCAGATGTTTACATATTAAATGAATGGAAAGCCATCATTAAAGGTCAAGGTCATGTGATCCCGCACTCCCGTTGTGCATTTACATCAATCAACAATAGAAAAACCTTTTTAACATAGTTTTAAACAATGATTTTTCTGACTTTTTTCTGTCTTGTGATTGGAGATCTGTTTGTCTCTAAGAATTTTTAATATCTCCTATGAGATTATATGATTATTGGTATTAATTGTATGGCGGCTTTTACAGCCTGAGTCCCTTTGGGGAACATAAGATTCTAGTTATATGTTTGTGTATATACTGTATGTATTTGTTTAAAACTATGTTTAAAAGGTTTTTCTATTGTTGATTGATGCAAATGCACAGCGGGTGTACTAGATCACATGACCTTGACCTTTAAAGATGGCGTCTCTGCCCATTCATTTTATATGTAAACATCTGAGGAAGAGCCAGCTTGGCTCGAAACTTCATGTTTTAATAAATTACATCTATATGTCTTTTTTGGGGGGGTCCAGCAGCCACCCTAAACTGGGTAAAAGGATGTGCGTGTTGTCTTTCACTTGTGTCTTGTACACCTGATTAACTGCTCATGAGCACAAATATCTGAAAGGCCCAATCACAGGGCAGCAAATCAATGCACCTACACATGTAGACACGATCAAGAGGAACTGCTGAGGTTCAAACAAGGCATCAAAAACGTGACTCTGAACGTGGCCTGGTTGTTGGTACCAGCTGGTCCGAGTGTTTCAGAAACTGCTCTACTGGGATTTTCACACTGAACAGTCTCTGGGGTTTTTCCTTAGAGTCTCTAGGGAAAAAGAGAAAATATCCAGAGAGTGACAGTTCTCTGAGCGAAACAATATCTTGAGATTCACATCATGGAGCTGCAGTCTGCAACTGTGCCGCAACTGTGTGATGCTATCGTGTCAATATAGACAAACAGCTCTGAGACAAAAGCCTCCAGCACCTTGTTGAATCTCTGCCGCTAAGAATTCAGGCAGCTCTGAAGGAAAAAAAGGGTTCAAACCAGGTACAAGCAAGATGTACCTAATAAAGCGTCCAGTGGCTTAAGGAAATGAGAAAACAGGAAACTCAGATATTTAATGCATTGGATCACTTTGTCGTGGTTTCTTTACATAATTGGAGTTTGCTGGACTGGAAAGTCTTTCAAGTGATCAGAGGACGAGGGAGTTCTTTACTTTAAAAGCTTTACGTTCCTGTCTCCAGGTGGTCGTGACAGAGAGTTCTGCTGAGCCAAGCAAGAAAAGGAAAGTGAAAGTTACAAATGTCTTTATTCAATAAATGGAATCAAACAAATGGGGAGGGGATCTCTGGACGTCCCCGGGCAGAAGCTCCGGCTCATGAATTATCATGAGAGCTCCGTGGCAGAGCAACACGGTGTAAAAATAGTGCGCTGCGAAATTCAACTCAATCTGCAGATGTGTAGGATGTAGGGAAGTAGTTGGCACACACACACACACACACACACACACACACACACAGGGGGAAGATGAGAAAGGTTTTTGTGGTTAAAATGTGTTTTTGTTGCTGTGATTAATGCACTGCTTCGCTGGCAAGTCGCGGTGGCGCTGTCAGGAAAAAATATATAACATACGACAACCAGTCTGTCAAAAATAGTGGATGTCTGCGGGAAATCTCTGTCATAAATAACATCAAAATGCACAGAGAGGTGTGTGTGTGTGTGTGTGTGTGTGTGTGTGTGATGAATTCAGAATCAGAGAAATGAAACCCAGTCACAAACATGCTTATCATCATCGGCCTGTCTGCGTTTAGATGCCGCTCTGATAAATATCTTTGTAATGTCATGAACTGCTGCGGCTGCTGCAGGAGACAGACACAGACATCCAGCACTGATCAGAAGTTCATAAACAGGATAAGAACGAAGGAAGAGTGGGAGGAGGAGACTTGTTGTCTCAGCTACACTATAATAAAACCCAGATTGTTCTATTGGAGTACGTATAATAAGATTACCACGATCCCCCACTCATTAGCTGCTAGTTAAGTTTTCGCATTATCATCTGAATGAATTCAGATGATGTTTTTGTTTTTTCTTTACTACTGCTAATGCTAACAAACATCTCTTTTACAAAGTTCTTACACTTCATTTTGAATAGTTATTTACAATTCTTATAGTATTAGATTTTTTACACTCTCAGTCAGGAATTGTTTGCTTGCGGACAGGGCTGTTGCTAGGAATTCTGGGCCCCCTGAAAGAATACTAAAGTGGGCCCCTTCCCCTGACTTTTCCACTTTTCTTAGACTACGTATGCATGATCATGTTTTATTGACTTTGTTTTGATACTACTGCAGCATTACTATGAGTATTCAGTCAGGGTCTTATGCAGAATAATTCAGTCATAAAGATTATGGGGTATTTTGTGGGCCCTACAGGGCACTGGACCCCTGGAATTATCATCATCTTTTTCCCCCTATACAACGGCCCAGTTTGCGGATGCTTAAAGTTTTTTAATCTAATCTAATCTGCAGAGGATTGTTAGGAAAAACATGGTACAACATATGTAATTTAACATTATTAGAAAGGATGTTGCAGGATTAGGGTTAGGGTTAGTGTGAACTGGTGCCAAAGTGACTTCAGTGCTGAGAAATGCGGGTTACCAATTAAAAAAACAAGATACTGTCACTACAGTAGGTATTTATGTCACTTCTTTCAGCTGCTGTCTGTCCATCACACCTCTCAATTTCCTGCTGTAGTTGGTTCAACAATTCTGAGAAAATCACTTTCAAACCGGTGGAAAAAATTGCTGCTGCAGGTTCATCCATCTAATGGTTAATTACTGTATCATTAAGATTTATAGGGCGGAAAACAACAACAGCCACGCTTCTGCATGATGTGTCGAATTGTCACCAACAAACTGTGATGAACCAGAGCGGCGCTGACAGACGTGTCAGGTTTCATATCTGAAATACCGAAAGAGCGCATGACAAGTTTTTTAAAACTATGAAATAAAGGAGAAGAGGAAGTTGAGAATAAAATGTAACAACGGCACAACTGAAATAGATTTGTGAACGCGGCGGCGCTGAGTGGTTGAATAAATAAATAAATAAATGAAGTGAAATGACTTTCCATAACTGTAATTGCTAAAACACATGTGCCGATATATTAATAGAAGTCAGATACAGAGGAGAAATTATACAGCCTCTGAAGCGGCAATGCAATTACAATGCTTCAAACGAACTGGTGGTGACCAATCATATCGCCCGACTATCTGGGGCAGAGTGGTGGTTTTTCAAACGGGGGCCAGAACAGAGAGGGGGAATTAATTGTGAATGTGTTATGTGTGTGTGGCTGTCTGTGCTTGTGTGTGTGTCTACTGAGCGTATTGAAATGTTGTAAGTTTTACTTTTAATCCCCTACCTTTGTGTTCTTTAGGTTTTGAACATCAAGGTTGATGGTGTGAGGTTCGGTTTCCAAAAGCAGATGGAGACACTTTGCAACTGATTTAAGAGACTTTGTCAACTTCCTCCTCAAATTAAAAGTAGATCTTTAAAACTGGGGCGAGGGCAGGAAGTGTCCACACGTGTCAGATTTTGAATCGAGGCTCACTATATTGAAAAAGATCCTCACAGATAAGCGCAGCAGCAGACGGCTTTGTTCGGTTTGAATTGATCCTCAATAAAGATGAAGTGTTTTGATTTTTTTTTTCTCTCTTCATCCCAAGGTCAGAATTAATTTGTATTTTATCCCAAAGCGAGGCGACCCCATTGCCACGGCTTTAATGGTAGCAAAATATGGCCCAGGTTGCTCCACTTCAGACATGGACGGATCTATTCAAACACTTGTCTTTGCCACTGAGAGGATCTGTCTGGGAGGTTCTGATGAAAGGAAACGGGCTTTTTGGGGACCTTGGACAATTTGTGTTTGTATGAATGTATGTTTGTGTGTGTCTGAGGAGGAGGCTACTCCAGGTCCTGGCATACACACACAAGGGTGTTTCCTGTGCATATCCATATCCTATGAGCTCCCTCTCGCATGCTGCTGCTCCTGTGTGCAGTTGCACTTCGAGCTTTGCAAACACTCACCAAACCAAACAAGCTTAAACTACCAAGATGCATTACTCTGCCCCACTCCCCCCCCACTCCTTTCCTGCTCTAACAAAGATGATCATACTTTAGCCCCACAGGACCGAGCGATGATGAAATCAATGCAATTTTCATGGAGTGAGGTGGCCTGGATACGCTGCAGCCATCTCGGTCCTCGCGCTGATGCATGAGGCTGCGCCGCGCGGCTCCTCTCCCCCCCTGCAGACAGTGATGGATCTGATTCATTTCAATGGTGGCCTCCAGTGCTCACTCCCATTCGGCTGGGTGACAGTGGCAAACTGGCGCTGGCTTGCCACAAATCTGGCCTGGCCAACACAGCAGAGCGGGGGAAAGATAGAGGAAGAAGGGCTGGGGGGGGATGGAGCTGCCGGGGGGCCGTGTCGACATTTAACTTCTGCTTTCCTTATTCGACGGTTTGCAACTGACCTTAAATACATTTTAAAATCTTATCCTTTCCTCCGCTCTGAGTGTATTACGCTTCTCTTCCACTTCACAGAAACCTTTTCAAACCACTAAGCTTCCTGAAAACTCTGCAGCTTAAGCAATGTATGATTGCCTATAATGGGACTTTAATGGATGGAATCCAGAATGCACTATTACATCTCTGCTCATCTTGTTTCACACTCTCCATCATTCTCTGCAGCATCATCAATATGCCCTACTGTCGTACTGTAGCAATTGATGTCGAAATAAAATGTCAAGTTAAATACAAACTTGTTGCATTTTCTCTTCAAATCGTCTCTAAATGGATCAGAATTGTGGTAAAAAATGTCATCCTGCGTTCATCCATCTACAGAGTGAAACTGGAAAAAACAAAATAATAATAATGATAAAAAAAAAAGTATTTTTAGTGTTTCTCATGAGGCGTCTGTCAGTGACCGTAACTGTCTGCTCAGTGTCAGTCCGTCTACCTGTCTGCCTGCTGGGGAGGGATTAGAGAGGACAGGAGAGCGACTGGACCGGAGTGATAGAACTCACTGAACCTTGGGGCTCAGCTTTCCCAGGAGGGACATGTGTCCTCTTCCTTAGTCTGGAGGTGGGGAGGGAGGAAGGGAGGGAGGGATGAAGGCAGAATGGATAAAGAAAGGCGTGAAGACCGAGCACAGAGGTGTATCTAAGAACTGCAACGTGACTGTGTTGATGCAGCGAGTTGTTTCAATCACAGAGACAACAAAATGTGGGACATGAAGTTCGGGTGAAGTCAGAGATCCAGCTGTATATATGAGGTTTAAAAAGTAAAAACATGTAATAGTGAGGGATTTTACTGTAATTATTTTATGTTTTGGCAGTTATCAGGTGCATCTCAATAAATTAATACAATGGAAAAGTTTATTTATGTGAGTAATTCAGTTCAGAAAGTGAAACTAATGCATTATATAGATCCATTACACGCAGAATTAAACATTTCATGTCTTTATTTATTTAATTTCTTTTAATTGTAATGATTACGGCTCACATTTAATGAAGGCCTAAAATTCAGTATCTCAAAAAATTTGAATATTACAAAAGACCAATTAAAAAAAGCATTTTTAATATGAAAATGTTGGCCTTTTAAAAAGTATGTCCATCTATATGCACTCAATACTACTGGAAATGGACTTTTCCATTATATTCTCCTTGTATCTTGTGTTTTCCTCCATGTTGGCATCATCGCAGTAAACTGTCAACACTGTGGTGTCACATGAACGATGGGGCTGCACAGCATTGTTGTCAGTCTGAAACTGAGGGAACTGGGAGAGGGGGGGGGGGGGGGTTAATGGCCATGAAATTAAAATGATAAGAGCAAAATGATGGAGTCTTCAGTTAATGCATTTTGTTTCTGATTAAACCTGCTGCTTCCTGCTTTACAATAACAGCTGTTCTCTCATGACGTGCTCATATGTACAGATGAGACCTGTGTTAGTGCTTTAAAGCATTCTGGCAGATGCAGGCAGTTTTGATAATCCCCGTTGTCAAACTGAGAAAAAACACTGCCGGAGGCCTTACAGCCCCTCGCACTGTTAAAAAAAAAAAAAACAGTAACTCTGCAATTAATGGCAGCTCAGGAGTGATACCTGCGGTTTTCCCCGTGTCCTTCTCAAATATGGAGCACCGCGAGTTGAGGGGGAACGGAGGTGAAAATTAACATTAAAACTAAAAGAAAAACAAGATCGCAGGGCATCGGGGGGAGGAGGAGGAGGAGGAGGAGGAGGGTGGTGGTAGTGGTGGTTGTGGTGGAGAAGAGAGAGAGACAGCGCTTGGAGGATGAGGGTGAAGGGCAGAGAGGGAGGACGGGGCGCAGCGTGGTACTCCAAACTGACACACAGCCACAGGACACAGGCTCCAATTAGAGTCACAGCAACACTAATCAAACCTGATCTACAACCTCTGGCTGCAGGGCGACTCCACGTGTGCGAGAGAGCTCGAGTATTCACACATGAAGCCGCAGTCACACTGTACTTACTTAGCTTTACACATTCGGCTGAGTCGTGTTTGCATTCGTCTTGTTTTTACTGTGAAGGAAAACAGTTTTTTTCTTTCCTTACGCTGGGATTAGTTCTGTATCACTACGGACATTTCATGAAGTTGAAATCCGCCTCGCTTTCAATAATCCATGACAAATATTCACCTAAGCGCAATACATATTCCTTTATCTGCCGATCCTACAGTGTTATTCCACAGGCCTGTCAATCATAACTCAGTGAAGTGCCTCTAAGATATCATATCAAGGCCCCAAAGAAAATCACACAGAGAATGGAGGAGGGGGGTGGGATGGGGAGGGAAGGGCGGGGAGGAGGAGGGGGGGTGTGAGACGTATCACCCATCTCGCACAGGAAATGGGACTGTTTGAAGATTTGCATGGTGGTGTGGTCGCTTCATAAAGGTCCTCCTCTTCCTCCTCCTCCTCCTCCTCTAGCTATCTCAAAGCTCCCAAAACCTATGGAAGGTGGTGGTGGTGGTGGGGAGTGGGGGGTTGGGGGGGGGGGGGGGGGGGGGGGGGGGGCTTGTGGTAAGGTAGAAGAAAGCGGCTCTCATTTATCATTCAGTGCAGCTGCAATGTAGTCATCCCTCTTCTTAGTTCAATATGTCTTCTGCTTATTCAGTGACAGAATTTAAATTAAAGCGTAGCAATGTGTGTGTTTGTTGAATGTGTGCAAACAATATTTACAATATACAGTTTGTATGTATGTGTGTGAATTTGTGCATGAGGGAAGTCTGACTGAAATAATGTGATGAAAATAGTAATAGATTAAAATAGATTCAACAAACGCAACAGACCGATTTAAGGGATAGTTCACCCACAATTGAAATTTCACTCATTATCTACTCACCCTCATGTCGAATAAGGGCTGGGAGAAGTCCTCCGTGGCTTCTCTGAGTTACAGGGGGTCTCGGCATAGCAGTGCATGTCCATATAACGGTTGCAAATGGATAAGTCTATTTTTCAAGCTTGTTTGTAGCGGAAGCTTCTCTTCCCGGTTCGTCAAATTTGGACGAACCGGGAAGAGGAGCTTCCGCTACAAACAAGCTTGAAATAGACTTATTTAATTTTTTTCGGGACAATTTCGCATTTCGGGGCTTCAATACAAGACGGACATTATATACGAGCAGCATGGAGGTATTTGGATGTTTTTTGGTGTGTCTTTTTGTTACGAAGACAGTTGGCATCCATTTGCAACCGTTATGGTCATGCACTGCTACGCCGAGACCCCCTGTAACTCAGAGAAGCCACGGAGGACTCTGAAACTTCTCCCAGCCCTTAGTCCACATGAGGGGGAGTAGATAATGACATTTCAATTTTGGGTGAACTATCCCTTTAACTGAGACTATTTAGTCCCCTTGTGCTGTACATCAGTGTGAGTGTTTTCTACCTCGTTGTTTGTGGCCACCCGCCGCGCCACGATGAGCTGGATCATGCCCCGTATGTTGCCCTCCACGGACATGGACGTGCGCAGCGTTTCCATGGCTTCCTGGTTGGTCTTCGCCAGCAGAGACTCTCCGTTGACCGCGATGAGCTGGTCGTTGACGTGCAGACGTCCGTCCTGCAAGACGAACGCTGTCGTTACATTACATACATTACATGAAATACATGAAATACTGTCAACATCGGTTTTAAAACATGAGCGTGTACATTCTGCAGCAGATATGCAGCAGCCTTATCTCTAAGAAAATCACAATAGACACAAAAAAATCTATTAGTATTTTTACTGGAACAGATTTAATGAGATAATGATGCTGTAATTTTCTGTTTTCAAACCATGGAGGACAAACTGTACCACGACCTGGCTTTCATCTGCTTTTCAAGGGAATAATACAATGTTACAAAACATTGTTGCCACAAGGACATAATTCCCAATGGCTGTTATACCACTCATAAACCATCATGCGACCACTCGAAAATCACAAACATGCCCATTTTGATTGTGATGTACAGTATTTCCTTGAGGGCAGCGCAGTGGTCCACCTCATCTTTGTACTTAGCTGCAGGTCCTTGAGTTACAACAAAACAATGAATGAAATCAATGGAATCCATCAAGGTAATGGGAGTGGGAGTGGGAGTGGGAGTAGTTACTCGCCTTGCTCGCAGCCCCTCCGTTGATAATGGATTTCACAAAGATGCCCAAATCGGCGTGGTTCTCCTTGGACCGGTTGCCCTTGACGCTGACTCCGAGGCCCGCCGAGCCCGAGTCGTTCAGAGGGATCTCAAAGGTCATGAACTCTCGCGTCCCATCGGGGGTTAACACCATGTCGTCCTCCTCCGGCTGCTGAGGGAAGAAGAAGGAGAGGAAGGTTGATGTGAGATCTATTTTGTTCCATTATCAGCTGATCTTCAAAGAGAAACAACTATACATGAATAGTTGTGCACTGTTGATGTGCTAATTAACCTTTTTAAAGGGATAGTTCAACATTTTGGCAAATTGGTCCAATAAATGCAGAGACTGCTTGCCGAAAAACTACCCCTGAAGGCAACGCGCATCAGTGGTTTTGCATGAATTTACCCCTAAAACAACTCTGTCTCATAACGTTCTGTTATTATCTCATAGCGTGGTGAATGTGCAGGTCACAACTTGATGAGAGCGTTTTGGAGTTGTTGGATTGTGTATTTGATGAGTTTAATGAGAGAAACCAAAAAATCCCATGAGCCTCCGTAGCGTAGCTCTGAGCAGCTCACAGCTCTGCTCCGCCGTTCTAAAAATAGCTTGCACCGACAATTAAAGGTAACGAAACTACTCTTAAGACTATAGGGATTACGGCAATGGGCCAATTTGCCAAAATGTTTAACTATCCCTTTAAAAGACTGGAAAAGAAAAGTCTGGACTCTTATGGGCTGGGCTGGCACAAACAGATGTGTGTGTTGTTATTGAGAGGAATCCAACTTTAACTTTGAAAAACAAAAGGTTAAAAGAGGACAGTGGAAGAAAAATTGGGGGAAAAGAACAAGGATGGAGAATGACAAGAAAATGGAAAGCAAGCGGGAGACGAGATAAAGAGGGTTTAAAGATGAGGGGGGCCAGGAGAGAGGGAAGTGAACGGATGGCGAGGCATGTCACATATCTCAGCGCTGTCATCGTCAATTGGCCATAGTGTCCAGCCAAGCGCTGCTAATTCCCGTTCCAGCGCCATGAGCTCGGTGCAGGAACGGCCAGGAACTTTGAAAGCACCAGGTAGCAATTTCGATGCTCAAACAACAAGCGTCTTCCTTTGAAACAGCGGCAGCCTTTGAAGGATAATTTGCGACATGTTAAGACTGCGACCTTCTTTCTCTCCACCGCCACGGGGCCTTTTGATGGAAATTGCCGCCGCCGCAGCTTTTTTTTTTTTCTTTCTCATCGCTGCAGATCTTCATGCATGGTACACAAAGGTGGTTCATTTTAGCCGCCTGAGAGGTGTGAAGGAGTATCGCTGACTGTCTATCACCCAACGCCATCAATTCAGCTGGAAAATCGTCCATCAAACAACCACTCCAGTTACTTTTCAGGCGATTGCCACTGGTGTTGAACAAAAAAGCATCTATAGAAAAAAAATAACCAAAAAGAATAAGTATTTGTGTATTTTCACTTCTCGCTGGCAGCCAAAAAGATGCAGAGCAGAGGTGGGAGAGAAACAAAACACCAAAGGCATCAAGAGACTGCAGGTTTCTGTCTTACTGTATATTGACTATAGGACATTTCTATTCAGCGCCTCAGTAGCAACCAAAGATTCATCAACTGCAGCCAAGATAACGTATTCGTATCAACAGCTTTGATTTTAGTTCTTAGTCTACAGAATGAAATGAGGCAACCTGATATGACTATTTCATTTTTTGGGGATTCTGCACATCTGCCTGGACTCAATCGACCCTTTTCTTTTATCTAAAGAGGGTATCTCCTGCTTCTTGTGCCCAGTTAAGAACTGGTACCCCACCACTGGCAGATATAGAATTCATTTTTGTTCCCTCTATGCTTTTGAGAATGAATTTCACTTTGTGTTTCATCGTCTTGAGAAAACTCAGTGTAAGAATCCAGATTCGTCTTAATTGTCTGATGTTGACATGTTGAGAAGACAGAGACAGAGAACACCATATCCAATTTGTAATGGAAATTGAATGTTTTGAAATGTTAATTTGAATTTTGATTGTTAAATTATTTTGTGTTTTGTGGCCATCATGGTTATTGTAGTTGAACAGTGTCTTATAAACCCATGAAGGCTGGAAAACATTGATAAAGCATCCAATCAATTAATCCAGACATTGGTAAATTAAAGATATCATCATATTAAAATGATATTGTTATGAATATTTTGTGTGTTTAAGGGCACATGAGCAGCAGCAGTCGAGGAGTGATATATCCCATCCACTTTCCCGACACACAGTCATACGGAGCAGATAAGAGCCGACGTCGGTCCGATCGCTGGCCCGCCCCAACGGGAGGCTCGAGATCTCTGCTGCAACACTGTAATTGGCCAGATAGCGCATGTACATGTGTAGTTATTGCCATGGCAGCCAAATCCACATGAACAATATACTGTCGGTCAGAGCAATCAACCCCCAGAAACCCACAGCAAGACCTCTTTAAATAGACTCACATCAATACACACACATGCAACCAGATGGATGGCAGCCAGGTGTGTGCCCTTCACAGCTGCTCGGATAAAGAGTGAAGCCGGGGAAAAGAAGAGAAAGCTAGAGCGTAAGGTGTGTGTGTGTGTGTGTGTGTGTGTGTGTGTGTGTTTTTGTTCCTGAGGAGTTATTAGGATGCAGCGGTGCGTTCAGGTGCAGGCTCTTTTCAACACCCTCTGACTGGGCCCCTATTCTCCAGACGGCCATCCTACCTCCCTCCTTTTTTTTTTCTTCTTTTCCTCCGCTTTTCTTCTCCTACTTCTTCTTATTCTTTCAAAATGGCAGGTACACCTGTCTTGTACGACCTGCCAACTGGGCTTTGTCCCCTGAATGGACCATTAGTAAATTCGCACCGCCGGAATTCATTTAATCGCTCCCGTGTTTTACAGAAAATCACCGGCTCTTGTCGGGAAGTGACCCTTTGCTTTCCCCCCTCACACGGCTGAGAGGAGGCAGATACGGGACAGAAAGAAACAAGTGAGGGGGTAAATACCATCAGTTAACTTCCCTTTCATCATGAGAGGAACTTGTGAAGACAGACACAGCTTATATATCTACACAATCTCTAAGCTTTGACAGCTCTTACATTGGAGCAACTCATGAGTTGTCATCAGCTGGTTTGCAGACAGTGCAGGCCCCCTGGCAACAGAGCACAAATGTACCATTTCCACTCTGAAAGGAACAACAGATGAATAGCTGTGTGTGCGTCACCGCTGAGGCCAGTCTTTCTCTTTAATGAAGATGTTTCATCAAAATAAAACAAATAAACACTGACTATGAGTTATGTCCCTGGAGAGGCTTTTAGACCAGCAGTTGAAGATAGTAATACATTGGATGAAAAAATTACTTTGGATGGACCCTGTCTAAGTGTGTGTGTGTTTTTGTGTGTGTGTGTGTGCGTACACTCGTCCAGAATGATGACAGAATAACCGCCCACTCAGAGCTGTGTTCCGGGAATAGCGGGGCCGAGGCAGAGAATGAGAGAGCAGTGTAACATTTTCATCAGACAGGAACAAGCTCCAGCAGCCAAGAATGAGTTTGTCAGGCTGCTTGACAGAACCTCGCTGCACCGAGTCGACTCTATGTACCTCCGTGTGTGTGTGTGTGTGTGTGCACCTGGGACAGAAGGACTGACAATGGATGGATGTAGCGAAGTAAAAACACTGAAAAGGTTGTGTGTTTAAATCAAGAGTAGGTCGACACCTCGGACAGTGTCTCCTGCTCTCCGTAACACAATCAAGTTTCCACTGAAGCTGTTTCATTTACATATTCCCTGTTTCTGCTGTCAGACAAGTTTGAGTCCATTGAGGATATGCACTAACTTTCAATCCATTTCCAAGCTGCTGCAAAAATCAATGACATCATCAGCAGAAAGTTTAGTTCAAAACAACTGCAGTGATTTCAGCTGTAATGATCATGCAGCTGTTATTTGGGGTCTTTATAGTTTTGGTTCAATCTTTATTTCCTAACTACAGGTGGGTGGGCAGAGTGACAGGTATGTTCTACATGTCAAGGGCGAGAGCTTTACATTTTGGTGCTTACGTGCAGGGCCGTTGCTAGGAATTCTGGGCCCCCTGAAAGAATACTAAAGTGGGCCCTGCCCCCCGACTTTTCCACTTTTTTTCTTAGACTACGTACGTATTATAATTTTTTATTTAGCCTACTTTGTTTTGATGCTAATGCAGCATTATTATGAGTATTAGTCGGGGTCTTATGCAGAATAATTCACTCTTACAAATATTAGACTACTGGGGTTTTTTGGGGGCCCTACTGGGCTCTGGGCACCTTTCTCCCCTATACAACGGCCCTGGTTATGTATGTGTGTTAAACTGTCAGCTGTTCTTCTGGCTATGCAGCAGAAGGAACGTTAGAAGCTCATTCACATCAGCTGCTGGAAAGTAGCTCAGGTTTGTTAGTCCAGAAAGTCACTAAAGAAAAACAAAAGTGGTCCAAGAAGTCTGAGGAGATGGATAGTCTTGCAACAAAGGGCGTACGTTGGCCTTAATACAGTAAATATATAATTTTTAATCCTTCGGTTATTGCGTAGTTTGCATGTAGCTGCTCACATATCTTTTTTTTTTGAACAGTCACGGTTACAAAATCCATGTACGGTTGCAAAATACGCAACATTACCTGATGAATAAAAAGGTGCGGTGCTGCGTTCAGGTGCCGATCATTTAGGTCAAACTTATTACCAAACCCACTTTCAAGTGGAGTGCCTGTAAGAAGCCGGTGTCGTCTCCTTTCTGCTCTCTCTGACTCAGCCATGCAGTCACACTCCATTATACCATTAAGCCCTTTATTAATTAACAGTGCGATGGGGTAGCTCCCATTCATTACAGTCTATTGTCTGGGCAGGGGAGGGCGATAGAGGCAGCGTTTCAGCAGAGACACGAGCAGGTGAACAGAAGAGGGCAGAGGAAAAACACTCATCACTCCAGCAGCAAGAGTCTCGCCTGCTTAATCGGCCTTTCTGTTGTGTCTCCACCTCGCTGAGCTCGTCACGTGCTAACGAGGAAGGTGTTGCCGGATGTATGTGTGTGTGTCAGAAAAACAGAAAAAGCCAGAGTGAGATACAAGAGAGAGGATGAGAGAGAGAGCGCAAATGAATCACAATTACTTCTATTCAACACATAACTCTGAGTTCTCCGCACATCACTGCCTAAAACAATTAACACTGCTGGAAACTTCTCTCCACACTTGGCCCAATTTGGTGACATTAAAGGTCATTGGAAATGAATTTAAAAAGGCTAAAAGAAATCAGCCAAGGATGTAATTGCAAAAGGGGTGCATGCGTGATAAGTATTGTAACACAAATTTCTTTTGGCGGTGTTTCTTTGCACAACATTTTCTGACAAAGCGGCTGAATATTAAATACCTCTAAGCCGTTAAAAAAACAAAAACAAATCCTGGCTTTCTCTTCTTACCAGGTACAACGAGGGGCTGAGAGGTAAAGCTGTTACACTGAACTGAAGGGCACGAGGAGCACAGCGAGCAGCAGCAGGTTTAAGTGTTTGTGAACTAACAAACACTTGCTCTTCTTCTTCGCCGGGGCCGTGCAGCAGCAGGATTTTGACTGGGCGTGCTGCTGACAGAGTGGGACTGCTGTCCTTTGGGGGATGTTGTAATGAGAAAGCTTGTTTGGCTCATTAGGAAAAACCAATTCTGCTTCTATGAGGGCGTCTGAGGCCAGAGCCACGGGCGTCACGTCACGAGCCGGGGTCGGCTTGATCCTCGACGGTCAGATACGTCTCATTAAAGAAGAGCGTTAAGAAAAATAAAACAGCGGCTTTGTACGTGCGGGTTTGAAGTCTGGTTGGAAAAAAAAAAAAAGGTGTTTCAGTGGAACCAAAGTACAGATGCACATCATGGAGCAGATGCCTCTCATTTCAAGCTAATGGTGGATAAAAAGCGCTTTCTATGTCCAACTGCACATACACACTTCAACCCATTATGTGTTCTGGAAACAGACGCTGAATCCCCTTTGGGAGAGTAACTGTGTTGCCATAAGTGGCCTTTAACTACCTTGTTTATCGGCATAGCACAACGCCGCCGTGCACCCTCCCGTTCTCTGCAGTGACAGCAAAGCGTAATTATGGGAACAGCTGCTGAAAAGCGCTCGGCGAAAACAGGTGGCGGTGGCGGCGGCGGCGGCGACGCGCTCGGAAATCGTTAAACCGGTGGCTGGCATTGTCTTCAACCGCGTTTGGCAGCATTAGCTTTAATTACGACGGAGCATGTTTCTGAACTCTGCACTTTGATCGGGGGGAAAAGCCGGCGTCTATAGGAGGAGGATTAATAACGCATCAGCTCTCTTGGAATAAATAATCCGCTGTCAGAGATAAACAAGAGAAAACACAGGATGAAAGAAGAAAAGGAGGGATTTAAAGAAGGAGGAAAGTGCAGGATGAGTGATACGAGCGTTTTTCTACTAAAAAGGGAGTGAGAGCAGAGGAGGGATTTTATGAAGCTTTCAGCAGACAATTTGGATAAAGTGTCCCCCTCACAAGAGGATGCTTTTTAGAGACGAGGAAGAGACTTTTCCTGCCATGGTAACACATCGCATCCCTTATCAAGCAGATCATGGCTCCCTATCATTTCAGACGTTTTGAAGGCAGAAAGTGGAGGAGAAAGTGACCTCGAAGATGCATCCGCTGCAGCCAAACTGTTTCTGAAGAGCTCTGTAAAAGTCACACATGCTCTCACTTGATTACAGGTTGCCAAACCACAGTTTTGTACAAAACTCCTTCCAAAAAAAAAAAACGGGCCTTTAGAGCAATTCCTGTAATTTCACTTCACCTGAGCCTCCGACTGTATTTTCAGCACAGATTTACCAGGCAGGGGTCAGCTATTTCTAGGCGGTTGGAATAGTGGAGCAATTTGCTGATTACACCCAATTTGATTGTAGCAGCTGCTCTGTTTTTAAGTTATATCACAGGGTACAACTAGGAATTCATTACTGAAGGAGTGTGAAAACTGGCAAAAAAAAAAGGTTGGCGCCTTAAATTATCAGCTCCACCAGTAAGATATGACTCATCTCATCTTATCTCATCTCATCGCACTGTTTGCCAAGTTTTCCAGAGGTAAAATATCTGTCTCAGTCACCTGCTCTTATATAAATAAACTCCTAAAAAGACGGGCCAGAAAGATTCTGTCTGCGGCACTTTATTAGCAAAAAGTTGCATTACATTACATCATCTTTAGCGAGGCGAAAGAGCATTACTCTAAGAGACATCTAATTATATTAAGGCCAAAGATGTCTCTTTTTGGCAGTCGATATGATAGCACTGTTTATCACCACTTCAATGTAAAACCCCTGAAGGTTTATCTGCTCTGGTAAAGCAGCGGTGAAAAGGCAGCTGCTGCTACGTGAGTCCGACTCAACGTCTCACATTGTTTTGAAGTTTTCCCGTCAACATTAAAGCAAGAAAGAGTTTACTCTCTGATCCCGGATCAGCTCTGAAGTGAATAGAGATGATTTTGGAGAAAAAAAAACATACATGTTGTCTTTATTTCAGGGGAGATTCACTGAGAGATAAACTCACAACACACACTCACACCTGGAAGCTGCTAAATAGAGTTTGACAAGTGATGCAACAGATTTAAATCCTGTTATATGTCACATATAAGTAAAGAGGTACATAAATCTAGGTGGTCTGTATAAGTAGTGTTTAACTTCGGTAACACTTTACAGTATAATGAGTACACACTATCAGGGCCGTAGACAGGGTTTTGAAATTGGTGAGGTCCGGAATTAATTAAATGTTAATTTTATATATATATTTTTTTTATTGAATGGCAGCCATAGGGAAGGTTTTCACCACTGTTCTAAGCTTAGCGTTCTCCTTCAGTGGATAAAGGCGCCTCGCACTGTGGTTCACTGGCGTCCCAAAGCTTTAGAAATGTCTTTGTAACACTCTCCAGACCGGTACAGTAGGTGTCAATTATTAGTTTTTTCATCTGTTCTTGAATTTCTTTCACCCCATGCAAAAAAAAAAATCATTATCACAGTTAGTTCATGATTTAACAATGCATCACTTTGGACCCCGCTTACATCAAAATGACCCACAATTATATAAAGTAGACTTAGACTTTTTATAATTATTATTAGACCTATTAGTTATGAAAGGAGGCTGGTTGAGCCTTACACCGCTGACCAGCAGGACAAACTCGTCCTGTGGTTTTCAGCCTTTTAACATCAGGTAGCTATTGTTCCCTCCCCATTACAATAAATACAGTGTAGTGAAAAAGTATTTGCCCTCTTCCGGATTTCTTACTTTCTTGCAGATTTGTCACACTTAAATGTTTTATTTTATTTTATTTATTTATTTTTTATAGTATTTTGGCAGGATTTGGGGGAATGTGTGAAAGTTATGGACGTGTATGCAAAAGACGCTATATCTGACCATAGACTCCCATGTTAAAAAGCACAAGTTTACAGCAGACATTAATGTTTATATTGTTGTGAAATACAACAGTTTGAGTCTCTGAAGCTAATTTCCACCTTCATGCCAACTGTACTGAGGATGAACTCGTATCTATAAGTCACTCATCTAGGTTATTAAGGCTTAAAGTAAGTAATACATATTGAGGGTGTGGTTGCTTTAAGTGACAGGTGGTTGAGCCTAGAGTTTGGCAGAGTTAGCCGCTGCCAAGATGACAGCGGTGGAGCAGCCCGCTCTGAGTGATATTATGGAAGCTACGTCCATCTTTATTTATAGTCTATGGTTTTTTAGCTTTAACCACCATCAGTGGGTGAGCTGAGCTCTGTGTTGAGGAGTAAATGAAAGAACGAGCTCGGCTCTAACTCGACAGATCTGTGTATCATTTAGTTTCCTCCAAAGACGGGCGATGGTGTTTTGTTTGCCTTGTATCAATTCATTTCTCCCTCTACCGGCTCGGTAAATGGATCTCACAAGCAGGAGAAAATCAATACGGCCTCGTAAGTCTCTGCTCTTGTCTCCCAAACTTTAATACGGGCAAATCATGAACGGTATAACCTCAGCGTGGTGTGGGCGCCGAAACAAAAAAAAGCCAGCTGTGCAGCTCTGTCAGAGGAATGATTAAGGGAAAGGAACACAGATATCATCTGTTGGGAATAATTGTGCAAAGCAACGCAACACTGACGATGATTGCTGTGACTTGGAAGAGAAAAACAACGGAGGGCTTGTTTGGATACCTGAGCCATTTCAGCGAACCGACTACTTTTATTTCTACTGTATATAGCTGTTCCAGAGAGTTGTATAAATAGCATTATTTGAACTAAAACAAATCTTCAAATGGAGTATGTCTGATTGCCTCAATTACAGCCCACTGGTTAAAAAAAAAAAACATGGCAGGGAGGATTTTAAACTAGGCCACCGGGGTTGGCACTTATGAAACAGGCCATTAGTCTGCTATAATTGTCAGCAATACTGTCACGCATTTGTCTAGCGCGTCCCCAGCATTTGCACAAGCCATAAATTCGGCTGTCACATCAATCAGAGGCCGGAATTAATTGCGCAATTAAGATTCTCATTGCTTGGCAGATATAGCTGCTAATGGATCAGTGACAAGTGTGATATGATCATAAAGAGGGGATTTTAATGTACTGTTTGATTGCTCTTATGTGGTCGGCAGCGTTACAACAGAAGCTTCACAAGCCCATTTGTCCTCGTCCCACTGGGCGTAAACGCTCCCGCTGCATGTTGGGTCATCACACGCCGATGTCACGACAACAGTAGGCCTATTACTGTATGGCACCGGAGCGTATGTGGCTAATCAACTCCATCTTGTGTGATATGTTTTTACATGAGCGCGTTTTATTATTGGTGATGTTATTTAAAATATCGACAGATGTTGTGTGTGCGTGTGTGTATGTCAGTGGGACAAGGAGTTGAGATCGCATCAGTCATGCTGACACAGCAGCAATACTTTACAGGCTAATTCACTTATACTGTAGCAAGGGGTTTAGAATGAATTAAAATGATTTGTCATCAGCGGGGACATGGGGCAGGCCTGAGCTGTATTTCATCCCAACTAATTGTTTATGTAATAACAAACTGCTGGTCACAGATTACACTACACCCCCCCCTCCTCCTCCCTGCCTTTTGTTTTTGCTGCGTCTGCTCTACACGGCACCACAACAGGGGGAATTAGTGTAAAGCGCTCCATCAGGACGGAGATGGACTTCCATCTATTTGCTGGGTGCACGGTGACATTTGACTTTTGTTTATTACGGCAACAGGAGGAGCTGAGAACACGACCTCGTGATCCACAAAGCGGAGGACTGAAGGAACAGCTTTGCTCGCAGCTGTAAGCGCAAGCAGCAGTGGTGCACGCTGGGAGATAAATACCTACAAAATGTAACATCCACTGGCTGTGCGTGGGAGGCGTGCTGTATGTACAGTACTGTATGTGTGTGTGTTTCAGCTGTGTGTACATCTGAATAATGAGGAGAGGGGGACTGAACAGACTCACATCCTTTAACGGCCACCTGATCTGTATTTTTATCATCTCCACACACATTTATTTCAGATTCCAGATCCATGTCTCGTCCCTTAAGATTAACTAACACCTCTTTTATTTTACTTACTGTCACCTTTAATTAAGATCACTACAAAGGTGTGACCCTGAGATCACACATGCATCTGTTTCTTATACCGACTTGCTTCATATCTCCTCTGCTGTCACTCACACTGTCTTTCTGTTTGCTCCAAGTTTTCTCCAAACCTGTAGGGGGCAGCAGTCTGTCTGACTTCTCTTCTTTAGTCTGTTGTAATCCTGCCTCACCGTCACTGATCCGACATCCCAGAGCTGTCAAGCGCAGGAGCAGCACTCCTCTTGATAAGTGACTTTGTTCACACAGCCATTGATCAGAACCTCCTGCTGCGTCCTCAGGGTTCGACTTAAGCTTTTGCAGGGAGTTTGTCTCTGTCTGTCTCTTCACTCCTCGTTTAATGAGCACGTATTAAAACCTGAAGGTCGTGGAGTTTATCCAACAGAACCAAACATGCAAACCAAACATGCACAGTTCCTTCAACTGAGTATATTATCTTGGAAAGAAGTTTCTAGCAGGGGCGGGCCTTCCATGGTGGCACAGGGGGGCACCAGCCCTCAAAGCACAAACTTCTGACTAAGGCTCAACTCTGTACAGCAAACATCCCAGTGTTCTGTGTAGGAAATGAAGAAAATTGTGTAAGATTGTTATTGTTCTCAATTTCACCATTTGAGTAATGGTTGTTCTGGTTATTCTGCATATTGACTGACTGTTACATAAAACACTGAGATGTTTGTACAGAGCTGAGCTCTAACTACTGGGTAAGAGAATTGATGTTCACTTTGAGAATTTACCGTGTTGCTTATTCTGCTAAGACTTCTTACAAGATAGAGTTGATTATTGATTGATTATAATTTTATATTCACAGGTAGAAAATGGAAAGGTCATAGGCATCTTCCATGCAAAGTGAAAGATTCAATGCGGCCAATAAAAGCGAGATGAAGACATGCTACTATAACATAACGGTATGTAACTGTACAATATAAATATTCAAGAGAGCGGTCAATGGCAGCCTTCATTTTTGTCTTTTTGGGTGGCCCCCCCCGATTCACTGTTGTTACCCCCTGTGGCCCCCACCAGAAAATACTCTGGACCCGCCCCTGGTTTCTAGTTAGGATGAGTTTAGACTTTACTAAAGCAGCACTACAGCCCTGATACAACATGCTACTGATACCCCAGGTGTGCAGAGGGGGCAGCAGCCGCACAGACAAAGAAGAGGGGCAAATCACAGAGGCAACGCCCCGCTCCGCTCTATCGCCATTTAACCTTTTCTCCGCCCAGCGTGTGTGCACATATTTATCGAAAGCTATTGAGAGCTGCAGCTATTGCTCCTGAAAGCATGTCAAAATACACCCCGACCGTGGTAATTAAAGACGCAAGGCAAACATGCTGGGAGGGTAAATTAATTCCTCTGGGGGCGCGTGCAGAACGCCTGGCATACAATAAAACATCTAAACAAAAGGAGATGTGGAGGGATTTTCAGAGCTGACATTAAACATCAGCAGGCAAATGTCAACTAGACAAAAAAAAAACAGCTCCTTTCTATTTTCATCAATACACTGGATCTCCTGCCAGTGTGTGTGTGCATGTGTGTGTTTGTGCATGTGTGTGTGTGTGTGAGGCGATATTTCTTTGACAGATGCCTGCAGTTCTCTGGCATGTCACTTTCGCTGCAATTTAAAACATCATCGCATTATCATTGAGGGAATTACATGAATGACAGCGCACAAACACTCCATACATGTGTGTTTATGTGTGACACACACACACACTCACCCATCCGGAGTGTGTGGGACAGAGAAGGCAATTACCAACCACGCTTTTCCACCATGCTTTATTTGCAATAACTGTCACCGGCAGAGCCTTGGCCTCCTTATCTGATTTTTATGAACATACTTGTAGGGATTATTGAGATTTGTGAGAGCGCCGCTTTGAAATGTGAAAACTACAGAGAGAAAAAAAAAGAAACTGTTAGAGAAAACAAAACGCTAAATGCCGTGGAGAAAAAAAAGAAGTGATGAAATATTCACCAACTGTTTCTCACAGGACGGAGAAGAGGCGGTGCGGAGAAAATAAACAAAAACACAGAGAAAGAGATTATAAGACGTAGTTTCCATGATGGACTTTTCTTTTCTTTTCTTTTTTTTTTTTTTAATCGCGTCACGCCTGAAGAGTCGGAGGAGAGTGTAGCCATCAAACCCTCACACCAACACCACTCAGCAGTCGACAGGCCGGGGGCAGCCATGCATTTTTTAACAGTCCTCACAGCATCATTCAGCTGCTGTCAGAGCTGCTGAGGAGAGGCATGAATCAGTCTGTTGGACCCCCCCCCACACACACACACACACACACACACACACCTCAGTTAGCATTTGAGCTCTGGCTGCAGCTCTTAAGGATCATTCTGAGGAACCTGAAGGTCACGGCCAATGACATCATGCACAGTCACACAGCGAGACAACGCTGCTTTCTGTGAGAGAACTGGGACTTTAATACGAGTCGGAGTGAAATATCTTCTCATCCGCCACTTTATGAAAGAGGAAATTAAAGAAAAAGCTGCAGACTGATTTTAAATGTGGCTCACTTTAGGGTGGGGGGGGGCGGTGCGTTTCTAATTGTAAAAACAGCACGTTGGCGGGGTAGAATGTGTCTCCGAGGGCTATTTCTCCACAGGTTGAACAGCTCCTATGGCGGGGTTAACAACCCAGGTGCCACAGGCTGAGTATTATGGGCTGGGGAGGTGAGCTTGGCATCGGGGGCCTCTGCTCTGCCAAGGTGCAGTGACGCCCATAGCTCGCTGTCAGAGCCGCTGAGCACGGGGCTGGACGAGGGCAGTAGCCTCACCATCTGTTACACGACAGCCAAAGTCACCCTGTGTGTAGGCTGTGTGAGTGTGTGTGTGTGTGTGTGTGTGTGTGTGTGTGTGTGTGTGTGTGTGTGTGTGTGTGTGTGTGTGTGTGTGTGTGTGTGTGTGTGTGTGTGTGTGTGTGCGTGTGTGAAAATTTGGTCTGCTCTGACACGTCATTTGAGGGTGTCTGCGTGTGCATATCCTGCCCAGTGTGTCTGCTTGTGCACATCACGACCTCTTGTTTGTGGATGTGCATTTTCCCTTTATGCATATTCCATGCACAGTTGACACAGGATTGGTTCTTTATCCTCCACTTTAACAGCTGTGTGTGTGTGTTCATATGATTCACATGCACGTTGTGGATCCACAACCGGTTGAATCACTTCGAAGTCACAATCTTGTGGATATAAAAGACCACAAATCATCCGTAAGAGCAGCAGCCAGTGACAGAGCTCTCACACAATTACACAGAAGACACATGAATGTAAAACAGCTTGTGCAGACAGTTGATGGACGGAGGGAGCAGTTAAAGTCACATCAGTGCAGCCACCATGACAAATATTCCAGCTGTACAGTTATAGTTACACATGTAGTGACCTTCACCGGGTTCCTAGAGCGAGTTCATCGCTTTAGCTGCTTCCTTCTTCCTACTTTTATGTTCCTCTGGTCTTTTAGAAACACAAACTGTGTGAGTTATGTGACTGCCTGTGTACTTTGGAAAAAGGAGGAGATGATATCGGTATCAGGACGCGACCACAACCCTTCATGTTCCACATTTCTAGAGGCGTGTGCCGAGCCACAGGGCAGACACGGTTACATTACTGTGGAGATCTCTGTGTGTTAGCAGAGCCTTTTCTTAGATAAATGCGGGTAAAACTTAAAGGGATAGTTCAACATTTTGGCAAATTGGCCCATTGAGATAATCGCTATAGTCATAGCAGTAGGTTTGTTACCTTTATTTGTCAGTGCAAGCTATTTTTAGAACAGCCAAGTGCCGCTGCAAGGTAAATGCAGAGACTGCTTGCTGAAAAACTGTCCCTGAAGGCCACGCGAATCAGCAGTTTTGCATGAATTTACCTCGAAAACCACTCTGTCTGGGACGTTCTGTTATTATCTCATAGTGTGGTGAATGTGCAGGTCACAACTTGTCCACCAGAGTGTTTTGGAGTTGTTGGATTGTGTATTTGATGAGTTTGATGAGGGAAACCAAGAAATCCCTTCAGCCTCCGTAGCGTAGCTCTGAGCAGCTCACGGCTCTGCTCCGCCGTTCCAAAAATAGCTTGCACCGACAATTAAATGTAACGAACCTACTGCTATGACTATAGGGATTATGGCAATGGGCCAATTTGCCAAAAATGTTGAGCTACCCCTTTAAAGTTAGGAGATGATTGGCTGACTGGAAACTCACCACTTCTCGGGGCAGCAGCTGGTCCTCCTGCCGAGTCACCACCAGGTTCACAGTCCCACCCATGGGTGTGGCTCGAAGCAGGGCCACCACCTCTTCCTGGGTTTTACCATTAAGGTCCACTCCACTAACCTACACACAAACAGAGTCATAAATACACAGATAAGCTCATACATACAGACAATAGTAAACACACACACACACTGAAATCAAAGAGATCTGTGGCTCTAACGAGGAGGAATCTATGGCCCCTCCATAACCTTTATGCAGATTACTGAGCCAGTCGGAGCTGGAATTAAACACGGGTTATTTCCCCCTAAAGTGAGCACTAGCTGATTTTCATGTCAGTCTGATTGAAGTGTAATCAAAATATTGTTCCATCTAACCACTTTCCCCTGCAATTCAAAACTAGAGCTGGGTTGTTATAGCCATAGGGAACACAGAGCATCTGACTCATTTCAACAAAAGCTCCATAAGATTGGATTTTGGAACAAAGCCACATTACAAAAAAAAAGAGTAATTAGTCTCTCAAGCAGCAGTACAATCTCAAAGAACACACTCGCTCAATGCTCTATCATGGTTATGGGCTGTTTGAGAAGCGCGGCCCCACCTCCAGCAGCCGGTCTCCAGCTTTCAGTCGGCCATCTTGGATGGCGGCCCCTCGGGGGAGGATGTTTTTGACATAAATGGGAGCGCTGCCACCGATGGGGATGTCTCTGGATGTGATGCTGAACCCGAGACCCTCTGGACCTGTGCAAAGAAAAAAAAAAACATTTTTACAACTTTTACAGCTTGAAAACTTTGCTGCTACAAAAATATAAAGTGATCTGATTTACAGCTTCGTGTAGAGGACGAGGTAAATAAAGTTTGGTGAAGTGTGGCAGCAGCTTCATGAGTTCAGAAATGTCAAAAACGCAAGATTTTTTATTCCCTGGGTAAACACGTGTCACAACATGACGTGTATTTTCCTGCCTTCCCTTCAAAAAGTCTCGCAACCAACACAAAACTGTGGTTATGACAGGCACAGAACTGAATTTTATAAATATTTATATTATTGTTAATCAAAGTCAGAAGGAAGCTTGAAAAATAAAACCAAACCATCATATTGGTTTTCTCTTATTATATCCATTTCTGAACGATCCTTTTCATTACATGCTGCTGCAACACCAGCGACCGCTGCACAGGGATCAAATTATGGTTTTCCGGTGCGTTCTGTACATTTACTACAAACATACTTCACTCGCCATCAGGGTGTGTCTCCATCAGGATTTTTTAAGGATGTAAAAAAAAAAAAAAAAAAGAGAAAACTTCCCCCCTCACTCTAAATATAGCGTTGATGCTATGAAGTAAAATTGAGTGTTTAGGATAAGTGCATGCGGACTGTAAAGCCACATTATGGTCAGATTAAAAGACCGGATATCTACCAGAATAAGCAGAGGCAAGTGAATAAGTATGGATTGCAGAATGCATCAAGATGATTTTCAATAACTTGCAGCTAAATTGCAAAAAAAAAAAAATACTGTTTTCTAAAGCAGCTTTGTGTCATGAGGCAGATGTTTTAAGCAGAAGTCCTGCAGCGACTTTCTGGCACAACGACAGAGCAGGAGGTTGCGTTTAAATCCCCCATCTGGGTTGAGGCGATGTTTTTACTACACACAGATAGTTTGACGTTTGCATAAAGTAGACAGCAGTGATATTTATACATAAAGTAGTTTTTTTTTATTATTAATATTGATGTATCCAGGAAGAACTGGAGCAATGTGCCTTTTTAACGGAGCAGTGGGAGCTGAGGCTTAATTCAGCAGCCGAAATCGGAGGAAAAATATTCCAGGTATCAGCCGTGCAAAGCCATTTGCCTTAGGTTTTAAGACTGACCTTTAAGGTTCATCAAATGAATATAAATTGCCGGTCTGGAGGAAGTGGGCAAATACAATAAGGGATAAATAAAAAGTATCTCAGAGCTGACCTTTTCTCCTGACCAGACCCAAATTTGTCAAATAAAAGCGAGAAATGGTTTCAAATGTCAGGTGGTTGAATGAGCCGGAGCAAATTAATTGTGTTTGTTATTATTCTTTGACAGAATATTTAAAAATTCAATAGCCCCGGCTGCTTATTCTTATCAGATGAGTCATTAAGAGCGGCGTTCAGACCGATAGATTCCACCATTCATACTGTAACCTTCACTTAGCCCACTGGCGTTTGCACCAGTCGCGTAACGTACTGTAGCTTCAGTTGTTGCGGAGGCTTTTCTGACGGTAACAACAGTGATTAGCATTCATGTCAAAGAAGCTGCTCATTTCACAGAGCTGTCAGCACCTCTGATGGTTCATCATGACCCACTTTCCCTCCACCACCACCACCGCCGCCGCCGCTGCCATCTCCCCGGCAGTCTGTCGAACTGTCGGCCGTCTCGCTGACAGTAATGGTGTTGAACAAGAAAGAGGGAGAGAAGTGCGGATGGCAACTTTTTTCTCGCGGCTTCTGCACACAAACAAACTCGAGGAAAAGGTGATGAAGAGGTTGCTTGTTAAGTCAGAAAGTTGAGCTGTCGGGGGGGGATGCGCTATGATCTCCCTGCTCCGTCGATGCAGGATGATTACTAAGCAGACAGAAAGTAGCTGCCGTCGTTAATGTTGAATGTTAAATCTGCACTTTGTCTCCGTGACAAACTTTTAGGCTGCCGTGGCAATCGCTTCCCTTTCTCTGGAATAAAAACTACAGAGATACAGTAACTGCTTTTCTAAGATGTCTACGGAAAGCTTTGCCGATCATTATTTTGAAACGGTGCCTACAGTTTCCTGTTATCCAGATGAGCTCATATTATGGTGCCCCCACCCTTTCACTCTCCACCCACCTCCACCTCCACCCTGTGCCAGTCTCTGGTCTGCACGGCAGGCCTAATGAACAGAATCAAACTTCTGCCCGTTGTAAGATCCAGTCGTTAACGGTCTCCGATCGGGCAATTAGGAGAATGCATCTCTAATAGGCCTGCAGTAATTAACCACTGACGTCTTTATTTTGGGTAATAGAAGACCAGGATAAAAGTAATTGTATCCCTTTCTGGATTAGGAGGAATCCTGGCTCCAATAAGCCAATTAAACAGCAAACATGAGGAGAGGCTGAGGCACATTAGAATGACTTAATGGGGTGCATATGTCCTTTTCAACTGCAGTATTTGATTAAGGCACTCTTGTTAATTTGCCATGCAAGATCTGCTCCTGCCACTCAGAACTCTGCAGCCACTTAGTCCAAAACACAACAATTACAACGAGTCAACAATGAAGCTGCTGAACCCCATCTGAAAGTACATTAGTGGAGATAAAGCCCGATGCTTATCAAATGGATCTGTCAGAACGGGTTTCAGAGAAACATTTCCACACACTTTTCAGATTTGAATTTCCAATTCAACAACATTTGTGCAATAATTTGTCTCCATTAACGTTTACAAATGGCTTCAAGTTTGTAAGTGAGGCACAGCCATGTCGGTAAGCCCCATTTCAAATCATGAGCAATAATCTCAGAAACCATTTGTGTCACTTGGGCAAAAAGCATACTTTTAAGAATGATGAGTGGTGTTGAATTAGACCGTGAAGCGAATGTGGGCCAGTGAAAATAAACTCAACTACTGGCATCAGTCTCTGGCTGGAGCTCCACCAACATCACCCCGGCTCGGCTTCGCCGAAAATGAGAGGCTTGTGTGCAGACAAAAAGAGGAGGAATTTTATCACATTATAAACAAATAAATATAACTTGTGCGCTGCAGTGCTCGGGGATCTTTGCCAAACATATTAGAAGCAGCTTGTGACTGTATTTCCCCTGAGGTTTGTTGCATTTAGCCTGCGCTGCTGCCCTCACTTGCCGCTCTATTCCCTAAAGTCACAGCGAAGGCCCCGGTGCCAGCTTTCAACGAAACATCTGCTCCCTCTGCCGAAACAAAAAAAAAATGGAGCAAGAAAAGAGAGAGAAAGAAAGAGAGAAAGAGAGAGAGAGAGCGAGAGCCCCCTCAGCACCGGTTCATTTCACAACCAACTGCTAGTCAATACGTGTACAGATAGGGAGGCGATGAGAATGAGACGGGGGCCTGGCAGTGAACCCAGCACCGTGTCAGAGCTGGCTAAAGATGTGCAGCCGCTCCAGTATCACAGGCCCGACCTCAGCTGCAGGCGCGCCGCTGATTGCTGCTGAATCTCAATATTTCAGCCACAAGACGGTGGTGATGCAGCCGGAGTGAGTCACGGCTAAACTTGGGGCTGATGTGTGTTTGCCTTTGGCCTGCACTGTTAAACAAACCCCGGAGGCAAGAAGAGATTCGGAGTATTTCCTGAGAGATTTACGGCTTTCTTCTTCAGCCTCCCTGAACTCACTGTTTACTCTGAAGTAAATACATTGATACTTGTGATGATGCGGTTTTGACTCTGTGAAATAAATCAGTGATTTGATTGTTATTCTCATGAAAAAACTTCTCACCTTTCTTCAGCTGGATGTTGAACCTGCGGCCTTTGTTCTTCAGGAAGGAGCTGGACGACGACGACTTGGAGCTGATCCGGCGCTGCAGGGAGGGGGAGGGGGCTGAGGCTGTCCTGGTGATGGTGGCGTGGGACAGGGTGTACCGCCGGGTCGGTTCTGGGGTGCTTCCTGCCAGGGGGCCCTGGTGACTGCAGGAGCAAGACAACACTGATGATACAGTAACAGCAGCACCAGCAGTACACTGCAAAAACTCAAATATCTTACCAAGAATATTTGTCTCATTTCTAGTCAAAATGTCATTTCTAGTCAAAACAAATCTCATTATACTTAAAATAAGACTCATCACAAAAAAGTAGCTTGTTTTTAGACACTTTTTACTTCTTTCAAGGATATTTTAACTTGAAATAAGTACAAAAATCTGATAGTGGAGCAAATTTTTCTTCCTTATTACAAGCACAAAAAACTTGCTTTCACTGGTAGATTTTTCTAATTATTTCAAGTGAAAATTAGTTTGAAACAAGTGCAAATGATCTAAAAACCAGTAAATTTTTAGGTGATGAGTCTTATTTTAAGTGGAAAGAGATTAGTTTTGACTAGAAATGAGACATTTTGACAAGAAATAAGACAGATATTCTTGAAAAGATTTTGAGTTTTTGCAGTGTAGGGTTAGGACAACTTCAAACCCCTTTGTGTAAAAAAACGAACCATGGTGGCCATGGAAACATGTAGCCCGGATCAATGGGTTGCTCAAAATGCAGTTGTTCAATCAATAATTTATCGGTTAACGAATTACTCTGTAAACAGGACTCATCCATGTCTGTCTCATGTGAGCCACTAATAAGTTCTAGTAATCTGACTGACTGAGCTCGTATGTGCTGTGCTGTATATAGCCGTTCTCTCCCAGGCTGCTGCACTGCAGTGTAAAGTGTGATGACATGGGCCTGTTTGAACACCCACATGTTTAGATTTCTGGAATTAGGCCGGAGCAATTACAGAAATGAACGGTAATCACAGCAAAATTGGCTTTTAACGAGATAATAGGCGATGTGGTCTCAGGTAGACATTCTTATAAAAGTGCTCTTTTATTGTGTCGCTGTTCAACTATGATGGATTCACAATGAAGATGTTCGGGGAAAGTAAATTGACTGGTGTAATTAAAATTCAATTGACAGAATTAAAGTCTGAGTCTATTTCTTTTTTTTTTATTCATCCAGTCAGAAGGGCGACTTTCATTTCATGCTCTACAGACCTACACATGTGCAGCACATGTGTTTGGCTGAACAACATTAAAAAAAAAGTTTGAAAAAAAACACAATACAGTGTGTGTGTGTGTGTGTGTGTGTGTGTGTGTGTGTGTGTGTGTGTGTGTGTGTGTGTGTGTGTGCCCGCTCAACACAACTCAGCAGCAAGGATGTGGAAGACAATACACACAACATGACATATGAACAGTACATGAGAGGAGCGCCCAGTTTTTCCGGTGCATGCACATTCGGCACACATCACGCTGTGCAGACAGTCGGCGTGCTCTCAAATCTCTGGCTGCACACGGACATGCACGCAGGGGTTCATGCCGACCCCCCCGTGGATAAGGCACAGACCATGAACTCTCCTTTACTGTGTTTCAACATCTGTGCAGGAGAAACAAGTTTGCTGTGGGAAACAGAAGAACTTACTTGTGATTGAGGCCAGGTTGCGGTCCCGGCCGGGGTGTGGCCCCCCCGACCAGACTGGACCTTTCCCCTGGCTGCTGCGGCACTTGGCTGAAGTAGACTCTGTTGGTCTTGGGTGAGCTGAGCTCGTTCTGGGCCGACAGCAGCTCGTACTGCCGCTTCATGGCCGCGGGGACGACGTGGAAGAGGATGAGGGGCGAGCGCATCGCCTGCCTGAAAATGTTCTGGGCTCTGGAGGTGACGCAGAGACAAGTGTGGAGGTCAGGCCGACAGAAATGAATTAGCTTTAACATGATAAGAGATACAAGCACAATAATGTACTATCATAGCTGAGCAGATATGAAGGGATAAGGAGGGTTATGATGTACTGTATGTTGAGAGGCGATAGCAGGAGGTGAGGTTAGCATGGCTAATCACAGAGCTACTCGCTGTGTAGCAGCAGGAGGAGAGGAGAAAAAACTTTATCTATAATTACCAGCATCAAGACAGGAGAGAGATAAGGGTGGAGAATGAAGCGTTATATATTGTTTATTCTATATTACTGTAGACCAAAAAAATAAAATTAATGTAGAGAATATATGTTTGTCTGTGCTTAAAGGGATAGTTCAACATTTTGGCAAATTGGCCCATTGCCATAATCCCTATAGTTTTAGGAGTAGGTTTGTTACCTTTAATTGTCAGTGCAAGCTATTTTTAGAACGGCGGAGCAGAGCCGCGAGCTGCTCAGAGCTACGCTACAGAGGCTAATGGGATTTCTTGGTTTCCCTCATCAAACTCATCAAATACACAATCGAACAGCTCTGGTGGACAAGTTGTGACCTGCACATTCACCACGCTATGAGATAATAACACAACGTTACGAGACAGAGTTGCTTTAGAGGGAAATTCATGCAAAACCATTGATGCACGTTCCCATCGGAGGCAATTTTTCGACAAGCAGTCTCTGCATTTGCCTCGAAAACAACTCTGTCTGGTAACATTCCCTTATCTCATAGCGTGGTGAATGTGCAGGTCACAACTTGTCCACCAGAGCGTTTTGGAGTTGTTGGATTGTGTATTTGATGAGTTTGATGAGGGAAACCAAGAAACCCCATGAGCCTCGGTAGCGTAGCTCTGAGCAGCTCGCGGCTCTGCTCTGCCATTCTAAAAATAGCTTGCACCGACAATTAAAGGTAACAAACCTACTCCTAAAACTATTTTGGCAATGGTCAATTTGCCAAAATGTTGAACTATCCCTTTAAGTAGTCAGTGTGTGTGTGTGTGTGTGTGTGTGTGTGTGTGTGTGTGTGTGTGTGTGTGTGTGTGTGTGTGTGTGTGTGTGTGTGTGTGGTTAGAGAGGATTGGACACGAGTTGACTCAACAATCACAACAGAGATGATGAATCATGCATCAGGGAGGCTTTCCAGACAATGAGCTTCCAAAGTCAGGAGGCAGCCACTCCATTCCTTACACAAAATAATAAAGAAAAACCAAAGCCAAATCGCACACACAAACACACACATACACGCACACACACACACACACATATTGAGTCTCTTGTGAATTTTGGGACCAAATAAGCCAAGACAAGAGGCTCAACATCGCTCCCAGAGCCAAGAATTGTTTAGTCTGGTTTGTCTGTGGCACTTAGCATATAGATAGGCTCGCCACGACGCAGCAGCATGAGAGGTGGCGCTGGACGTCTGGGATCCAACAACCCCGACTCCATGTTCCCAGACCCCCATTACCACGCTGGTAATACAGCGCTGATTCCATCCAAACGGCACAGAGTTCCTCCCACCGCTCCGTCCCAGCGGTGTCACAGAGGCGAGACGTGTGCACGCTCTTGGGCTCGCACTCGGGTTTTAGTTTCTCATATTCTTTTATTCTCCTTTTTGTTTTGCAGAAAGAGAAAGAGGTGCGGTGACGACCGAGCGAGCGAGCACACAAACGCAAAACGTTCCCACATGCACGTGTGCGGTGCCATCACTCCAGTAATCAAGCTCCACGCGAGGCTGATTGAATAATAAATTACCCCATCAATGCATCATTACGTTCAGTTAGATTAAGCGCCTCAAAATATTTATCCGTGCAAAACAATCGGAGGAGATTAGACTATTACTTTAAAATTGTCGCTCTGTGTGGCGCACAATCAAGGGTGAGGGAAGAAGGGAGTGGAGGAGGGAGGAAAGTTTAGCTCCTTCACCTCATTACAAACATCATGCTGGTGAGGAGGAGTGTGTGTCTGGTAGAGGAGGAGGAGGAGGATGGGGTGGGGGGGGGGGCAAACACATCACTCCCTTGTGGATTTGGTTGGAAAGCCTCTTTCACAGTAGAAAAGGTTTTGGGAGGAAATGGGAATGTTTGCTAATGACAACAGTCGTTTTTGAAAAGAGGGTGAATCTTCAAACCTCAGAGTGTTTGTTTGCGCACAGTCTGATGAACACATTAGCATACACTGCAAAAACTCAAATATCTTACCAAGAATATTTGTCTTATTTCTAGTCAAAATTTCATTTCTAGTCAAAATAAATGTCTTTAAACACTTGAACTTGAAATAAGTAGAAAAATCTGATAGTGGAGCAAGTTTTTCCTCCTTATTGCTTTCACTGGCAGATTTTTCTACTTATTTCAAGTGAAAATTTGTTTGAAACAAGTGAAAATGACCTAAAAACAAGTAAATTTTTTTGTGATGAGTCTTATTTTAAGTGGAAAGAGATTAGTTTTGACTAGAAATAAGACATTTTGACAAGAAATAAGACAGATATTCTTGGAAAGATTTTGAGTTTTTGCAGTGTAACTTTGTGAGATCAGGGGCCGTATTCACAAAGCCTTTTATCTTACCGCTAGGAGTGCTCCTAACTCGCGCTAAAAGTTTTTACGTAGGAGTTTTTTCTTAAAAGCTATTCACAAAGCCGCTGAGACCTACTCTTACTAAGGATAAATCACTAAGAGCAGAGTAAGAGTGACGCCCTGGTGACGCCCCGTTGCTATGGATTACGTCAATTCTCGTGCACGAATTCGAGGCGCTCAACGCGGTGATTGGTTGTTGAGTGCCGGCGGCGCACCCCCGCCCTCCCCTCCCCTCCCCTCCCTCCTCCTCGCCGCCGCCGCCGCCGCTCTGCTTCACTTTTTTATTTTCTTGCCGTCAGGTGCGACGGGGCTTTTTAGACTGCTTCGAGTCCAAACCACTGTCTCTGCTGCCAAGTTGGGCTCTGAACTTTCTGTCCATTCGTGTTTCTCTCTGCCATCTGCATCTGCTACAGTTTTTGTCGCGTGTCACTTCCACTTTCAGAGTGACGCTGTGCAAATGCAGCTCCTATGAGGGTCAGTGCGGACACTCGCAAAGCAGCTGCTGATTTTTTTTCTTCCCACATTCGAATATTAATTTTCACGTTTGTTGACAGCCCTAATATTATATATGGTGATCATAATAATGATGAGAAAAGAAAATGCATTATCCAAATTTGTGGCCTATAGCAGGATTCGAACCCAGACTGACAACAAGTTTAATTTACTGGGGGAGCAGCCCTATCACGTGAGCTATTACTACTAACTGATATATGTGTCTAGCTCACCCACCAACTTTTTAAAAATATTTTTGGCTCACATCAGCATGACTGCATCGCAGCGGTCGCAGTTACCTCGGTCCGACCGTTGCGACGCCTATATTAGACAGTCCGTCACCGTCACTACTCCCGTTTTATAGCGAAAATGTTGTAAATAGTGTTGCTGTAAAAAAAAAAATAAAAAAAAAATAAAAAACACCGACAAAAAGGCACTTTGGGCATCAATGAGCAAAGGGGCAGGTGCTCCAGCACCCCCCTCTGCAACAATTCGCAGTCCTCCATACATTTGCCTGGCTGCAGCCATTTGCGATTCTTTGTGAATAGGTCTTACTGAGTTAGGAGTCCTCACGAGGACTTTTAAGCTCTCCCAGACTTAGGAGCTACTTTTAGGCCTAAAATACTTTGTGAATTACTTTTATTTTAAAAAACTAGGAGTCCTAAATTTAAGACTGACACGCCCACTTTTTTTAGGAGTTGCTCCTAAATTCGGCCCCTAGGAGCTACTTTTAACCTTAAGATTCTTTGTGAATACGGCCCCAGAAGATTTTACAAGCCGATGGAGAGCGGCTCTTGTCGTTGCAAAGTTCGATTTGAAATTTAAAAAATAACAACGTTTTGACACTGATGGGTTAGTTCGGGGTAGTTTTCTAACTCTAATTCTGAGGCACGGTGGCTGTTTTAGACGACTCCAGTGCGTCCGGCCTCAGTGGGGCTGTTGGCTGGACCTCCGTTAGCAGGAATTCAGGCTATTTCTTCCTGCGGAGGAGTGGATGATAAGCGAGAGAGAGCCGAGTGGACCACCTCCATGCTCTGCCTCCAGAAGCCAGGCTGCAGGAGAAGCAATCTATTTCTCACCCTGGCACACACACACACACACACAGGGGGTGTAGATAAGACTTTATAGTTCAGTGTCACTGCATGTGTGTGTGTGTGTGTCAGGGCATGTGCAAGAACGTGTCCACACATCCAGCCGTACATATGTGTGTGTGTGTGTGTGTGTGTGTGCCAGAGAAGGGTGGCTTTGGGTAAATGGGAAGAAAACTCCCAGGATTGTATCTCCATTCCACTTTAGGAAATGAAGGGGAGCGATGAATCGATAGAAATGAATGGAGAGCAGAGTGGAGGCAGTTTTGGATCAGACGGCGAGGCGGTGGCGGTGGCGGTGGCGGTGGCGGCGGCGGTGAAGGACTGCAGGTCACCGAGACCTATTACACAGAGGCCAACAAGTCGGTAATATTTCTGTTTTATTGTGCAGCTGTGTGGGCGTCACGTCTCTCTGCGGCTTGGGCTCCACTTATCAACAGCAGCACTATTTACTGTCGCCGCATTAACGTCCACGGACTCACACGGACTGTGACCTGCTGCATCACTGCGTGTGTGTGTGTGTGGGCCCGGGTTTGATGGGAGATAGCGAAGGGAAAATTAAAAGCAGCGTGGTTTCCAGTGTAACTCATATAAGACGAGGAGAAAGTGAAATGACTGTGTTTGAAGCTCCAGCGGAGGTGGAAACGGCTCCAATTATCAGCGTGCGGCCGACTCACTGTTCGAAGCGCAGGTTGCGGATGTCTCCCTGATTGATCTTGATGATGCAGTCGTTCTCCTGGAAGAGGCGCTCCTGTTGGGCTTTGCCTCCCTGCTCCAGACGTTTCACCAGCAAACCCTGAGTCCTGCAGAAAAAAAACAAATCACCACACAACAGGTCACAGATAAAAACACAACGTATCAGTCAGGCCACATAGCAATACACTCAACAGCAGGCGGCAGGTTGCAGGAACGCTCCCCTGCAAAAGAGATACTGTAGGTGGTTCATGGCACTTTGACAGTGTAGAGAGGTGTAAATGTTTCAGTTACCAGGACCTGACATTGGCTGCTCTCTGCGTCACCTGATATTCTGAAACATATTCTTCTTCTCTGAAGAACTGCCAGCGCTCTGTGAAGGATCAAATCTCTGTGATTCATGCAGGATGGAGAGAAGACTCCAACATGGCTGCTCTCTAAAGACTCGCAGGGGGTCTGTCTGTCTTTATACAGTGGCAAGAAAAAGTATGTGAACCCTTTGGAATTTCATAGTTGTCTGCATTAATTGCTTTGCTTTCCATTGCAGGCCTGAAGTCTGCCACTCCACAACACTAATGGGAAAATGTTTTGTGGACTGTTGAAACTAAGATTTAATTTCTTGTATCTTTTTTATATATATTATATATTTTGTACATATGGTGTAGGGCAAAATGACCTTCATAATTTATTAAGGCTTCCCACAGGATAATGTCAGGGTGGCTGAAACTCAGTAGAAGTTGTGTGATGCAGCAGGACAATGACCCTAAACACTGAAGTAACTACTATCTACTATCGACTACTATCTAGATCATCTAGTAGCTTCAAAAAAAGAAAATCCACCTTTTGGAGTGGCCCAGTCAGAGCCCAGACCTGAATTCAATAGGGATGCTATTACCTCAAGAGATCCATTCACACCAGACATCCTAAGAACATGAAGCTGAAGCCGTTCTGTGAGGACGACTGGTCCAGAATTCATCCTGAGTGTTGATCAGTTCTGATCTGCAGCTACAGGAAACGTTTGGTTGAGGTTATTGCTGCCAGATGAGATTCAACCAGTTATTAAACCCAAGGGTTCACTGACTTTTTCTACCTGCACTGTGAATGTTTAATGGATATGTTCAATAAAGACATGAACTATTATAATTGTTTGTGTGGTATTAGGGTTAGCACATTGGGTTTGTTTATACTTGTGACTTAAATGACCAATTAATGCAGAAAATTAAGAAATTCCAAAGGGTTCACATACTGTTTCTTGCCACTGTCAGGGAAACATAAGAACAACAGAGTCTGACTCCTGTCATATATTGTATTGAAGACTTAATCATGCCTTTTCCAATACGATGACCTTGTGGTGTGAACTCCTCAGCTGGCTCTCATGTGACATCTATAAATCAGGGCTAGTAGGGATGAATCAGTGCAACCTGTAGTCTATAGATGTATAGGAATACATCAGCCAGTGATACAAAGAGCTGCAGTTTCTTGGGGAAAGTGAATAGTTTGCAAAGGAAGTTTTATTCCTGTCACTTTTGTGCACTTCCAAAACTCGAAGCTTGGTTATAGACCTGCGTTCTCCTGCGGCCCTGGAAAGCGACGCATTACTAACTTCATTTTAATCCTCTGCCTGTCCCCGTGTCCTCGGCTCTGTCTGCCTATCCCTGCTCAGGCCTGAGAGAGTGGCAGGGCGTCTTGCCTGAGGTAATCCAGACGAGCAGCTATAAGAGATCATCTCATGGCGTCGGGAGGAAAACGCCGCGGCGCTGTAATAAAAACCCGCAGCGGAGTCATCTCAGCAATCCCATCAAGAAGAGGCAACCTCTACCTGCAGATATGTCACCCCTCTCCCCCCTTGCTCCTCTGAATAAATACATCAGCGAGCTCTGTGGGACTATAGTTAGGCCCCGAGGATACACACACGCAAAAGGTTTCAGATGTTTTCTCGCACGGCAACAGAGCTACATCCGACTCCATCCGTCTCCGAGGCGACCGACGCCCCGAGGAAGCAGGTGGACCGGCTGAGAGCCAACGTCTGGTGTCCTTGCATAAGTTGATGGAAAAAAAAAAGTTTGCAGGCTCACTTTTGGGAAATTAAAAATAAACGATGAAATACATCAGAACTAAAAAAAAAAAAAAAAACGTTATGCAGAGACACAGCGACCAACGCGCCGCAGTCATCGCTCGATTCTGCGACAAGGACGTGAGCTTGTGAGAGGCTTCTGGAGGTTTTCTGTTCTTCCCTCTCTCAGCGGCCGAGTCGCTTCTGTTGTTTATGTGTCATGTCGCCCGGACACGTAAACAACGGCGCATTTAAATAGTGACCCTGTTCGCCGCAGACATCAAGGGCAGACTTACAGAGCTCTTTAGCATTTCAGCCAAACAGGGCCACACTCTCAGAACATTGCCCTAATTGGCTGCATAATGTGGACGTCCACGCTCGCGCCGCCGGACTCATCTCGCCGCCTCGGCCGGGGGGTGAATGGTTCAAGCATTAAGTTGAAATTAAAGATCACAAAAGGCCCCTTCGCCTCCTTCTCGGTGTCTGAGGCGGCCGCTGCCAGGTCGGCTTAAGTGTGTTGAGCGGAGAGTAATTGCGGCTGGAGTGGAAGTGGACATGATTGTGCTTTATCTCCATAAGTGTTGGCAGCTTGAAAACAAAGTATTCCACGCGGAGATACGGCCGCACGGACACACTCTAATGACTCCTGATCTGGTAGCAGACCAGAGACAGGAGATAAGGGAGTTTGGGCTGATCCCTAATCAGTATTCAAAGCAGCAGTGGGGAGGATTGGGGATAAAGCAGCATCTTTTAGGGATTTGAAGAAGATGATGATTTCATAAAAGCGCCATTATTGTGATGACTGTAATGCACTGCCACCCTCTCAATTCCTTCCTGTCCTCACTGATGGGTTTTTTTTTTCTTCTTCTTCATCTTCCAGAGATACTTATCAGTTACTTGGTGGGAGCAGGAGAGCAGAAGCATAATCTAAATGGCATTCTCATAGGCAGCGAGTCAGCGGGTTCATTAGGCGTCAGACACGAGCACAAGGAGTTTGTGGTTAGAACGAAGACTCTCTTCAGAAAAACGCTGCAGCGGGGCGCTTCTTTTTATAGAACCAGGAACAGAGACAGTTGTCCGATGGCTTTACTCCATCTTGTGGCTGGGAGGCAGCGCTGAGGGAGGATCTGAAGGAGGCCACCTGCCTCTCCTCTCCTGCCTTTAATCAAATAATAATCCAATCAGGATCCATTTGTGCGCAGCAATTATGTCCGTAGTTTGTTTACAATTAAAACTGGTCATGGAATGAGAAGTTCATTAAGCAGAGGATGCATCTGCAAGGCAGTGCGTACTGTACTGTACGTGCATGTGCGTGTGCGTTTGTGTATTTATGTGCACACACAGCAGCACTCGAGGTGGATCAGCTCTGCTCACTAACTATTAGCATGTGTGCAGTAAAAAGGGGGAGACAGCAGGAGTCACACCTCTCTGAGTAACACCACACTGTTCACAGCTGCACAGGACCAAGTTCATTTTCAGATAAGGGTCTGTGCATTTGTTTGTGTGTGTGTGTGTGTGTATGTGTGTGTGTGAGAGAGATAGATCCTGTCTGTTGGAGTGACAGAGTCTCTAAGCTCTCTCCTGCAGATGTCTTCCCCCTCCTGCTTGGATCTAACTGGATGTCAGAGCAGTGGAGCAGAGAATGCAGGCGGCCGATGCCCGAGCCCGAGCCCGAGCCGAGCGCCTGCAGCTCCTCCTCGTTTTGCTGTCTGGTTTTTTTTGCTGGCTGTCTGACCCCTGCGTCCCTGGTCTAGACACTAATGACAGCCCGCTGAGCCTAATGCCTCTTGTCCTAGTGCACAGGAAAGAGCCGGGCCGGGCCATTAGCATCATCCTACTGACCAGACGCTAGGTCTTATCATGTCTGAAGTTAATTGAAGGCTCTGATAGCTATTAGTGGCATCCTTAGCTGATGGAGAAGAAATTTACCGGCCATGCAGCATCACCGCCGTGTCTTACAGTACAGTACAAGACGCGGCCTGGGGTTTGCGGACACACAGAGCAGCTCCAGGACAATAAACTGTCGGATTTGAACAAAAACTGCTCACTGAAATTTCATAAACACTTGATTTATTTGGCCGCCGCTCCCCATTAATCATTATTTTGCAGCTCTGACTCAGGATAACTCAAAGTGTCACAGCCTCTGAGAGAGAGTCAATCACGCAGGGTCACAGCTAAATATAGTTTCCTGACACTTGCTTATAAACAGCAATGGGATTAGTGTCCCAAAGAAACGACATGCAGCAGTCTTCAATGACAGCCACCGTCAGCCCATTTCATCTCCTCCCTCCCTCCTCCTGAGCACCGAGCAGTCACATTCACCTTGGTGGCGTGCCAGTCGCTTGGCGTGCAGCAGGGATCTGTGTTATACGCAAGCTTTTAGTTTGATTACATCTGGCCACTTCCTCTGTCCTTTTTCTTTTTCTTTTTTTTCCTAGGATAAACCATAAACTGAGGAGCATTACTCCTCTTGTCCCCCCTGTCAACGACATTGGCTTCAAAAGAAAAAAGG